>NC_061512.1:233993047-234005824 GCF_022539505.1 Lolium rigidum | reverse complement strand
CATCAAAACCCCCGAATACTTGTCCGTGAGCATTTACAGTGAAACCTTCATCGAAACTGCTTGTCAACACCTTCTGCTCCTCGTTGGGATCGACATTCTTACTTATCGAAGATACTACGATACACCCCCTATACTTGTGGGTCATCAACATGCATAGCAACTCACATGATATCCAACAAAGAATAGTTGATGGCGTCCCCAGAAACATGGTTATCGCTCAACAAGCAACTTAATAAGAGATAAAGTGCATAAGTACATATTCAATACCACAATAGTTCTTAAGCTATTTGTCCCATGAGCTATATATTGCAAAGGTGAATGATGGAATTTTAAAGGTAGCACTCAAGCAATTTACTTTGGAATGGCGGATAAATACCATGTAGTAGGTAGGTATGGTGGACACAAATGGCATAGTGGTTGGCTCAAGTATTTTGGATGCATGAGAAGTATTCCCTCTCGATACAAGGTTTAGGCTAGCAAGGCTATTTGAAACAAACACAAGGATGAACAGTACAGCAAAACTCACATAAAAGACATATGGTAAACATTATAAGACTCCATACCGTCTTCCTTGTTGTTCAAAACTCAATACTAGATGTTATCTAGACTCTAGAGAAACCAAATATGCAAACCAAATTAGCAAGCTCTAAGTATTTCTTCATTAATGGGTGCAAAGTATATGATGCAAGAGCTTAAACATGAGCACAACAATTGCCAAGTATCAAATTATCCAAGACATTTTAGAGTTACTACATGTAGCATTTTCCAATTCCAACCATATAACAATTTAACGAAGATGAAACTTCGCCTTGAATACTATGAGTAGAGCCTAAGGACATATTTGTCCATATGCAACAGCGGAGCGTGTCTCTCTCCCATAAAGTGAATGCTAGGATCCATTTTATTCAAACAAAACAAAAAACAAAAACAAACCGACGCTCCAAGCAAAGTACATAAGATGTGGCCGAATAAAAATATAGTTTCGGGGGAGGAACTCGATAATGTTGTTGATGAAGAAGGGGATGCCTTGGGCATCCCCAAGCTTAGACGCTTGAGTCTTCTTAATATATGCAGGGTGAACCACCGGGGCATCCCCAAGCTTAGAGCTTTCACTCTCCTTGATCATATTGCATCATACTCCTCTCTTGACCCTTGAAAACTTCCTCCACACCAAACTCGAAACAACTCATTAGAGGGTTAGTGCATAATAAAAATTCACATGTTCAGAGGTGACACAATCATTCTTAACACTTCTGGACATTGCATAAAGCTACTGGACATTAGTGGATCAAAGAAATTCATCCAACATAGCAAAAGAGGCAATGCGAAATAAAAGACAGAATCTGTCAAAACAGAACAGTCCGTAAAGATGGATTTTATTAGGCCACCAGACTTGCTCAAACGAAAATGCTCAAATTGAATGAAAGTTGCGTACATATCTGAGGATCATGCTCGTAAATTGGCGTAATTTTCTGAGCTACCTACAGGGAGATAGACCCAGATTCGTGACAGCAAAGAAATCTGGAACTGCGCAATAATCCAAATCTAGTACTTACTTTTCTATCAAAGACTTTACTTGGCACAACAAAACATAAAACTAAGATAAGGAGAGGTTGCTACAGTAGTAAACAACTTCCAAGACACAAATATAAAACAAAAATACTGGAGTAAAAACATGGGTTGTCTCCCATAAGCGCTTTTCTTTAACGCCTTTCAGCTAGGCGCAGAAAGTGTAACTCAAGTAACATCGAAGGGTGGTTCACCTACAGCGGGGTTTGGAGTTTTCTGAACCATGCATAGTATATTAGATACATAAGTTTCAGCGTCTCCCTTTTCATTAGTCTTGGGCTTGCTACTCTCATCAAACAAATTTTCAGGAACAAGCCAAGCATAGTTATGTTCTAGTGCATCATTCATAGCTAGGAGTTTACATGGTATTGGTGCTTTGATCTCCCCACCATCATTAATATTATTAGTGTATCTTATTCTATCCATGTCCATCTTTTCAAGGAGACTAACAAAATTAGTATGAGAACCAAGCATATTAAATTTAGCGAAGACTTTTCTAGCCTCTCTTGCTAGACCACCAAATTCTCTAAGAAGGGTTTCTAAAACAAAATCTTTCTTTTCCCCCTCTTCCATATCACCAAGTGTAAGAAACATGTGTTGGATTATAGGATTGAGATTAACAAATTTAGTTTCCAACAAGCGAACTAAAGCAGCAGCAGCAATTTCATAAGTGGGAGCAAGGTCTACCAAGTGTCTATCTTCAAAATCTTCAACGGTACTAACATGGGTGAAAAATTCTTCTATATTGTTCCTCCCAATTATAGACCCTTGTCCTACCGGTATGTTCTTTGCGGTAAAATTAAAAGGAAACATGATGAAATAAGTAAAGTAAATGCAAGTAACTAATTTTTTTTGTATTTTTGATATAGCAAACAAGACAGTAAATAAAGTAAAGCTAGCAACTAATTTTTTTGTATTTTGATATAATGCAGCAAACAAAGTAGTAAATAAAATAAAGCAAGACAAAAACAAAGTAAAGAGATTGAGAAGTGGAGACTCCCCTTGCAGCGTGTCTTGATCTCCCCGGCAACGGCGCCAGAAAAAGAGCTTGATGGCGTTATTTCACACGTTCGTTGGGCAACCCCAAGAGGAAGGTATGATGCGCACAGCAGCAAGTTTTCCCTCAGAAAGAAACCAAGGTTTATCGAACCGGGAGGAGCCAAGAAGCACGTTGAAGGTTGATGGCGGCGGGATGTAGTGCGGCGCAACACCGGAGATTCCGGCGCCAACGTGGAACCTGCACAACACAACCAAAGTACTTTGCCCCAACGAAACAGTGAGGTTGTCAATCTCACCGGCTTGCTGTAACAAAGGATTAACCGTATTGTGTGGAAGATGATTGTTTGCGAGAGAAAATAGTAAAAACAAGTATTGCAGCAGATTTGTATTTCAGTATTAAAGAATGGACCGGGGTCCACAGTTCACTAGAGGTGTCTCTCCCATAAGATAAAAGCATGTTGGGTGAACAAATTACAGTCGGGCAATTAACAAATAGAGAGGGCATAACAATGCACATACATGACATGATAAGTATAGTGAGATTTAATTGGGCATTACGACAAAGTACATAGACCGCCATCCAACTGCATCTATGCCTAAAAAGTCCACCTTCAGGTTATCATCCGAACCCCTCCAGGTATTAAGTTGCTAAACAACGGACAATTGCATTAAGTATGGTGCGTAATGTAATCAACAACTACATCCTCGGACATAGCGCCAATGTTTTATCCCTAGTGGCAACAAGCACAACACAACCTTAGAACTTTCTGTCACTGTCCCGGTGTCAATGCAGGCATGAACCCACTATCGAGCATAAGTACTCCCTCTTGGAGTTAAAAGCAAAAACTTGGCCAGAGCCTCTACTAGAAACGGAGAGCATGCAAGATCATAAACAACACATGTATAATAACTTGATAATTAACATGACATGGTATTCTCTATCCATCGGATCCCGACAAACACAACATATAGAATTACAGATAGATGATCTTGATCATGTTAGGCAGCTCACAAGATCCAACAATGAAGCACAATGAGGAGAAGACAACCATCTAGCTACTGCTATGGACCCATAGTCCAGGGGTGAACTACTCACTCATCACTCCGGAGGCGACCATGGCGGTGTAGAGTCCTCCGGGAGATGAATCCCCTCTCCGGCAGGGTGCCGGAGGAGATCTCCAGAATCCCCCGAGATGGGATCGGCGGCGACGGCGTCTCTGGAAGGTTTTCCGTATCGTGGTTTTTCGCATCAGGGTTTTCGCGACGGAGGCTTTAAGTAGGCGGAAGGGCAGATTCGGGGGCCAGACGAGGGGCCCACACTATAGGTCGGCGCGGCCAGGGCTTGGGCCGCGCTGCCCTATGGTTTGGCCACCTCGTGGCCCCACTTCGTGTGTTCTTCGGTCTTCTGGAAGCTCCGTGGAAAAATAGGACCCTGGGTCTTCGTTTCGTCCAATTCCGAGAATATTTTGTTACTAGGATTTCTGAAACCAAAAACAGTAGAAAACAGGAACTGGCACTTCGGCATCTTGTTAATAGGTTAGTTCCAGAAAATGCACGAATATGACATCAAGTGTGCATAAAACATGTAGGTATCATCAATAATATGGCATAGAACATAAGAAATTATCGATACGTCGGAGACGTATCAGTGATCCATTAACAAACTTGATATACACACAACTATCATACTGAGATCTCTCAAAAACATTTGTAAGCATAAATGAATCAAACCTTTTATACCACTGTCGTGGCGACTGTTTCAGACCATAAAGGGACCTCTTTAATTTGCAAACAAGATCCTCCTTACCAGACACAACATAATCTTCAGGTTGGTCCATATATATCTCCTCCTCCAACTCACCATGCAGAAAAACAGTCTTTACATCTAGCTGCTCAAGCTCAAGATCATGCATAGCAACGTTACCAAAGAAAGCACGAATAGAACTATGCTTCACAACCGGGGAGAATACATCATTATAATCAACACCTGGAATTTGACTGAAACCTTTTGCTACTAACCTTTCCTTAAACTATGAAGGCTCATTAGGAGACAAACCTTTATTTCTTTTAAATATCCACTTGCAGCGGACAGCCTTCTTTTGTTTAGGCAAGTGCACAACATCCCATGAGCCATTCTTCTCAAGCGATTGCATCTCTTCTTGCATCGCACCTACCCACTTCTCTTTATCAACCGAAGCAATGGCTTCAGTATATGTAGCTGGTTCAATAACATGCTCGACATGTTCAGCACAACTCAAAGCATAATCAACAATATCACATTCTTGAATTAATCGGGTAGGAGGTGCTATATTTCTCTTAGGGCGGTCAGCAGCAATAGACCGTCCTTGTCGCTGAACAATAGGTGGTGAAGGTGGAACATCATTATCATCATTATTGGTTTCAGGAACCACATTTTCATTCTCCTTTGCATGCTCCACCTGCACGCCAATTCTGTGCTGCTCATCATCAGAAACATCAGGAGAATCAATAGCATCAGAAATATCAGTAGACGGACTATCATTAAACATAACCGCCTCATTAAAAACGACATTCCTGCTCAACACAATTTTCTTAGTTTCAGGATTCCATAATCTATATGCCTTAACTCCTGAACCATAACCAAGGAAGATGCACTTAACAGCCCTTGGCTCCAACTTTCCATTATCAACATGAGCGTAAGAAGTGCAACCAAAAACTCCCAAATCTGAATAATCAGCAGGCGAACCAGACCATACCTCAATTGGAGTTTTCTTATCAAGTGGAACAGAAGGTGTCCTGTTGATGAGATAACATGCGGTGGAGGCTGCTTCAACCCAAAAACTTCTATGCATCTTTGCATTAGACAACATGCAGCGAGCCCTCGAAGTAATGGTCCTGTTCATGCATTCAGCCACGCCATTCTATTGAGGGGTGTACGGAATGGTATGATGTCATACCATCCCATCATTGCTGCAAAACTCATCAAATTCATTTGAACAAAATTCCATACCATTGTCAGTACGGAGTATCTTAACCTTCTTTTCAGTTTGGGTTTCTACCATAAATTTCCACTTCTTAAAAGCATTAAAAACATCAGATTTATGTTTTAGGAAATATGGCCACACTTTCCTTGAGTAATCATCAATAATAGTAAGCATGTAATTAGCACCACCATTAGAAGTTCTACGGGACGGACCCCAAACATCAGCGTGTACATAATCTAAAATGCCTTTGGTGGTATGAACGGAAGTATTAAATTTTACTCTTTTATGTTTACCAAAGATGCAGTGCTCACAGAACTCAAGCTTACCTAAATCGCAGCCATCAATTAGCTCTCTCTTTGCCAATTCTGCCATGCCAAGCTCACTCATATGTCCAAGACGCTTATGCCAAAGGTTAGTCTTACTAGATTCATCGTAACTAACAGCAGCAGCAATACCAGGCAAAGTGCTACCTCTAAGGACATATAATTTCGCAGAATTCATATCACCAATCATAATAATGAGAGAACCTGATGATACCTTCAAAAGTTTGTTCCCACCTTTGTACTTGTACCTGTCACAATCAAGGGTACTCAAAGAGATCAAATTCCTCGCCATGGAGGGCATGTGTTTCACTCCTGTCAACGTGCGTGTCATCCCATCATGGGTCTTGATCTGAACAGAACCAATGCCAACAATGCTGCACTGGTTGTCATTCCCCACACGCACACAATCTCCACTCTGCACAGACTCATAAGAACTGAACCAATCTTTGTTACAGCAAATATGAAACGAACATGCAGTATCAAGAATCCATTCATCATCACGTGAAACACATGCAGCCAAGACAGCTAAGCAATCTCCATCAGAACTATCACTACCATCATTACCAGCAACAACAGCAGCCTCACCCTTACCGGTGACAACGGCAGCCTTACCATTACCATCATTATTTTTCGGTTGGTAAGTTCCGTTCCTTTTCTCCTTGTTCTGCAGCTTCCAACAATCATCAATATTGTGGTTAGATTTCTTACAATACCTGCAGAACTTGTCACGTCCTTTGGACTTTGAGCGACCTCTGTCGCCCTTGCTCTTATCTCTCGTTGTTGTGGTAGTAGTTATCTCGCTGCTCAGGCCTGCCACGGACCTCTAATGCCTCCGCCTTGGAGGACGAACTTTCAGCCTGCACCATAGATTTCATTTTCTCCTTTTGTTGGAGAGCATCATAAACTTCCGCGAGAGTTAGTTTGTCGCGGCTCAATAATATGGTGTCACGAAAATTACTGAAAGAATTAGGCAGCGAGCATAAAATAAAGAAGACCTAAATCCTCATCCGCATACTTAACTTCTATAGACTGCAAATCAGAAACAATCTCTTTCCAGGAAGATAGGTGGTTCATTACCGAACCTCCCTCTTGCAACTTATGCGAGAACAGCTTCTGCCCGTGAGATCCTTGGACAAACAGATCTCCTCTAGTTTGACCCATAACTCGGCGGTGGTTTTCTCCTGCAGCACTTCCTGCAGAATATTATTGGACAGATGGAGTTGAATCAACGATAAAGCCTTACGATCTTTCCGCTTCTCCGCATCGGTCCAGGTATCCTTCGCTTTCTCGCCGAAAGCATCGATCGCTTCATCCAGATCTGAAGATTGGGCGAGAATCACCCTCATCTTCACTTGCCACAAAGCAAATCTCGTGGTGTAGTCCAGCTGCGGTAGATCGAACTTCAGTGACGACATCTCGTAAACCCTAGATCCAAAGAACACGGGCTCTGATACCACTTGTTATAATCGAGATGCACAATAAACGAAGAACGAAAAGTAAAACACTGCAGGGGACACGAGATTTTAACGTGGAAAACCCTTGCAACACACAAGGGAAAAAACCGCGGGCGCCAGCCAGCAAAACTTTACTATTTCGGTGGTGTTTACAAACACCGTGGGTGTACAATGATGCGACAAAACCCTAGCGGCGGCTTACAGGAAATATATATAGACGGTGGCAATGATCCGTACCGCGGGGGGCTGCGCCCCCTCACCCCCCAGGTGCACCTGCTGGGCCTCGGTGTGGGCTAACTTCAGACTCGCTTCGCTCGGCCCAATCCTACCGGCGATGGGCCTCGCCCCGCTCGTCAGAAGTTAGTCTCTTCTTGGAATTTGGATCACAATATAACACCATGTTCATGCTTGCACAGGCGTTGTTCATCATCTGCCTTGCCATGTTCATGTTTGCGCAGGCGATGTTCATGCTTAGGCATGCGTTGTTCATGTTTGCGACCACATATTTTTTTTTGCGACCACATATTGAATTATCTGTACCTTCGATTGGGAATCAGGCTGCTGTGATGTGTGCTGTAGGCGAGGGATAAGAAGAAGCGAGTTAGAGCTAGACCCCATATGATTCGATCGTTCGTGTGAGAAGAGTGATCCGTGCGTTGTCTATATTGCATACCTGTTTGTTGATCGTATTTGTGCGCGTCTGGAAATTCATGCTACCAGGCATCGTAGCTCCCGTTCCCATATCCTGCAGTTTTTCAAGGATGCAGAAAGAATCATAAAAGTTGAGCATGAGAAAAATCGCAAAACAGGTTCAGATCTGACAAGAAACAAAAAAATAAAATTGTCACTGCACTAAACCTGAGTTCTAAGTCTCAAGCAAATGACCCGTCCGCTTCGCGCTACGGGCATGGCGGCGTAGCGCGAGGTTGCCTCGTCTTCTGCCATGCCTCGTCTGGACTATGAGCCAATATGTTTACCTATTTTCTTCGGTGCTCTACCTGGTAGCGCAAGAATGGCGAAGATATATAGATCGTGCAGAAGTGTGTGTGTGGGTCCGTGTGCGCGGGTGGCATGCGTGGGAGGGTGGGTGCCGAGGGTGCGCGGGTGGCGCGCGTTGTTGTGAGGGCGGCTTATTTCGCCACACGCGGTACAAGGGATATTCATTGGATCCCTATTTCCTACAACCTCTGTTTAAATTTTTCGACGCGGCAAGGATGGGCATTAGGTTTTAACCGAAATTCCGATTCGCTTTTTCGGTTTCTTTTTGATAATTCGGTTAATAAAAAATGATAACCGAAATTATATTGGTTCCAGTTAGCAAAAAATTTGATTCGACGTTCGATTTTTAACTGATTTTACTGAACATGGTAGAAAACAAAAATACGCCCCGTACAATGGCATGCAACTACTACATACTTGCCAAGTCGCCGTGATCAGAACTCTAGAAAGCACTTAGATTGTTTAGGGCGCGTTTGGTAGTGTACATGTGATTCTTGCACCACTGCGCTAGCGAGATGGACCTTCGTGCGCGTCGCGAACGGTTCATGGGCCATGAAACGCGGGTCGTTTGGTAGCCTGTGCGGCCTTTTACGCGTCGGAGAAGGAAGCCAGACCCCATCGTTTGGTTGCCCGTTTCCAGCCCAAGTTGCTGTTGACTGCCAAAACCCACCGGCGGGCAGCGGCCTTGTCAACACCGTAGAGCCGGGAAGAGCCTAGAGCTGCGGCTGGCTGAGACCCCTCCGAGCGACGGCCCGCAATGCTCTTCTGGTCACACGCGGCGTTGCGAAGTGCAAGGGCGTGCCACCTGACCTATACCTGGTCAGGAAGGTGATGAGGATGCCTCGCTTAGTTTCCTGCAGGGCATACATGTAAACGTTAAATACGAGCCTCGATCGGCTCTCAGGTTATCCCGTGAATCGGCTCAAAGAGCCGATCCACCCATGATCCGTACGGGGTGCACGAATACTTGGTGGTCCTGCTTGATCAAGATAAAGCTAATGAGATCTACGACGATTTAGGGTTTTCACCGCATAATCGGATCATCCTACTCCAGGTTGGGCCTTGCGGCCACGCACGGTGCTCGTAAGCCGATCCTAAACAAGGCCAAAAAACCAACATGAAGTTGATCCTAGGAACATCCCGTTTAGGACTTGCGAACGCCACTCTACGTGCCACCGGATCCTCCCCCCCTTTGTAAGGCCTAACTATTGCAGATATTAAACTAATCCTTGTAGAACAAGGAGCAATCGTAACGGATCAGATCTACTAAATAATGATCAAGCGGGTGCCGCCCCCACGCCTGAGATAGGCGTGAGGGCGGCTAGATATGCAAGGGTTGCACTACGTAAGCATGCTTAAACGAAGAACAATGCTAACCCTAACACATCTAATGATAACTACGTTGCTCGCCATCAAAAGCGCTTCAAGACGAGCAACGCATGAACAACGTGGGCTTGTGCTGCCTAGATCGCAAGATGCGATCTAGGCAGCATGTCGCTTACCTGATAGAAACCCTCGAGATGAAGGAGTTGGCGATGCGCCGAGATTGGTTTGTTTTTGGGGTTGAACGTGAGTTGTTGTTTATTCCATAAACCCTAGGTACATATTTATAGTCCAGCGGACTTTCTAATGTGGGCGTGCACTAAACCGTGCACGAGATAAACTCTAACTTCTAAATCGATACACAATCTATTATGCTAAGATACACGGGCTAACTAGCCCAAATTCTCCGTGCAAGGCCGCTTCATAGATCTTCCATATATAATCTTCCAAGCCCATCTTGATCGCGGCCCACCTCCTGATCGCGGTTAAATCCTGGTGATAACACATGCCCCCCTGGTTTTGGAAATGGTATTTCCAAAATCATTACGCTCCCGTCGGGTCATGTCGTGGCAGAACCGTCGCAGTATCCGTCACCATGATGACTTGCCTTCTCAACTTCTCCGCGTGATTTGGCAGTCTTTTCTCTTTCTTTCAAACACCACTTCCTCGGAAACTGCCGTGGCATTGAATTTTCACCATCTCCCTTTATTTAACCGCTATGAACAGTTCTCGCTCCGCATCCTCGCATTAGCAGTCCAAAAGCCCTCCTGCACCATCATGTCTTCTTCCTCCTCTCGCCCTATCGGACCCCTCCAGCCAGCTCCTCCATGTCCCGCGAGCCGACGCCGGAGCACAACCCAGCCGGCGGTCCATGCGGCCAACACCCGCCGCGCCATTGCGGCCGGGGAGGAGTCGGACCATGACTTCTCCATCCGGTCCGAGGACGACCGAGTCCTCGACGGACGGGGAGAGCGATCTCCGTTTCCTCGCCGACGGGGAACCGGAGGAGGAGAGCGATGACGATCGCTTCTCCTGGGACGACTTCACCTCCTCCGAGGGGGTGATGGAGGAAGAAGAGGAGGAGGAGGACGACGACGACGACGACTCCCTCGAGGGCTACCCACCAGCAAAGCGCCTTCGCATGTGGTGGGACGATGACAGCAGCGACGACGAAGACGGGGATGAGGCCCCCGTGGAGGGCTACGGGAGTAGCGACGAGGAGCCCATCGGCAGCAGTGCCGATGAGAGCTCCGAGGATGACGATGAGGGCAGCGACGGCCCGTAGATAGGACCTCTAGCATAGGGTCAGTAGTAGTAGATGGGGCAATGTATCTGACAAGGGATTAACTTATCAATGCCTATGGATTGTAGGCTAGGGTTTAGTTAGAAGTAGAGGGCAAGTAGATCTCGAAGGTTTCAGCCGAAAAGTACTCGACGAATATGAAAACTAGGGTTCGCAGACAATGATTCGATGATCTCTTCGCCCCTCGACTCCCCCTTTATATAAGAGGTGGAGCCGAGGGTTTCGTTTCATACAAGTTACAGAGTCCGGGACGGTTTCTAACTCATCCCGCCAGATTACAAATAACATCTCCTATTACAACTCTATCTCTTCCTTAAATACATCTTGGGCTTCCGAATCTTCTTATTCTTCGGGTAGTGGGCCTTCAATAAACCCCGGGTACTATATTTGGCAGGCCCATTTGGGATGCCTATGTCAGTAGCCCCCGAGATTTTGCTTGAATCATAGAGTCGTGGAAAATCTCCACTGTTTATTTTTACTCGAAAGCTCTAACTTTTATACTTTTTCTCATAAAATTCTATATTGTACAGGGATATTTGGTAGTTGGGGCTAGTTCATCTGACGGATCAGGTACTAGTTAACTGCTCTAGTGGCAATCCGCAAAAACCTACTTCAAAATCACGTCCCTGGACATGATCTCGGGATACCGGTGTAAACTTCGACAGGTGCCGCTTAAGGTCTTACCATTCTGTCGAGTCCCAGTCAAATTTATCGAATACCTAACGCGTTCGTTAGGATTTTTCTTCGTATCTGTTGATACGGATAAAAGTAGCAGAGCGCAGTCTTTGGCGATGCTACGCCCAGCAGAATAGATCTGGGGTCTTACCTTCGCAAATTTGCGGCATTCAGAAATTGATCGCAACTTTGGCGTTCTGAGAATATATTGTCGAGTGCTTTTCCGGCTGTTGGAATGGCACATTTTATCGAGTCAAATATGACTTATATTGCTCTCCCGATGGGAGTATATGTAGAGTTAATTATAACTCGAAATATACTCTCTTGCCGTTCTATTTTTCCTTTGTTAATTTCATCGGGCACGCGAACAGCGTTCCCGATGGGAGTAGCCCCCGAGGCTACAGCCAAGAACTTGTGCTTGGTTGTTGGCTCAACATTTTAGTCCACCTTGTCACTATATTGTCATTACTTCTCAATATGAAATCTTTTCTCTTCTTCTTCTTCTCTCTCTCTCTTTTTTTATCTCTCGGGTGCGCGAACAGCGCTCCCGATGGGAGTAGCCCCCGAGGCTACAGCCAAGAACTTGTGCTTGACTGTAGGCTCAACCTTTTCTATATTGTCATACTCGAGATTTTACTATCTGTCAAAGTAGCCCCCGAGCATTTGGGCAAAAACTTGTTTCTGACCAAAGGCTCCCGATGCATTCAAATAACTTATCCTGTCGCCATTCTCCTTTTCCTTGTCGACATATTTTCCCTTGTCGAATTTTCTTCAACTCTATCAATGGTCGAAATTGTCCTGCTTTGTGGGTCCATCGTTCCCACCATGTTGACACGTCGTGTAAGTGGGGGACACACGTCCTCCGCTTTTTCTGGCGCACGTACGGAAAACGCCTATCCCAGTAAAAATACTTTTTTGCCCTTGTATCTAGAAGATCTATTCTCACCACACGATTTCCTCATCCAACGGCACACCTCTTCACCCAATTCTTATATAAACCTGTCTTCAACCTCCGTTCATCCCCTTGCTTGCGCCGCTCACCTGTTCCTCTTCGCAAATCCTTCCCCTGCGCCCAAGTCTCTCTGATTTTTCCGCACTCGCATACATTGCTCCGCCCATTGCCGTTGATGCCATTGGCTTTCTCGACTTGCCCATTGGTTTGAGGATGT
>NC_061512.1:233588799-233638099 GCF_022539505.1 Lolium rigidum | reverse complement strand
TTTTTGTCTGCTTTATTTTATTTACTACTTTGTTTGCTGCATTATATCAAAACACAAAAAAATTAGTTGCTAGCTTTACTTTATTTACTGTCTTGTTTGCTATATCAAAAACACAAAAAAAAATAGTTACTTGCATTTACTTTACTTGATTCATCATGTTTCCTTTTAATTTTATCACAAAAGACATACCGGTAGGACGCGGGTCTATAATTGGGAGAAACAATATAGAAGAATTTTTCAACCATGTTAGTACCGTTGAAGATTTTGAAGATAGACACTTGGTAGAACTTGCTCCTACTTATGAAATTGCTCGCTGTCGCTTTAGTCCGCATGTTGGAAACTAAATTTGTTAATCTCAATCCTATAATCCAACACATGTTTCTTACACTCGGTGATATGGAAGAGGGGGAAAAGAAAGATTTTGTTTTAGAAACCCTTCTTAGAGAATTTGGTGGTCTAGCAAGAGAGGCTAGAAAGGTCTTTGCTAAATTTAATATGCTTGGTTCTCATAATAATTTTGTTGGTCTCCTTGAAAAAATGGACATGGATAGAATAAGGTACACTAATAATATTAATGATGGTGGGGAGATCAAAGCACCAATACCATGTAAACTCCTAGCTATGAATGATGCACTAGAAAATAACTATGCTTGGCTTGTTCCTGAAAATTTGTTCGATGAGAGCAGCAAGCCCAAGACTAATGAAAAGGGAGACGCTGAAACTTATGTATCCAATATACTATGCATGGTTGAGAAAACTCCAAACCCCTCTGTAGATGCACCACCCTTTGATAACACTTGAGTTACACTTTCCGCGCCTAGCTGAAAGGCGTTAAAGAAAAGCGCTTATGGGAGACAACCCATGTTTTTACTACAGTATTTTTGTTTTATATTTGAGTCTTGGAAGTTGTTTACTACTGTAGCAACCTCTCCTTATCTTAGTTTTATGTTTTGTTGTGCCAAGTAAAGTCTTTGATAGTAAAGTAAATACTAGATTTGGATTATCGCGCAGAAACAGATTTCTTTGCTGTCACGAATCTGGGTCTAATTCTCTGTAGGTAACTCAGAAAATTAAGCCAATTTACGTGAGTGATCCTCAGATATGTACGCAACTTTCATTCAATTTGGGCATTTTCATTTGAGCAAGTCTGGTGCCCTAATAAAATCCATCTTTACGGACTGTTCTGCTTTTGACAGATTCTGCCTTTTATTTCGCATTGCCTCTTTTGCTATGTTGGATGAATTTCTTTGATCCATTAATGTCCAAGTAGCTTTATGCAATGTCCAGAAGTGTTGAAGAATGATTGTGTCACCTCTGAACATGTTAATTTTTATTGTGCACTAACCCTCTAATGAGTTGTTTCGAGTTTGGTGTGGAGGAAGTTTTCAAGGATCAAGAGAGGAGGATGATACAATATGATCAAGGAGAGTGAAAGTTCTAAGCTTGGGGATGCCCCGTGGTTCACCCCTGCATATTCTAAGAAGACTCAAGCGTCTAAGCTTGGGGATGCCCAAGGCATCCCCTTCTTCATCGACAACATTATCGAGTTCCTCCCCGAAACTATATTTTTATTCCGTCACATCTTATGCACTTTGCTTGGAGCGTCGGTTTGTTTTTGTTTTTGTTTTGTTTGAATAAAATGGATCCTAGCATTCACTTTGTGGGAGAGAGACACGCTCCGCTGTAGCATATGGACAAGTATGTCCTTAGGCTCTACTCATAGTATTCATGGCGAAGTTTCTTCTTCGTTAAATTGTTATATGGTTGGAATTGGAAAATGCTACATGTAGTAACTCTAAAATGTCTTGGATAATTTGATACTTGGCAATTGTTGTGCTCATGTTTAAGCTCTTGCATCATATACTTTTCACCCATTAATGAAGAAACACTTAGAGCTTGCTAATTTGGTTTGCATATTTGGTTTCTCTAGAGTCTAGATAATATCTAGTATTGAGTTTTGAACAACAAGGAAGACGGTGTAGAGTCTTATAATGTTTACAATATGTCTTTTATGTGAGTTTTGCTGCACCGTTCATCCTTGTGTTTGTTTCAAATAACCTTGCTAGCCTAAACCTTGTATCGAGAGGGAATACTTCTCATGCATCCAAAATCCTTGAGCCAACCACTATGCCATTTGTGTCCACCATACCTACCTACTACATGGTATTTATCCGCCATTCCAAAGTAAATTGCTTGAGTGCTACCTTTAAAATTCCATCATTCACCTTTGCAATATATAGCTCATGGGACAAATAGCTTAAAAACTATTGTGGTATTGAATATGTACTTATGCACTTTATCTCTTATTAAGTTGCTTGTTGTGCGATAACCATGTTTCGGGGACGCCATCAACTATTCTTTGTTGAATATCATGTGAGTTGCTATGCATGTCCGTCTTGTCCGAAGTAAGAGAGATCTACCACCTTTATGGTTGGAGCATACATATTGTTAGAGAAGAACATTGGGCCGCTAACTAAAGCCATGATTCATGGTGGAAGTTTCAGCTTTGGACATATATCCTCAATCTCATATGAGAATAATAATTGTTGCCACATGCTTATGCATTAAAGAGGAGTCCATTATCTCGTTGTCCATGTTGTCCCGGTATGGATGTCTAAGTTGAGAATAATCAAAAGCGAGAAATCCAAAATGCGAGCTTTCTCCTTAGACCTTTGTACAAGGCGGCATGGAGGTACCCCATTGTGACACTTGGTTAAAACATGTGTATTGCAATGATCCGGTAGTCCAAGCTAATTAGGACAAGGTGCGGGCACTATTAGTATACTATGCATGAGACTTGCAACTTGTAAGATATAATTTTCATAACTCATATGCTTTATTACTACCGTTGACAAAATTGTTTCATGTTTTCAAAATAAAAGCTCTAGCACAAATATAGCAATCGATGCTTTCCTCTTTGAAGGACCATTCTTTTTACTTTTATGTTGAGTCAGCTTCACCTATCTCTCTCCACCTCAAGAAGCAAACACTTGTGTGAACCGTGCATTGATTCCTACATACTTGCATATTGCACTTGTTATATTACTCTATGTTGACAATTATCCATGAGATATACATGTTACAAGTTGAAAGCAACCGCTGAAACTTAATCTTCCTTTGTGTTGCTTCAATACCTTTACTTTGATTTATTGCTTTATGAGTTAACTCTTATGCAAGACTTATTGATGCTTGTCTTGAAGTACTATTCATGAAAAGTCTTTGCTTTATGATTCACTTGTTTACTCATGTCATTACCATTGTTTTGATCGCTGCATTCATTACATATGTTTACAAATAGTATGATCAAGGTTATGATGGCATGTCACTTCAGAAATTATCTTTGTTATCGTTTTACCTCGCTCGGGACGAGCGGAACTAAGCTTAGGGATGCTGATACGTCTTCGACGTATCGATAATTTATTATGTTCCATGCCACATTATTGATGATATCTACATGTTTTATGCACACTTTATGTCATATTCGTGCATTTTCCGGAACTAACCTATTAACAAGATGCCGAAGAACCGCTTGTCGTTTTCTGCTGTTTTTGGTTTCAGAAATCCTAGTAACGAAATATTCTCGGAATTGGACGAAATCAACGCCCAGGGTCCTATTTTGCCACGAAGCTTCCAGAAGACCGAAGAGGAGTCGAAGTGGGGCCACGAGGGGACGCCACCATAGGGTGGCGCGGCCCAGGCCCTGGCCGCGCCGACCTATGGTGTGGGGCCCTCGTGTGGCCCCCCACGTTGCCCTTCCGCCTACTTAAAGCCTCCGTCGCGAAAACCCCAGTACCGAGAGCCACGATACGGAAAACCTTCCGGAGACGCCGCCGCCGCCAATCCAATCTCGGGGATTACGGAGATCTCCTCCGGCACCCTGCCGGAGAGGGGATTCATCTCCCGGAGGACTCTTCACCGCCATGGTCGCCTCCGGAGTGATGAGTGAGTAGTTCACCCCTGGACTATGGGTCCATAGCAGTAGCTAGATGGTTGTCTTCTCCTCATTGTGCTTCGTTGTTGGATCTTGTGAGCTGCCTAACATGATCAAGATCATCTATCTGTAATGCTATATGTTGTGTTTGTCGGGATCCGATGGATAGAGAATACCATGTTATGTTAATTATCAAGTTATTACCTATGTGTTGTTTATGATCTTGCATGCTCTCCGTTATTAGTAGAGGCTCTGGCCAAGTTGATGCTAGTAACTCCAAGAGGGAGTATTTATGCTCGATAGTGGGTTCATGCCTCCATTGATATCTGGGACAGTGACAGAAAGTTTTCCCTCAGAAAGAATCCAAGGTTTATCGAACCAGGAGGAGCCAAGAAGCACGTTGAAGGTTGATGGCGGCGGGATGTAGTGCGGCGCAACACCAGGGATTCCGGCGCCAACGTGGAACCTGCACAACACAACCAAAGTACTTTGCCCCAACGAAACGAGTGAGGTTGTCAATCTCACCGGCTTGCTGTAACAAAGGGTTAACCGTATTGTGTGGAAGATGATTGTTTGCAAGAAAACAGTAAAGAACAAGTATTGCAGCAGATTTGTATTTCAAGTATAAGAGAATGGACCGGGGTCCACAGCTCACTAGAGGTGTCTCTCCCATAAGATAAAAGCATGTTGGGTGAACAAATTACAGTCGGGCAATTGACAAATAGAGAGGGCATAACAATGCACATACATGTCATGATAAATATAGTGAGATTTAATTGGGCATTACGACAAAGTACATAGACCGCCATCCAACCGCATCTATGCCTAAAAGTCCACCTTCAGGTTATCATCCGAACCCCTTTCGGTATTAAGTTGCAAAGCAACAGTACAATTGCATTAAGTATGGTGCGTAATGTAATCAACAACTACATCCTTAGACATAGCATCAATGTTTTATCCCTAGTGGCAACAGCAATCCACAACCTTAGAACTTTCTGTCACTGTCCCAGATATCAATGGAGGCATGAACCCACTATCGAGCATAAATACTCCCTCTTGGAGTTACTAGCATCAACGTGGCCAGAGCCTCTACTAATAACGGAGAGCATGCAAGATCATAAACAACACATAGGTAATAACTTGATAATTAACATAACATGGTATTCTCTATCCATCGGATCCCGACAAACACAACATATAGCATTACAGATAGATGATCTTGATCATGTTAGGCAGCTCACAAGATCCAACAATGAAGCACAATGAGGAGAAGACAACCATCTAGCTACTGCTATGGACCCATAGTCCAGGGGTGAACTACTCACTCATCACTCCGGAGGCGACCATGGCGGTGAAGAGTCCTCCGGGAGATGAATCCCTCTCCGGCAGGGTGCCGGAGGAGATTTCCGAATCCCCCGAGATGGGATTGGCGGCGGCGGCGTCTGCGGAAGGTTTTCCGTATCGTGGCTCTCGGTACGGGGTTTTCGCGACGGAGGCTTTAAGTAGGCGGAAGGGCAACGTGGGGGCCACACGAGGGCCCCACACCATAGGTCGGCGCGGCCGGGGCCCTGGGCCGCGCCGCCCTATGGTGGCGGCCCTCGTGGCCCCACTTCGACTCCTCTTCGGTCTTCTGGAAGCTTCGTGGCAAAATAGGACCCTGGGCGTTGATTTCGTCCAATTCCGAGAATATTTTGTTACTAGGATTTCTGAAACCAAAAATAGCAGAAAACAGCAACTGGTTCTTCGGCATCTTATTAATAGGTTAGTTCCAGAAAATGCACGAATATGACATAAAGTGTGCATAAAACATGTAAATATCATCAATAATGTGGGATGGAACATAAGAAATTATCGATACGTTGGAGACGTATCAATGTCCAAGACGAGCATGCCAAAGATCAACGCCTGCGGAGAGAGCACGAGGTGCGGCGCCGGGGGTGGAAGGCGACATCACCGGATACAAATCGCCGGGGCTCTCACATCGATGGAGGACCATCCGGGTGCGGGCGTCTTATCGGAAAAACCAAAAGCGTCAAATTCAACGAGTCACGTAGTTGTCACGAGAAAGAGTTTTAACAGAGACTAAATTCTGAATAAGTTTGGGAGACACAAGGACATTATTGAAAGACAAGTGGTTTAGAAATAGATGGAAAATTAGCAGAACCAAAGTGAGAAATAGGAAGAGCCAGGCACCGTTACCGACAATGATGCGAGACTCGGTGGAAGTGGGAAAGGAATGGGAAAGGTTACCCGGGTGAGCGGCCATGTGAGACGAGGCTCCCGTATCCATAAACCAGTTGCCGCCACCGGCGTAAGAGCCAGGTGCGGGCGCGGCGTGGTAGGCCGAGGCGTAAGACGGCGACGTGGCGGTGAAGGCCGGGGCGTAGGGCGGTGTCGCGGTGAAGTGCGCCTGGTGAGTCGGCGGGCGCGGCACCGGCATGTTGTAGGCGTGGATGAGCCCCGTCCATGGGTTGTAGGCGAAGGGGTTGCTGCCGTTGGAGACCGACGACATGATGACGCGCGCGCGGGGGATGGCGACGGCGCGGTGTTGGGGAGGGAGGCGCGGCGGCGGCTGCAGGTGCGGCGGCGGCGCGGCGTGAGGAGGGGCACACGCGACGGCGGCACAAGGGCGACGGCGCTAGGGTTGGAGGGTGGGGCGCGCGCGGGAAGAGAGGGGCGCGACGGCTAGGTTAGGAACGGTAGGTGTCTGATACCATGTAGAAAGGGATGCAACTCACAATGTATTGATTGGGTGCATATGGCGTTACATATATAGACCACGTCCTCGACTATACAAGGAAGGAGGCGGGCCCAATAATAAATACAAAGATATGTATCGCTATACATAACTACAGAAGATACACATCCGGATATGCAAGGATATGTATCTCAACACTCAGTTTCGCAGAATGCAAAGGAATGCCCAAATACTTGAAAGGAAGGGGTCCCAAGTTACAACAGAAAATCTGAGCAAATTGATTAGCGGAACCATCTGTCAAATTCATGGTCATCAAATCGTTCTTACGGTAATTAACCTTTAACCCGGAAATACATTCAAAGCATGTCAAAATCCACTTAAGAAAACGAGCCATATGAGGGCTCTAAGAAAAGGACATTGTCATCACCGTATTGTATGTTGATGACACTTCCAGGCACCACTTGTGGGAGTAATCCCCTAATCAAATTCTTCTTAGCAGCCTTGTGGAGCATTTTGGTACAAACCTTAGCTATACAATTAAAAAGAATGGGCGAGAGTGGATCACCTTGTTTTAAACCCTTACCAGCAACAGAATACTGGCTTTTTTGGTCACTAGTCCTTACACAAAACTATCCATCCACCAAGGACTTAGAATACTACCAAAGCCACTAGAAACTAGCATTTCATCCAAAAACTCCCAATTCACACGATTGTAAGCTTTGTAAGCTTTCTCGTAGTCTAGTTTCAAAACTAGACCAGAGGTGTGCAAACAAAACACTCTCAAGGATGAATCTACCTTTAATAAAGGAAATCAATCTATAGAGCCCAATCTGTTAGTCATAAGCTTTGTAAAAACTTTCAAAGAGCAACTACAAATACATGTTGATTTTTTTTCATTTCCTTGGCATGTGGTTCCTTCAGAATGAGGGTGATTATGGAGAAATTTAATTTGAACACATCCAAAGAACCAGACAAAAAATTCGTACCCAAGAAGGCCATAAAATCTGTTTTAGTCACTTCCCAAAAAGTCTAATAAAAGAGGAAAGACAAGTCATCAGGTCAGGCACACCATTAGCATAAGAGGCAAAAATTGCAGCCTTCACTTCTTCCTCGGAAAAGGGTTTCTCTAAGCGTTCATTTTCTTCCGGAGTCACTAGATCATCAGCATCCCAAAAGTCCATACCAAGACAAACATTTGGTTTAGCCTCAAAATCAAGCAAATTTTTATAGAACTTGTAAGCAACTGAAAGCATTTCAGGGGTAGTAGTCACAGGACTAGAAGGGCCTACTAACAAAGCCATCTGTTTTTTTTGCCGGCGTTGGTTAGCCACCGCGTAGAAATACGCCGCGTTACGATCACCCTCAAGGATTTATTTTTCTCTCGACCGTTGAAACGTCATGGTTTCCTCTATTTTCCAAATAATATCCAAATCATATTTAATTTGAGACATCCTATCTCTATCAGCCCAATCTACAGAAAAGACATTGAGGATATCATATTCTTGCATCAAATGTTTTTTACGCTTTTTTAGAGCCGCTTCCACACTGTAATTCCAGCCGATAACATTTTTCTTCAACCTTCTTTTTTTGAATTTCCAAATATCAACAACAGAAGTGAGGGAGGAAGGAATGGACGCTGTCCAACTTTTGGTAACAAAAGGAACAAACTCAAGTTCCCCTAGCCACCATTTTTTGAATCTAAATAATTTTTGAACAAGGGAAGAACTGAGCCCAAACTCAATAAGTAATGGGTGTCATCACTACCAGATTTCGAGATTGCTCTCACCAACGAGAGACAAAGTATGCTATCCCAATCAGTTGAAGCAAATATATGATTAAGAGTAGCATGAATGAGGTTTTCTTGATTATTATCCCCAGAAAACAATTGTTAGAAATTGGAAGGTCAAGTAAAGCCCATTTATTCATCCAATCATTAAACAAAAAAGTAAGTTGGTGATTAATATTCCCAAAAAAATTCTTAGCTTTATTAAACACTAAGTTAAAGTCACCTCCTATTAAATAAGGATATCTGCATTGTTCCATCACTAAATGCAATTCAGCAAGGAAGTCAAGTTTATGATCTTGCATAGGGAGATCCATAAACCACAACAAATTGCCAAACAAAACCATCACATAAGTTTCTAATAACCACTGTGGTAGCACACCATAGTAACTATGCAAATTATATTTGAGAACTTCAAATAAATCAATTAACGCGTTTGAATCTTGCCTGGGCCGCTTGCGGTTGAATCCCTACAGGTTAGCCGTCGAGGTCGTGGAGGCAGTGCCGAGCAGGAAGCTCGCTGTTCTCCATGAGCCAATGTACGCCGCGGCGGCGCCGCCTCGCCGGTGAGGCACAACTCTCCAACCTGCCAATGGCTGCTTTGGGAAAGTGCGAACTTTTTTTCCCCATTTTATTTGCCGAGAAATAAAAACGTGTGGTCGGGTCGGAGATAGACGGACCGTTGGATGGTCTCGGGTAGAGGAGATGGGAGCAACGGAGCGGCGCAGGCTGGCAAGCCCTATCCCATTCCCATCCCATCCCTTCTAAACCCTACCGCCGCGCGCCGCAGACGGGAACCCGTGGAATCTCGACACGACAGGCCCTATCTCCTCTGCACCAAGAAAACCCAGCATGGCAGCAGCTCCGGCGCCGTCCGACCGGTTCGACGTGATCGTGGTGGGCGCGGGCATCATGGGCAGCTGCGCGGCGCACGCGGCGGCGTCCCGGGGCGCGCGCGTGCTCCTGCTCGAGCGCTTCGACCTGCTGCACCACCGCGGCTCCTCGCACGGCGAGTCGCGCACCATCCGCGACGCCTACCCGCAGCCGCACTACCCGCCCATGGTCCGCCTCGCGCGCCGCCTCTGGGCCGACGCCCAGCGGGACGCCGGGTACGACGTCCTCACGCCGGCGCCGCACCTCGACCTGGGGCCCAGGGACGACCCCGCGCTCCTCGCCACCATCGCCAACGGCGGCGCCACGGAGCTCCCCGCCGCCGGTGGAGCCAGGCCGGCGTGGGCCGAGGCGTTCAGGGTGCCGGAGGGGTGGACGGCCGCGAGCGGCGACCTGGGCGGGGTGATCAAGGCCACCAAGGCCGTGGCCATGTTCCAGGCGCTCGCCGCCAAGATGGGCGCCGTCGTCAGGGACAAGGCGGAGGTGGTCGACGTCGCCAGGAAGCAAGGTGAGTGATGCCACGTACTATGTCGCACGTCTTCTTCCTCTCACTGCGAACTAATTTCCTTGGAATCTTGCATTGATCTGGCTCTTTCATGGACCATTTATCCTTGATGAAAGCTGCTCTCTTGAACCTTTTTCGTTACAAACAAAAAAGTTCTGGCGTCTCACTTCACAAACTCTGTACTCATCTGGCTAATTTAGAATTCACAACGGAGCAAATCAGTGCAAAATTGACGGCAGGTGTTTCACGACCTGCCGTAGCACCTTGCCATCGTACTTATATAATTTCTTTAGAACATTAATCCATATAGTTTGTTCAGTCCTATTGTCGTTAATTACCTGCAAATGGCAGTATGAACTGAATATGATCACATCATATACTCAAATTTTAAACTACTTCTTGATCAGGAGAAGGAACGCCAATCGTGGTTCGAACCTCCAGTGGCGAGGAGTTCCATGGCGCCAAGTGCATCGTCACTGTGGGCGCGTGGACGAGCAAGATGGTGAAGTCCGTCACCGGCGCCGACCTCCCCGTGCAGCCTCTCCACACGCTCATCTGCTACTGGAAGATCAAACCGGGCCACGAGCACGAGCTCACGACGGAGGCTGGGTTCCCGACGTTTGCTAGCTACGGCGACACGTGGATCTATAGCACACCGTCGATGGAGTACCCTGGCCTGATCAAGATCTCCATGCACGGCGGGCCGCCATGCGACCCGGACAGCAGAGACTGGGCTATCGGCCCTGGGGAGGGAGGGCTGGTGGATCCCGTGGCGCGGTGGATCGAAAAAGTTATGCCGGGCCATGTGGACACTGCCGGCGGCCCGGTACTCCGGCTGCCGTGCATGTACTCCATGACGCCTGATGAGGACTTCGTGATTGACTTCCTAGGTGGGGAGGAGTTTGGGAGGGATGTGGTGGTCGGCGCCGGGTTCTCTGGGCACGGGTTTAAGATGGCGCCAGCTGTGGGGAGGATCCTAGCAGAGATGGCGCTGGACGGTGAGGCTAGGACAGCCACGGAGGCCGGCGTGGAGCTCCAGCACTTCAGGATCGGCCGGTTTGAGGGAAACCCGATGGGGAATGCAATGAGTTTCTGAGATGCAATTATGAAATGGTCGACACGTCTGTGAGGCCGTGGTTGCGTGCAATCAATTTCTTGATTTTATTGTCTGTTTCCATATGTACATTGCCAGTTGGTTTGTGTTTGCTACAATCTGTCTAGAGTACTATCTGTAACTTTTATATATGTGATTTTATTGTTTATGTTTTGTGAGCTTTGGAACCGTACCTTTAGTGAAATATATTCCGTCCATGTCGCAAAACCATTTTGTTTTGGATATAACTAGGGTATAGCTAGAAGTATAGAGTTTTGATTTTCCACACTGAAGTCTTCTTTTGAGCATTTCATAACATAAATGATGATATTAGGTTACGGTACACTCTAATTTTGTTATCGGTAGATGTTGCACATTTTTCAGTAATGATTGGACAATTTCCTTTAGAAATAAGCCAGCCACTTATGTGGGACCCAATTTTGATGCGTTTCGAGGTGTCCATCTTGAATGACTTATGCATTTACGAGAAATTATAATATCTCGCTATCTTCTGATGCTTACTACTCATGCATCCTGCTATGTTTAATTGTTGCTTTTATGGACATAAGGTGCTATTTGCGTTGGCTCATTAGACAGGGTATGTCCATGTTTTAGTAGTTCGACTTGGGATGTAAGGTGTCAGAAAGACACATAAATGGTAATGTGGTATGCGTTTGTGGGATAATAAATTTGTTCCTCTCGTGGGATGTATACTAACAGCTTATTTTGTTTGAAAGAAATTAGGGTTGTTCAACATATATATCTCTTCTCAGTTTCGGAGCTGATGAATGAGAGCATGATTATTTTGCAAAAGCAGATCAGGTAATGTGGTATGCGTTTGTGGGATAATAAATTTGTTCCTCTCGTGGGATGTATACTAACAGCTTATTTTGTTTGAAAGAAATTAGGGTTGTTCAACATATATATCTCTTCTCAGTTTCGGAGCTGATGAATGAGAGCATGATTATTTTGCAAAAGCAGATCAGTTAACCAAAGTGAATTATATACTTTATGCTTAATCAATTAGGAAAATGATAATAGTTTGTAAACCAGATCAGGTAACCAAAGTTTCATGCTAAATTTGCAAGATTCTTTTTTGTAGTGGAGCACAGGTTGCTGACAGTAAGACATAGGACAAGGTCATAACCAGTTTGCTTACCCCTAAGTGTTTTTGTACTGACAACAACTTATATTAGAAAAAGTTTTTGATATGGTGTATCCTAATAGTTCTATTACTAGCTGATTCGCTTCCTTTGTGCTTTTAGTTTTGGAGCATTATCAGTCTATGAAAGTTCTGTATTTTTTTCTGATTACACCCATCTAAATCATAGCTCTTCCAAGTCTGTCAGGCATGATGTGTCTATGAGATATTAACACTGGAGTCGAGTGCCCTTTAGTAAAAACAAGTTATGTGTTGGGATTCATTTTATTTCCTCAGTTTTTCGTTAACAAAGTCAATTAATTTCCCATGTTAACTAATACACCTCAGGTTACTTTCAGATTCTGAAAAATGTTACTACAAGATAGGGACCGGGAGCTAATCTGTAGTCACATGAGAAAACTCGTGATGTCTTATTAGTACATGATAGTATAAGATTCTGATTTAATTTTCAAGAGAGGTACAATGAGTTTATAGCATGTTGGGTTTTGAGATCAGGGGTATGTTGTTAGAGCTTGGATGCATTCCTGTCAAACATGACTTAGGTAGGTTTATTAAGTCGGTTAATTTTATGTTATTCCCTATTGATGTTGTTGCATGATGAGGTTTGTTTTGTTCACCATATTAAAATTGTAAGATCAACCTCACTTTGTCACCATTGAAGTTCGATTATCACACATTCTCAACCTCTCTCATCGTAGAAGCAAATATCAGGTATTAGTTCTCATCAATGTTATGATTTCGTTTAGTTATCTTCCATATACTGGTAGTACGAACCTAGTTTCCGTTGTGGATTACCTTACAAGGTTAAATTGCTCCTTTTTTTCTTGTAAAGATGTTTCTAGCTTATTGTTTGGTAGACAATAAGGATGCTATATTGCTATTATGACAGAGGTCGAGATATTTTGTAAGATATCAAGGACTACGCTGTTTTGTTGAACATGTGTCTCTATGCTTAATTTATTTTCCAAGTTATTACAAGATTGTAGCATAATCTCCTAAGAGCACTAAGCTTCCAGGGTTGCGCGCCCTCCATGGTTGATTTGCCTGTCCTTGTCCTGGACCCACCGGAGCCCACCTGGAGGGATTTTCGCTCTGCGTTTTCTCCATTCGGTGATGGGCCGTGGTTTGGTCAGCGCGTGTTGTCACGAAGCCGTGTCTACGCGTCGGCGAGGCATAGGTGTTGAGCGTCGGTTCGGGGTTGGTTTGACCGGGGTTCGTTCTTCATGTTTCTTGGCTGCGGCCTGGGGCGGCAGTTCTCCTCGCCCAGCCGTGCTCTGCTCGTCCTCTTCGTTCTTGCATTTGCAGCGGTGCACGCGGTTCTTCGACGGCGTCGATGTAGCTGCCGGTCCTCTCCGTCGCGCCTGCTTTTCTCTGAGCTGGTTCGTTTTCCTCTTTTCTTCTCTGAATTTTTGTGGCTGGTTTGTGATGTGTGCCCTGGATCTGTGATGGGAGTGCGGGAAAAGCGCAACTCTACCTTTTCTCTTCCGCATGTTTGCGCCGCCGGTGAATTCCATCGCCGTCGCGATGTAATGGCTGCCAAAGGGGGGATGCGGAATCTGCAGGAGGCCGCAACCCTCGCCTGCTCAACCGATGAGGAAGCGCAGCGTCAGCGTTGGCCGTTGGACGGGATGTCCGCCGCCTCCAGGGTTGCCTTCCTCGGCCAGCACCTTCAACAACGTCCATGACACAACCCAACCGCACACACGCAGCTCGGTTTGAACCCTACAAAATGTAGATCAAGATTCGTTCTCAAAGAAAACCGTGGGCGTTTTACCCGCATTTTTTTTGTCCCTGCTCAATGCGTGCACTGCCCCTAGCCATCATCCGTTGGTGAAAAGAAATTTGTAGGGTAAATTCATTTGGGATGTTTGGACAGGGGGATTTTGGAGAGTGTATTTTTGTTAGCTGTGTCAGTTGCAAAAATATCCTAGATATTAGATTCTCTGTTTTCTAACACAGTACATATAAAGGCTTGATAATATGTTTTTCCATGCGACTAACAAAGTAATGTTGTACAAGTGCATCCGTGATGTGAGTACCCTGTTAGTACATCTGCTGAGATGAATTGTAAACTTATACCATAATTGCTATTAGCGGCAGTATGACTTCATTATCTAGAATTTCTTTGGTTCCTTTTTATTATCTATGTGTATAGAGGAGTGGACCAACCTGATAATTAATTTATGAAATTTTTGTTGTGTGATTAGGTGCATTGTCTTTAATCATTAATTAGGGAACACACCTCAGTTTCTTTGTAGTTTGCTTCACAGACTGTGAGGCAATGTTCTATAGCCATGGTATGGCTTTGTATTTACTGCTGCCATTTTCTTCATTTGTTCGTTGGCATTTTCTTGAAAGATGCAAGTCATGCAAAATTAGATCATGCTCATCATAATGAACTCAGATGATGTTGTAGTCATTTTCTTTTTTCCTTTTGGGGACTGAAGTCGTTAGATTGATTGCATACTGTTAACACCCGGATTTTTAAGTCCAGATGTCTATTATGCCATTCATCGCAATCCCAGGAATATTGTTTTTGCGAGGCATAATAGATTGATATCACAGAGCATCATTCATTACAACATCATAATAGTCTTACATCAAAAAGGATCACATGATCCAGTCTCATTACAACACAATGGATCTAAGGATCCAATTACAAAACACATAGCGGAAGCGAAGTAGCGGTTGCGGTCCATCTGTTCCACAGGCAACTGTTGACGTCAGGAGTGGTCCTAGTTGTCGTAGACGTCCTGCTGTCCTTCATCCTGGTACTGGGGCTCTTCTTCATAGTCTGGCCATTTGAATAGCCAGAGACACAGCCATGAGTACTTTAAAGTACTCGCAAACTAATACTAGTGTAAGCACTACCAACTATAGTAAAGGGGTGCTAAGCTCTAAGTTTATTTGCATAAAGCCAATTTTGGTTCACAAACATTTAGTAAAAGCCTCTTCATTTGCTAACTAACTCAAGTGGGAACATTAGTGTCATTCCCACAACTCTGTTGTGATTCAAGTCAAATTCACCATTCACCCTTCAAGTTCAAGTCACCAGTCATATGTCACCTTTTTGAAAATGGTCTGATGACGGAACAGTATGGCCTTTCCAACCGTCCATAACCGTGGACGCGGCTATTCGAATAGTTCTACACTCTGCAGAGGCCGTACACTTGTGCCACAACATTTGCAATAATCCGTCAGGGTTAATCGGCCCTCGATTTATCACACTCCGTGTGCGGACTACCAACCATAACCTTTCACTTACATACCCTAGTATAGGCACCTCTCCCCATGAGCTTGGCCTCCCAGTGAAGACAAGCCGTAAGCCTGGGAACTGCACAGGGCTTGGGCCGGACATTCACCTCATTTCACGTCATTTCACATCAATTTACTTTTAACGGAGGCAGCCTCGGCATAACCCCTATGACGCTTGTTCAGAGGAAACCCATACTAAGATACATAAACTTCTAGTTAAGCCCTTACCCATAATCAGGTATTGTGGGAGTACTTTGCAAAATTGGAATGGTATCGCATCCGAACCCAACCATCAGTTTTGTAAAATTCACCAAGTCATTCACAAGTCATATTCACCTTCAAAATCTTTCATTAGAATGACTCATCATTCCAAGGTTTTCAAAGTCATTGGTTTTCACAAGTCCCCATCTAGAGTAGTCACTTTTAGTTTTAGCACTAGCAACTAGTCATGAGGGGTGCTAACTAGCTTATAGCTTTCTAGGCTAAGTGATGCTTCTTGTTCTACTCTATATCTAGACCAAGTGAGTCATGAATAAAAAAGTAAACTTTGATAATCAAAAACTTGTAAGGTAAAAACTTGGGATAGGATCATTAAGCATAAAGTAATATGTAATGGTGCCTTGCTCTTGTAGAGCTTTGCACTTTGGGTATCTTGCAAGAATATTAGCTTGCAACAAATAACTTGCATTAGTCTAGCTTTCCTTGGTTGGGGTAGTGATCAAAGTTCTCTTCTTCTCCTTGGTAGAAATCCTCCTCCTCTTGATAGTCTCCGGTACTAGCGTCTATAAACGAATACGAGGATACAAACACCAATCAATACTTCAGTAGACTAGTTTAGCCTTAAGGGCTCACTCAAGATGATCTAGCATCATTACTTGGCATTGCTACCCAAAATCATGCTAGGGTTTTCTTACTTAGGGTTAGGAAAATAATTTCCTCTCATTGAAATGTGGATTAGGGTTTCTCTTTAGTTTGGAGAAATAATTTCCTCTCATTGGTGAGCAGCCACTTCTTGGAGAACCCTGTCTCCGGAGCTACCCTGCTGCTGCCGAGCCTGGGCAGCCTGCTGCACCCCGGCGGCGAGTTATACTTGGTCGCGAAAGTCATGGTGTGCCCGGACAATCTTGTCGTCGTCATGACCAGAAGCCGTATCCCTAGTTATCGTAATGGACTCATCGCGTGCTGCCGGCCCGGTAAGTCCTCATGGTCAAGGAGCTCACAAGCCGCCGGTAATCGGTCTTGTGTTATGAAGACATAGCATTCCACGATGGAAGTATCCATGCCATCACGGAAGAAGGAGAACTTCTCGCACACAAGGTTACCGGGCACCATGGACGTGCAGTATTGTCCTCTGCCAAGCTAGTCATCAAGGGCGTTGACACCGACTGTATAAATTTGAGGCGATTCCTGGTGGTATCACGTGGTGGCACGTTGCTGATGGTCAAATGGAACCATAGGTACGGACTCTACGATCATGACAACGACGATGATGATGATATTTCGGCATTCGAGGTATTTGAAGCGGATCTAGATATGTCTAGATGGACACGGTTGTCAAGCAGCATAGGTGATCAAGTCTTATTCGTGAGCCAAAGGTGCTCCAAGGCAGTCCCTCTATTTAGCCATGACGACTATATGCATGGGAACCGTATATATTTCATGGACGGTGCAATCTATGGCCCGACAAAATGTCACGCTGGGGCAACTAGTTGTGGAATGTATGACTTGGGAAGTAGGAGTAATACGTATCATCCCGTTGTGTCTGGCGAATTCCACACCAACCATCTGATGGCGACGGCATGGTTCTTTCCCCAGAACTGAAAATAGCCTGCATGTATAAAGAATAGTCTCTTGTCCGTACATAAAGGTATATATGCATCTGATTCTTTGTTGTATTCTCTAGATTAAGATGATGTAGAGAATGTAACTCTATGCGTGTGCACTAATCATCCATCCATTGTTCAAACATCACTAGTAGTTGGCCCGTGCTCTGTTGCGGGCAATTTTGAATGCTATTATCACATACTTTATAAAGGAAGATTATCATTGATTGGTGTAGAGTAAACTTATACGCTTACTTTTCCTGTTTTGATATGTTGGACACACCCAAGACATCTAGAAAACAGAAGCTTTCAAAGCCGTCAGCGGCCAATAGTGATCTTTCGTGTTCGGCCTAGTTTCACCCTCATACACCCGTCACCCGACAAGTTGCACATCTAACTCACCAAATTAACCATTTTAGTTACCATTGTAGTTTGTCCTCGATATAAATCCTATCAAAGCACGAGCACGGCACTAGGGTCTCGAATCTAGGTAAAAGTCATGTTTTGCAGCCACCATATATAATTGACTTGTATAGTATAACTTTATATTCCTTTTCAAGTTCCGAAAAATGTATTCATTACATTGTTTATATTAGTTAATCAAATTTGGATTAACGGAACAACAATAAAATAGGTTCAATGTCTTGGAAGAGGGTTGAGTCTCCAACGTCTATAACAAGGTCCAGGAATCTGACGGTTGTGCTACACTGAACAAGCTAGCGTTAGTCAAGCGCGACAAAACGCTCTTACGTAGTATTTTTCATTCTTGTGGTTTTATTGTTCCTTTCCTTAGTCTGCTCGATGCCATGATAGATTGATTCATTAATCTCTGGGAGTCATTGAGTCATCTTTCAGTTCGTCAATGGCCTGATGGTGCCCTTCGTATCATAGGAGACAAAGAAATAGTGTGCTAAAAATCATGTTGCCTAGGCTAAACTCAATGTCCAATAGTATAGTGAAATGGTCTTGCTAATTCTCAGTCGACGTCCCAGACCATAGGATTGCATCATAATTCGTGCTAGCATGAGCTAAAACATGAGTTGCAACTATATTTTTTCTAGTTTTACATGAGGTTGCAAGTGAGAAAAACTTAAACTTCATGTTATATTGCTTCTTGATTCATCCTAGTCATAAGTTGTAAATTCCTCAAACCGTTAGAATGTTTCGTGATTCGTGCTAATCATGAGTTACAATTCAAAAGATTAGATGACATCATCTGACCGAGAATTAGTTTAATTCTCATTTGACTGAGAATTATACACGACCTTAGTGAAAACATATTTTCAGCCACTGTACCCAGCTTCTCCCACACTGTATCAATTGATAACGTTCTTATAATATATTTTTGCTGAAACACTCAAGATTTATCCTACTTCCTCCGTTTGAAAAAAAAGCTTCGCAACTTTTTCCAGATACGGATAAATCTATAGCTAAAACATGTCTATATACCTCTGTATCTAAATAAAGTTGGGAAGCTTTTTTATAAATGGAGGGACTATGTTAATATAGAGTGAAACAAGGAGTTTGCTCGTACAACCTCCTCCCAAGAATCCACAAAAACTCAAACACAAAGACAGTTTACAAAGACTGCTGATCATAACTAACCGGGTATGCATAGCCATGTACAAAACCCGCAAGACCAAACTTTTTTTTTACGAATGCGTACATATAGGTAGAAGTAGTATGTATGTACATCATTACCGGCTCATCGGCGTCGACATTGTCGGGCGGTGGTGGTCCTAGCCATTGGGTGAGAGGCATGACAAGGCGGTGCTTGCTGACCACGAGGAACTGCGAGGCGGTAGTGCATGCTGGCATGAGCCTCGGCAAGACCTCGCAGGTGTGTGCCGGTGGCATGAACCTCGGCATGACCTCGCAGGTGGCATGAGCCTCGGCAAGACCTCGCACGTGTGTGCATGTGGCATGAGCCTCAGCAAGACCTCGCAGGTGGTGGCGGCTGCGTGCAGGATGGCGGCGCCTTGTGTCTCGAGACTAGTCAGGATGTCTGGCTCGGGATCTCCTTTTTTGATAGTTTCCTTGGACACATGTCGGACTATCCTTTGAACGGTTTTTCATTTGAGGTGTGCTTCCGTGCGCACCCGTCTCCAAAAGTTAAAAGGGTAAAATGGTCATTTATGGCTGATTAGTTGCTAATCCAAATTAAATGTCGTAGGTCCATCGTATAGGCATGCATGTACGCTATGAACCTAGGTGAATTCCCATGCTTCCTACTGGAACTGCTATCCCGAGATTCCTGCTACTGCCTCCCTCCACCGCCTAGCCGCCTCGATCTCCCTCTCCGCTCCTCGTCCCTCCGACATTGCTGACCGCTCGTTATTGGAGTTGTGGCCAGTCCGGGCCATCAACAATAACATGCAGCGGTGGAAGAACAACGTTACCTGAGCAGCCGCAGCTTGCGGTAGACGCGGCAGCTCGAGGACGGCAACGTGAGGCCGAGGGCGAGGAAATGAGGACCTGCTGCGGTGCTGCCTCATGTGCACGCGGCAGCGTCGGCAACAGTTTGTTGCGGTTCTACGAGACGCCGATGCGGAGCGCTAACGGTGGCGCGCGGCGAGGCGGAGGCCAAGTGCTAGGCAAGGCCGGCCCCAGCTGACGTCGTAGGCGCCGTTCGCCGAGAGGGTGCTCACCCAGCCAGCGAGGAGAGAATTCCTTATTTGGCCCTATCTGAAGTTTGCCTTCCTTTTTTGGCCCTGTCAAATTTTTTCTTCCTTTCATGACCCACAAAGTTTGGTTGATTCCTTATTTGGCCCTCTAGTACAATTTTAACACTAAGATAACCATTTTGCCCCTGCTGCAATATGTGACAAAATTGCACTAAAAAAGCTGTGATATACTGGTTATTAAAAAAAACGACCCCCAACCAGCGCACGATTTTGCCCCTGCTGCAAATTATTTCGGAAAATCTCAAATTTATTCCGGAAATTACTCCAATTTATTTTGTATTTTCACAACTCCAAAAAAATTGATATTAAATAGGCACAAACATAGAGACAATCCGCAGGCACGCCAGAAATTTCAGCCCAAAATACATTGTATTTTGGAAGATACAAAAAGACAAATTTCTGACAGACTATACGTACGCCTATATAATGTCAGATTTTTGTTTTTTCACAGCCCAAAATAAAACGAGTTTCTGCCCGAAACATTGCACGTACATCCCAAGCATATACATGTATTTTTCGAATAAATTTGAGATTTTATGAAACTCAAAAATTTGTCAACATATTGCAGCAGGGGCAAAATGGTCATCTTAGTGCTTAAATTGTACTAGAGGACCAAATAAGGAACCAACCAAACTTTGTGGGTCATGAAAGGAAGAAAAAATTTACCAGGCCAAAAAAGGAAATCAAACTTCAGCCAGGGCTAAATAAGGAATTCTCTCGCCAGCGAGAGCCGTAGCAGCTTCCATACTGCAGATAAAGGGGCCAGTCGTAGCCATTTTTTTGCCACTTAAAAGCTCAATTTATTCAGTTTGTAGACGTACAAGGGTCGTTCTGAATACTGTACAACAAAGGAGGGCAGCGGCGGGCCATGGTTCTAGGCGGCTAAGAGCATCTCCAGTCGCGTCCCCCAAACCGTCCCCCAAAGCGCGCCGGATTGAGCGTTTGGGGGACGTGTTTTGTTCGTGCCGCGTTTGGGGGACGTCGTTCCCCAGCCGCGTCCCCCAAACGCCGCCCCCAATCAGAAATTCAAATAGATGCATTCAAAAGAGATCGTTCCCGCCGGTTCGTCGCGATCGAGTAGCGGCGATCGATCAAAGCGATCGGGCGCGCGATCATATTACGTGACCGGTGGTGCATGCAAATTAGAAGAAGGGGTTGGTCGACGGCGTCGTGTCCCGAGTCGACGCAGGCCCGTCGAGCACGACGACCTCGTCGCGATCTGCCTGTTCCTGTGCATGGTGCGTCCGCTCGGTCGCCGACGCGGAGGCCGACGCAGGTGTAGCGATAGAAGACGCGTCGGCCTGCTCTTGCTGCGCTGCCGCTGCCGCCGATGCCGATGCCGCTGCCGGGGCCGCCGCGTCCGCCGCCGCCATTTTGGCTTCGATGTCGTCGAGGATCCGGCCTTTGAAGAAGTTGTGCGCCGCTCGCGTCCGGGGAGACATTCCCTCTGTCGACGTTCTCAGCGGGGACATGTCGTCCCTGCGTTTCTTGAGCTCCGAGCTTCTCCTCTTGCCTCTTGAGCAGCTCGGCCCACCTTTGGTCGGCCTTCTTGTCGCGGGAGATAAAGGTCGAGGAGACGTCGGCGAGGCATTTCGTGATCGACGCTGCGTCTTCTCGGACGACGCAGCGTCGGCCAAGGCGGCCTTGGCAGCCTTGTTGCCGATAGGACACCCTGCCGACGTTGCCAGCGACGCGTCCAGATCAATGGCGTCCTTCCCCTTGGACAACGACAGGCGCGTCAACTTCCATTTCTCATTCACTTTGAGCTTGCCATAGCAATGCGTCAGCGCGAACGGCTTGTGACCATCCGAGTACTTGGCGTACAATTCCATAGCCCGATCAAACTAACCAAAGAAAGCGGAGTCATTTCATCGAACACAATGTGGGCGCTACGGATTATGGAAGAAACGAGTCGTACCGGTTGGCCGACGTCGGCGCCGCTGTCGCCTCCGGTCTCTAAGTCGTGATGGTACCCATGGAAGGAGTTCACCGACGCCTGGATGATGGCCCATCGCGTCGACATTGCCTTCCGGCTCCTCTTCATTGGCACTTTCCGGTAGTCGCCGTTGATCGGCTTGCGCTCATCGAACTCGGCCTTGATCCTCGCCCAATACTTCCCGCCTTTTTGGTTGGCGCCGATGATGGAGTCATGGCTCACCGTCGCCCACGACTCGCACAGACAAAGATCTTCCAGAACCGTCCACTTCGGGCCTCGTGTGCCCGACGCCTTCTTGTTCTTCTTCTTCGTCCTCACGCCGTCCGCGTCTACCTCCACGAGATCATCGTCACCGGCACCCTCGTCGTCCTCTTCCTCGCCGCCCTCTTCCTCGCCGCCCTCTTCGTCCTCAACGTCGTCCTCCTCGTCGTCCTCCACCCCGTCCTCTTCCTCGTCGTCCTCCTCCTCAACCCCGTCGTCCTCCTCAGCACCGGCGCCGTCGTATTCAAGCGGACCCCTGCGGCCGGTGAAAGGGCCGCCGTCCGGACCGGGTCCTGGCTCGCGTTGCTCGTACGCCGGGGAGTAGAGGTTGTTGGGGTTGAAGCCGCCGTGCGGCGGCGCATCCCGGTAGTGCGGCGACAAGTTAGGCGTCACGCACCCGGGAGTGGCGGAGGGGCCGTCGTTGTAGAAGGCGGCTTGCGACGGAGAGAAGACTCCCGAACGTACACCGGCACGTTCGTACTATATGGGCTCGCGTTGGTGGCGGCGATACACCCGGCGATTATGCGGCGCAGTGGCGGCGCGCCGCCGAGCCTTCTTCTCCGGCTCCGCCGCCCTCCGTCCTTTCCGCTCCGCCGTCGATAGCTTCCGGCGCAGGCAATCTTGCTGCCATTCATCTTCGGTCATGCCTTCGGGCTTCTTCTTCGCAGCCGGCGCCTTCCGCGGCTTCGCGAACGGCGCTTTCGCCCCTATCGTCGCATTGCCCGGCGGCTTCTTGGCCGCTTTCTTCGCCATCTTTTGGGGGCTGTCGGCGGCGCCATGGAATGGGGAGAGGGTAGCGGCGGCGGCGGGTGCACGGCGGGAGGGAGAAAGAAATCGGCGGGATAGGAGAAATGAATCGGCGGCAGGATATGTTTTGGGAGGCCCGTGCGCGGCGGTATAGGCGCGATTTGGCGGGAGCGGCGGGATTTGGCGGGAGTGTGAGACGAATTTTCCCTATGCCGCCGACGGGTCGGGCCCGCGTCGGTTGGCCTCGCTTGTCGTTGTGTCCGGCGTCCCCGGCGCGTCCCCGTGGGACGGGGACGGGCTCGGGCGCCGGACACCGTATCGGGGCGCGCCGGACAAAAAAGGGCTTTGGGGGACGCGGCTGGAACGCTTTTTTTGTCCGGCGCGCCCCAAATCGCTTTGGGGGACGGTTTGGGGGACGCGACTGGAGATGCTCTAAAACTTTTCGTTTTCAGGCCCAACTGTAGAGACCGATCCTACATATTGAATCTTGCTTCCACGTTCACCTATCAATATCATCGCCGGCTCCGTCGGCCTTCATCAGATCAACCGAGTCGATGTAGAAAAACGATGTATAAATACGGCCGTACCAAGTATATGACGCATACGGATCTAAATGGACCGTACGGAATTTTTTTCTTTTCAGTACGGGTTCTAATAGAGGTTAAGATAATTCTTAATTATCCCTAATGCCCATCATGACCCTGATTTTGAAGGGGTACGGAGAGATCGGAGCTGTTCGTGTATTTAAGTTACGGGAAGGGGTGCGTACCGAAGCAAAAGTGTTGTTATTTTCTTGGCCAGACAGACCGGCTAAAATTTGAGCGTTTTTTACGAGTCGGACTGTCCTATGAACGGTTTGACATATGTGCTTATATTGAAGAGTTAAACTGGAGCAAAACAAGGCACATATTGCGTTATGAGATTTGCTAAGTTAGCAGCCTCGTCTGTAGCTGTGTTTCAGTTTCAGCCTTGGAGGCGTGGAGAACTCGGCTGTTTGTTCCCTGTCGTATCCGACCCGGATGGAAGCTAGCAGAGGATTCCTGTAGACCAACTCTATCAGGTTGTTGCCCAGCGTAGATACGTGATGAACTGATGATACCCATATACAAGAGTAAGTTGGGTTTTTGGGTTGCATTGATCAATCTGATCATGGCTGCCAGTCCAAGCAAAGCCAGCGCTCCCGTGGCGCCGCGGCCGCCCGAAGCCAGCATGTGCTCGTCCTTGTGGTCAGATCTCCCAGTGGATCTCGCTGGGCTCGTCCTACGCCGGCTGCCTTCCCTCGCCGATCGCGTCCGCTTCGGCTCCGTTTGCCACCACTGGCGCCACGCCGCGCGGCAGCAGGCCCCGGTGCTCCCTCCGGCGCTCCCGTGGACCATCACCTACTCCACGGGCAAAGCACAAACTATCCCTGACGGCGAGGTGCACCGCCTATGCCCTGACAAGCTCGCGCAATGCGCGTGCTCCTCCGAGAGCTGGCTGCTCATGATCGGGAAAGCGTCGCCCCATGACACGACCGAGAGCCTTAACTTCCTGAAGAACCCTCTCTCAGGCGCCATCGTGCTACTGCCGGACCCAGGCAGCCTTCTACGCCATGACGCCGGGTTATACTTATACTGCGTCACGAAATTCATTGTGTGCCGTAGCGATCTCGTCGTAGCCACAACCAGAGACAACATCCCTAGTTACAAGGATCCACTAATTGCGTGCTCCCCTGGTACATCGCCATCGTGGTCGATGAGCTCACAGGGGGCCGCCACTGATGGGTCCTGTTACCAAGACATAGCCTTCCACGATGGAAGCATCTATGCCATGGCCGAACAAGGAGACCTTTACGTGCACCGGGTTAGCGAGGACCATGGGCTTGGAGTAGTGTTGTCTTCCGCGAAGCTAGTGATCAAGGGCAGTGCGGGTGACACCCGTTGGCTCGGTGTGAGTCGATTCCTGGTGGTTTCACGTAGTGGGAGGTTGCTGATGGTCAAATGGAACCATAGGCACGGAAACATCTATCATCACGATGGTATCTCGGCCTTCGAGGTGTTCGAAGCGGATCTTCAGATGTCACGATGGTCACGGTTATCGAGCATCGGTGACCAGGTCTTGTTTGTGAGCCAAAGGTGCTCCAAGGCTGTCCCTGTATCTCATGACCATGGCGATGATTATCTGTGTGGTGACCGTGTATATTTCGTGGACAATGCAATCTATGGTCCGAAAGAGTGTTGCTTTGGAGCTACTAGTTGTGGTATGTACGACTTAAGAAATAACACATGTCATCCGGTTGTATCCGATGCATTCCGTGACAATAATATAGCGGCGGCAGCATGGTTCTTCCCACACACGTGAGAATAGGAGGATATCCGTGCTGGATCTTGGATTTTGGGCCAGCTGAAGCAATAGTGAACTTTACATATGGACTTTGGGTTGAGTTGGGCCTTTTTCACCTATGATAGTCTACCAGTCGATCCTCCTCTCTCAGGAAACATCCATATATGTGTCCATGTATATAAAATCTTGATTCCAAAGGGTTATAATTTTTCTTTGGATTGCAATTTTATAAAATTTCATTATTTTCTCTAATTTATTTTACCGGCTCAAAATAGGCGGCACATCTATTCCATCATAGCAAGGACGTGGACCTTGCAAGACCATCTGTGGTTATTTCATAGAATGATATTTGGTACGTTAAAAATGATATTTTCGCATTTTAGGAACAAACTACATGTAATACAATTGAAGTTCCAATTTAATTTATTTTGCGAAAATTAATCGAAATTCATTTAAATGTGCGAAAGTAGCTAGAAAGGTAGAAAATTCAAAGTATTCGTGAGTTGTCCATAAAATATGATCAGCTTTATGTGAAAATTAGAGAGGTACTCCCTCCGTTCCTTTCTATAGTGCCTATAGATTTTTGGCATTTGTTTCAGAATATAAGGTTGTAGCTTAGCTTTTTTTCAATTACCCCCTCCCCGTTCAGCTCCCAAATCGTTCAGCTCCCAAATTTGTTATGGTAAGTTAGTAAGATATGGATTTCCCAAATTTTACGTTGATCTCAAATCGTTCAGCTAGGGGTCTTGTGTAAAAAATACTCTTGCGCTAATTTCCGTGCCAAAAAACTATAGGCACTATAGAATGGAACAGAGGGAGTATCATTTTGCACCTTATCATTTGCACTTGTTTCACAAAATAAAATGGAAAAAAATCTAAGACTTTAGAAGCTCCTTTTGGCAGTATTATTTGGCATGGGAAGATGCACCATGGATGGAATATAGGCACATTATCATGATCTACCATGAAAAATGAACCGGTGGCAAAAATTGGGGAACAGAAAGTTAAACATTTGCCGAGTCCCTATAGAGAACACTCAGCAAAGAGGATCTGCGGTTTTATTTCCATCAACCATGGCGGGCAGGTACACATGTCCAACACCTTTACCGATTGTTTTTTCATCTTTGTAGAGTATTTTTCTTTGTTAGCTTCTTTTATTTTATTTTGCCAGGAATTATTTCTTTGTCGAGTGCACCAGCATAGAAAACTTTGTCAAGTGTCTAATATAAATATACTTGAAAAAATGTGTGACCCCGGTAGTGGTAGGCCATTGCCCACTGTACTTCTTGCGATTGATTTTTGGAAAAGAGGGAAGCCCTTGCCTCTGCATCAATCGATGCACCCAGCCTCTTTCATTAGTTTTTTGCAGGTAGTTTTACAACTTATTAAAAATTCATGAATCATAATTTTTTTGATGAATAAGCCATGGAAAAATAACAAGCAACCTGAAGCGTCTTTGCATCAACATGTTAATCTTCTATCAAACTGTCATTCACACTTGTTGTATAAAGCTCGTAATCAGTTCCTCTTTGAATCCGTAGTCTCATGTCGCTCTTCCGGCTAGAGATAAGACCACATTTCATCTAAAAAATTTGAAGGAGATCTCGCTTTGTGAAAAAATTCCGGCTAGAGATAAGACCACATTTCATAGGGCCATAGTAAAGCGCACACACACTGACTCAAATATTGGCTTTATCCTATTTAGCAACACCATTCACTGATTCCGAACATATTTCTGATATTAGCTGGTGGAAAAATACTAAAGGTCATATGAAATAGGCGTCACAAATTTTTAGCAAAAGGACATTGAGTGAATAGGTGTGTATTGCCTTGTCTTTATCACAAAGGCAACACTTTTTTGCCACCGTTTCAATTCAATTCAGCTAAATTACCTTGCTACTAAGGAACCACATAAATATTCTAATTTCAGTAGGACCTTGAGGTTCCAAATATACTTGCCGTAGGTATCTAGTGTGACCATTAGTTAAGTCCAAGTACATTGATTTGGACGTAAAAGCTCCAGATGCAGTTACTTTCACGTAAGTATGTGCTCTTCCTCCGCCAGTTCTATGTCCATAAGATGTACTAGATGCAACCAACTAAACCATAGTTGCCCGTCAATGCCTTTGAAATACTTATATTTAAATGGTTATTACTTGACATAACATTAGTACCTAAAACTTATTCCTGTTGTGCTATGTTATAAAGGACAGGGTAATTATGCGCCAAAGGGGTATCACCTAACCCGTTATCTTCCAAAACTAGGTGTTTTCCCCGTGACCAATGGAAAAAATCACCCCTCTTACAAAGCTCATATTTAACTTGCATCGATACCTTCAAAAAATTTGTGAGCTTGGTCAATTCTAGGTACAAGTTTTTTTTGTAAACATTTGTTGTGTAATAGCTTCTGCCACACACACCATTTTCATTAAGATGTTTGAATACCACTTACTAAGAAAACATCTTTTTATATTTCTCCAAAATCTCAATACCTAGCCCCATTGGTCCTTCAGTTGAAAACTTATATACTGATCAGCCTATATTTTCTCCTATGGCCATCACTTTGCAAAACAAAAACAAAAATCAAGATCTAAAAATCTAATATTTTTGGTACCACCATGGATAATTCAAGGAAAGATAACGTAAACTTAAGGAAACTAGTTAAAACACAGCTGACGAGTACTAATTGGTCACCATACGACAATAATTTTTTTCAATCCAACTACTCAAATTCTTCTCATAACTCCACAGGTTTCCATCGATTTTCCGTAATTAATGAAAGTGAATAGGTATCCCCAAATATCTAAGGAAAAGCACTAGATACTTAACCAAATAATAATTTGTATTTTTCCTCAAATTACCTTTGCTTTACCAAAACAAATCATCTTACTCTTATGAAAATTAACTTTTAGCCCAGTAGCTCTTCAAAAATGCAAAGAAATAACTTCATATCCAGAGACATTTCTAAATTATGATCCATGAATATAATCATGTCTTATGCATATTCAAAAAGAGATACCCCGCATTTCACTAAATGACGTATGATCCCATCTACTTGACCATTTTCTTTTTCTCTAGAAATTAGAATGACTAGCATGTCCGCAACTAAATTTAAAAAATATTAGTGATAGCGGATCATCCTGTCTTAATCCTTTGTAAGTACGGGTGTAGTGTCTAGTATCATCATTGACTTTGATGCCCACACTTACTTGGTAAATAAAATGGTCTATCCAATTACACCATATGGGATAAAATCCTTTCATCATCAATATTTATTGAAGGAAATGATATTTTATTTTATCATATACTTTTTCAAAATCAAGTTTTAATAAAACCCCATCCATTTTCTTCATATGAAGTGCTTGAATTGTTTCATGAATAACAACTACTCCTTCAACAATACGCCAGCCTAGCATAAAGATCGTTTGAGTCGTTGGTCTGACCACTTTGTAATCAATGCCAGTAATTTGGTTTTTAGTCACTTCAGTAAAAACCTTGAAGCTTACATTTAGTAAACAAATTGATCTATATTCCTGATTTTGAATGACATCTTCTTTTTTCCAGAAGAAGTATCATAGTACCGAACCAAGATAGAACATAGGTAACTCCACATCTTGGAATTTTAAAACATCGCCATTCTATAAATTTTTATTACCCAACACTTTTAATAGAGCTCTGCAGGTACCCATCTTGTTCAGGTGTTTTGTTCTTTCCATTTGCATAATTGCCTCGTACAATTTCTTCTCATCAGTTGCTGCTATAAAGATATTATTTTCTTCCATTGATAACCGTATGATATCATGAGTCTCCATTTACATTAAATAAAAATGACGTCTAAAGGTGGCCAAACAACTTGTTATAAATTATGTAATATACACCTCTAAATTTTCTTGTACGACTATCGTACATTTGTCTTGTTCTAATTGGAAAATTTTCTTCCTTCTATGTTTGTTATTTGTAATAAGTTAAAAATATTTATTGTTTTTGTCACCCTCTTGAACGTGCTTAACTTTTACCCGTTGGGACATTTGAATTGCCCATTGCATTTTAAGCTAGATATATTTTCATTAGCATCTCCCATTGTGTCTCTTTCTGATTGTGTGAGAGGGATATGTCCAGCCTTACGGTCTAGGATGTGTGTGATAATATGATACTCCTTCTTTACCAAAATGTAGCGCGTGTAAGAATTTTTTAAAATTCAAAGATGTAAAGTTTAACTAAATATGTAGAAAAAATATATTAATATCTCACTACGGGAACACGCCGAGGTGCCGACGGCCAGATCATGTGCCGACGGCAAAATATCGGGCATAAAATTTTCGAAAACGATTCAAACAATGTGAAACCTTCGCGTGGTGTCATATTATGTGTCATAGTTGCAAGGAAAAATATTAAAGTTGGAAAACTACAAACATCACAAAAAATCCTTCACAAAATGAGCTGTCTTGTTCTAGGTTTCATGACATTTAGGTCAAACGACCAATGTTATGGATAGAATCGTGACATAGTTTGTGATAATGTGCCCATATTGTGCACACATGTGCATCTTGGGATGTATTACGATGTTGCAGAACGAATTTTTCCTTTTCATCGCACGAAAAAGCCATTTTCCATTTTTTTAGTGTCCGAAAATAGAGTATTTTGTGAAGCAGCCACCAAATTAAAGTTTCACAATGGTACCATTCCATTTTTTAAAAATACTAGACCACCTTAAATGCATAATTTCCCAACCGAGGCTTCTTAAATGTTTTCTCCCAACCCTCGTGAAAATAGACAAATTCCTGCCCAATCGGTAGAAAGTCAGTCAGATTTGAACTACAAGTACATATCTAATCCTCATGATTTTTTGAAAAAATTATTTTAGGTTCAAAATATAATATATAAATATCATATTTGGATCCCTCTCATTTTTCTGATCGATTTAGACATATTATTTGTCAAATTCTGCTTTACAGATTTAAAGATATTAATTATTACATATTAAATAGAAAAGGAAAAAATCATTTTATTGTCATTTGAACTCAACATTAATATACTTATTCATTGTAGTTTATGTGGGTAATTGGTTGAAACTCAAAAAAATAAAGATGTGCAACATCAAAGAGTATAGGTTAATAGGATTGATATGGTAGTATTGTCAACAAGGTATCATTTCTTTCATGGAAGCTAGTTTAGATGGAACAGAGAAGTTAAGCATGCTAGAGGTGGAGTAGTGTGAGGATGGATGACCGACCGGAAAATTTGACCATGAGTGAAATTTGACCTAATATTAATATTAAGTGTAGTTAGAGTTAAAATGATCCATGTTAGAGATTAAAAAAATTGGGAAAAAAATATTTTTTTAAAAAATAATTCTTTTAAAAAAAATTCGAACCTGAATTGTCAAACGGCGTTATTTCTATGCCGACGGCTTTGGTAAGGTAGACGTATATAATTTTCTCGGAAAACATAGTCAAAGTTAACATCGTTTGACTTTTTTTTAAATCTTATATGCACTATATTGTGGCAAGGAGGGAGTATTAAGTAGAGAGGTTTCCTTTTTTTTTGTAAGCGCTACTCATGTTACAAGCCCTACCTTAAAGGTATTGACGAAGGTGGCAGATCTTATTTTATCATCTCTCAGTCAGGTTAGCCCCTTCAGCACTCAGCAGAAGCCTACCCTCGTGCATCTCACAAAACCCCTCCTGCTTTAGCAATGCTACCTCAAAGAAAAAGGATATTGATTGATTTTCTCCCCAGCCATTAACCGAAACCGCATGAAATTCATAATTGTGGACATGAATACTTGGGAAGTACTCTAGTACCTGACAGTGATCCGTCAACGTTTGCTAGTCAATTGTAGAAGCAACACGACGATAAGCAGATTCGGACGGCCTGGGGCCGGATTAGGACACGTGAACACCAATCGTACAAACTTATTTGGCTTATTATAACGCAATAAGGTCGGCGTCCAATGTGCACAGGTCTAGCCTTTTCCTGCGCCCTTGAAAACGAGGGCACCATCTCCATCGGGCATCAGTATCCGCGACTCTTGACTACACCATTAGTATAGTCGCGAGTGACAGACAGGTCACTGATCCAGATCGACAGCTATGGCTGTGCTTCGCTGCGCCATTGATCGTCGATCTTGTCAGATATTTTTGGCTCTAATACAGACAAGCAATGCTCGAAGATATATACGGATGGGTGGGAAGCAGATGAGCGTGCGATGATGCAATATAGCAGCATAACAAGCGGAAATTGCATGGGTGAACCTGGGAGCAAGCGCACCCTATATTTAAAAAAAAAATAGTAATTCAGAAAAAGGTCAAAAAAATTCAAATCTTTTTGGGAATCAAAGATGATCATGTATTGTACTCGTATACGAAAGATTCACCATGGAATAACTTCTCTTGTTTTCTGGGTGAAAAAAACAGACTTGGAGGTCCTATATTAAAGTACTATTCACGCTATATTCATCATAGATTTGTTTTTTTCTTGCCTAAAGTCAATGTGAAATATTTCTTGGCCAAAAAAATTTATACGAGTACAATACTTGATTATCTTTGATTCTCAAAAGGATTCGAATTTTTTTGACTTTATTTGAAATTACTACATTTTTTGGAGCATATAGGGTGCGCCTGCACCCGAGAGCCAAAAGTCCGGGTCAAGCTAGCTTATGGGACAAATCAGGACCATCGCGATCAAACACATGGCTTAGTTGGCAACTAGAGCTAAAATCTGATCAAGTTAGTGTGCGGATGTCGTTTTTTTGACAAAGACGCCGCCTGATAAGACAAGGCTGTAGGATGTGATCAGTTCAGACTAGTTTAATTACATGCCTGATGATCAACATGATTTCATCACAATGGACGTGTTTGGAGGTTGATCTATGCTTCACCGTGGTAGATGGCTTCGGAGGATGTGCATATGACGGATTTGGAGGATTCGTCGACCGATTGGTCCTTGTCGGATTCCGACGATTCGGACCTCGACGAGCTGCTGAACGACGATGACACGGAGATTATGCTGCTCCTGTTCGGCATGAAGCACATGGAAGACTGCACCAAGCTGATGGATCAGAGGAAAGGATCCACTATGCGTATGTGCATTCCGCGGAACCGCACACTCGGCCACGAACAGCTGATGCAAGATTATTTTGCCGAGGTACCGACCTATCCTCCCCACCTCTTCCGTAGAAAGTATCACCGGTTGCATGGCCGATGAGCTTTTACATTCATTTCCTATTGTTCTATGTGTGTAACAACTATCTTGATTGTTTGATTGCGGAAACATTTATTATTTGTTTAATTCTTTCATTCGAACATTTGTTGGCAGTTCCGAAAAACATTGTTGTAATAATTATGACGATTATTGTGTGATTTAAAACTTTTATTCAATGTGAATGTTGTGTTGGTTCTAATATCTAATTTGTCAAAAACCTTGTTTTGAGGGGTTGAAAACTCGTCTGAGCTAGCATACCCCGTATCCCCACCCCATAAAATAAAATATTCTAATTTATCAAAAACCCTGTTTTGAGGGGGTGAAAAGTGAATACAGGGCCCTCTACTCGCGTTTTAAGGGGCACAAAAATAAGGGATCTGTTAGACATGCTCTTACAAGCATCGGACGACCCCACACTGGTGATCTAGTTTCTTGCCTATTAGCTTTGCAGAATCTATTTTACCAAGATATACTAGACCTGAGTTAAACGTTCTTTAATTGAAACATCAAACTGTACGCTAACACAAATCCAAATATAGCTTAATCCATACACACTCACATGTACATTCCAACATCGACCTTAATGGCTAAACCTTTTAATTAATTAAGCGCCCATTATCAAAAAAATCCAACATCGATCTTTGTAGGTTGGAGAAATAGCTCATGTATTGTATTCATTGATGGAGTTGTGTAATTATACACAATTATAAGGGGAGGAGTGATGTCTATGCACGCTTCTATTCCTGTAGACAGTGTTGGGCCTCCAAGAGCAGAGGTTTGTAGAACATCAGCAAGTTTCCCTTAAGTGAATCGCCCAAGGTTTATCGAACTCAGGGAGGTAGAGGTCAAAGATATCCCTCTCAAGCAACCCTGCAATTATGATACAAGAAGTCTCTTGTGTCCCCAACACACCTAATACACTTGTCAGATGTATAGGTGCACCAGTTCGGCGAAGAGATAGTGAAATGCAAGTAATATGGATGATTGTAAGTAGTAATTGCAATCTGAAATAAATATGGCAGCAATCAAACATGTAACAGAACTTGTTGGAAACGGTGTTTCAATGCTTAGAAACAAGGCCTAGGGATCATACTTTCACTAGTGGACACTCTCAACAATGATCACATAACTGAATAAGTAAATGCTAATCTCAAACACTCTATTGTTGGATAATAAACAACATTCATTGTGTAGGGCTACAAGAGCACCCTCAAGCCGGAGTAAACAAGCTCTACAACGTCATAAAGGAATCACACATGATGCGCACACTGTCACCGTCACACCGTGGAGAGTAACTCCGGAGTTCATATTAAAGTAACCTCTAGAGTGCATAATAGACAAGAGTAACATCTACATATTCAACAAGATTACAAAGCTCATGATAACATAAAGATCACACCATGGGAGAGAGAGATGAACCACATAGCTACCGGTAGAGCCCTCAGCCTCGGGGCAGAACTACTCCCTCCTCATCATGGGAGACAGCAACGGCGATGAAGATGGCGGTGGTGTCGATGGAGATGACTCCGGGGGCAATTCCCCGTCTCGGCGGCGCGCCGGAACAGAGACTTCCGTCCCCCGAAACTTGTCTTCGCGATAGGCTACGGAACTCTTCGTGGAATATCGTCGGTCCCCTTAGGGTTTTCGCATATGGGAGCATATATAGGCGGAAGGGCGGCCTCGGAGGAGCCAGGGGGTGGCCCCCCCATAGGCTGGCGCGCCAGGGGGCCTGGCCGCGCCGCCCTGTGGTGTGGGCCCCCTGCTGGCCGCCTCCGACTCTCCTTCGATGTTCTGGGTCCGTCTCGGTAAAATAGAAGGTTCGGCTTTTGTTTCGTCCAATTCCGAGAATATTTCCTGTGTAGGATTTCTGAAACCAAAAACAGCAGAAAACAGGAACTGGCGCTTCGGCATCTTGTTAATAGGTTAGTGCCGGAAAATGCATCAAAATGATATAAACAAAATTATATAAAGTGTATATAAAACATATGAGTATTGTCATAAAACTAGCATGGAACATAAGAAATTATAGATACGTTTGACACGTATCAAGCATCCCCAAGCTTAGTTCCTACTCGCCCTCGAGTAGGTAAACGATAACAAGGATAATTTCTGAAGTGACATGCTGCTATCATAATCTTGATAAATACTATTGTAAAGCATATGAGATGAATGAAGTGATTCAAAGCAATGGTAAAGATAATGACTAAACAACTGATCATATAGCAAAGACTTTTCATGAATAGTACTTTCAAGACAAGCATCAATAAGTCTTGCATAGGAGTTAACTCATAAAGCAATAAATTCTTAGTAGAAGGTTTTGAAACAACACAAAGGAAGATATAAGTTTCAGCAGTTGCTTTCAACTTCAACATGTTTATCTCATGGATAATTGTCAACACAAAGTAATATGATGAATGCAAATAAGCAAGTATGTAAGAATCAATGCACACAGTTGTCTCAAGTGTTTGCTTCTAAGATAGAAAGAAGTAGGTAAACTGAATCAACATAAAGTAAAAGAAAGGCCCCTTCGCAGAGGGAAGCAGAGATTACTCTTGTGCTAGAGCTTTTTATTTTGGAAACATGGAGACAATTTTGCCAACGGTAGTAATAATTCATATGTGTTATGCATAAGACATCCTATAAGTTGCAAGCCTCATGCATAAAATACCAATAGTGCTCGCACCTTGTCCTAATTAGCTCGGATTTCCATGGATTATCATTGCATTACATATGTTTCAACCAAGTGTCACAAAGGGGTACCTCTATGTCACCTGTACAAAGGTCCAAGGAGATAGATCGCATTTGATTTCTCGTTTTTGATAGATCTCAACTTAAGGACATCCGTACCCAGAAAACATAGAAAACAGATAATGGACTCCTCTTTAATGCTTAAGCATTCAACAACAGATAATATTCTCATAAGAGATTGATGATTAATGTCCAAACTGAAACTTCCACCATGATACATGGCTTTAGTTGGCGGCTCAATGTTCTTCTCTAACAATATGCATACTCAAACCATTTAATCATGATAAATCACCCTTACTTCGTGACAAGACGAACATGCATAGCAACGCACATGATATTCAACAAAGGTGTAACGATTGATGGCGTCCCCGAAACATGGTTACCGCTCAACAAGCAACTTATAAGAAATAAGATACATAAGCAACATATTCAATACCACAATAGTTTTTTAAGCTATTTTCCCATGAGCTATGTATTGCAAAGACAAGGAATGAAATTTTAAAGGTAGCACGCAAGCAATTTACTTGGAATGGCAGAGAAATACCATGTAGTAGGTAGTTATGGTGGACACAAATGGCATAGGTTTTGGCTCAAGGTTTTGGATGCACGAGAAGCATTCCCTCTCAGTACAAGGCTTTTGGCTAGCAAGGTTGTTTGAAGAAAACTCAAGTATGAACCGGTACAGCAAAACTTACATAAGAACATATTGCAAGCATTATAAGACTCTACACTGTCTCCTTATTGTTCAAACACCTTAACTAGAAAATATCTAGACTTTTAGAGAGACCAATCATGCAAACCAAATTTCAACAAGCTCTACGATAGTTCTCCACTAATAGGTTCAACACCACATGATGCAAGAGCTTAAACATGATCTAATTGAGAGCTCAAAACATTTGCCAAGTATCAAATTATTCAAGACAATATACCAATTACCACATGGAGCATTTTATGTTTTCAACCAAATAGCAATGAACGAAGCAGTTTTCAACCTTCGCCATGAACATTAAAAGTAAAGCTAAGAACACCAATGTTCATATGAAACAGCGGACCGTGTCTTTCTCCCACACAAAGAATGCTAGGATCCGAGTTTATTCAAACAAAAACAAAAATAAAAGCATAAAGACGCTCCAAGTAAAGCACATAAGATGTGACGGAATAAAAATATAGTTTCACTAGAGGTGACCTGATAAGTTGTCGATGAAGAAGGGGATGCCTTGGGCATCCCCAAGCTTAGATGCTTGAGTCTTCTTGAAATATGCAGGGATGAACCACGGGGGCATCCCCAAGCTTAGACTCTTCACTCTTCTTGATCATATTGTATCATCCTCCTCTCTTGACCTTGAAAACTTCCTCCACACCAAACTTAAAACAAACTCATTAGAGGGTTAGTGCATAATCAAAAATCCACATGTTCAGAGAGGACACAATCATTCCTAACACTTCTGGACATCACCCAAAGCTATTGAAAGTTAATGGAACAAAGAAATCCATCCAACACGATAGAAAGAGGCAATGTGAAATAAAAGGCAGAATCTGTCAAAACAGAACAGTCCGTAAAGATGAATTTTTTAGATGAACTTAACGTGCTCAGATGAAGAAGCTCAAATTGAATGAAAGTTGCGTACATATCTGAGGATCACTCATGAATTGTCGCTGATTTTTCTGAGTTTCCTACAGAGAGATCTACTCAAATTCGTGACAGCAAGAAATCTGTTTTTGCGCAGAAATCCAAATCTAGTATCAACCTTACTATCAAAGACTTTACTTAGCACAACAATGCAATAAAATAAAGATAAGGAGAGGTTGCTACAGTAGTAACAACTTCCAAGACACAACAAAACAGTAGCAAAATAAAAACATGGGTTATCTCCCAAGAAGTGCTTTCTTTATAGCCATTAAGATGGGCTCAGTAATTTTATTGATGCACTCACAAGAAATAAGAGTTGAACCAAAAGAGAGCATCAAAAGCAAATAAGAAATACTTTTAAGTCTAACCCACTTCCTATGAAAAGGAATCTTGTAAATAAACAAGTCATGTAAGCATAATGCAACAAGCATAGAAAGGCACACGCGCGCAACTTCAAGATTCTCAACATAAAGAGGGGAAACTTAATATTATTAAGATGCATATAACCATGTTTCCCTCTCTCATAATAACTTTCAGTAGCATCGTGAACAAACTCAACAATATAACTATCACATGAAACATTCTTATCATGAGCTACATGCATAAAATTATTACTCTCCACATAAGCATAGTCTTTACTATTAATTGTAGTGGGAGCAAATTCTATAAAATAGCTATCATTATTATTCTCATCACCATAATCATCATATATAGGAGGCATATTGTAATCATAATTAATGTTCTCCTCAATAGTAGGTGGGCTGAAAATATGATAGTCATCATTGTAATCATCATATATAGGAGGTAAAGTATCATCAAAGTAAATTTTCTCCTCCATGCTTGGGGGACTAAAAATATCATGCTCATCAAAACCAGCTTCCCCAAGCTTAGAATTTTCCATAGCATTAGCAACAATGGTGTTCAAAGCATTCATACTAATAACATTGCTATAACTATTTTGCAAACAAAGTTCCATGGGTTTTTAAATTCTCTCTTCAAACACATCACGTCCTAACTCAAGATAGATACTATAAAGATCTCTAATTTTTTTTTTGTTTTCCATTAAGCCTAACTAGTGAAAAATAAAAACAAGAAACAAAAAGATATAATTGCAGGATCTAAAGGAAATAGCTTCGAGCACTCACACACCGGCAACAGTGCTAGGAAATAGCTTAGTAGTCGGAGGATGTGAATACCTTTTACCTTACCTCCCGGCAACGGCGCCGTAAAATAGCTTGATGTCTACGCACGCTTCTATTCCTGTAGACAGTGTTGGGCCTCCAAGAGCAGAGGTTTGTAGAACAGCATCAAGTTTCCCTTAAGTGAATCACCCAAGGTTTATCGAACTGAGGGAGGTAGAGGTCAAAGATATCCCTCTCAAGCAATCCTGCAATTACGATACAAGAAGTCTCTTGTGTCCCCAACACACCTAATACACTTGTCATATGTATATGTGCACTAGTTCGGCGAAGAGATAGTGAAATACAAGTACTATGGATGATTGTAAGTAGTAATTGCAATCTGAAATAAATATGGCAGCAAGCAAACATGTAACAGAACTTGTTGGAAACGGTGTTTCAATGCTTAGAAACAAGGCCTAGGGATCATACTTTCACTAGTGGACACTCTCAACAATGATCACATAACTGAATAAGTAAATGCTAATCTCAAACACTCTCTTGTTGGATAATAAACACCATTCATTGTGTAGGGCTACAAGAGCACCCTCAAGCCGGAGTAAACAAGCTCCACAACGTCATAAAGGAATCACACACGATGCGCACACTGTCACCGTCACACCGTGGAGAGTAACTCCGGAGTTCATATTAAAGTAACCTCTAGAGTGCATAATAGACAAGAGTAACATCTACATATTCAACAAGATTACAAAGCTCATGATCACATAAAGATCACACCATGGGAGAGAGAGATGAACCACATAGCTACCGGTAGAGCCCTCAGCCTCGGGGAGAACTACTCCCTCCTCATCATGGGAGACAGACAACGGCGATGAAGATGGCGGTGGTGTCGATGGAGATGACTCCGGGGGCAATTCCCCGTCCCGGCGGCGTGCCGGAACAGAGACTTCTGTCCCCCGAAACTTGTCTTCGCGATGGCGGCGGCTACGGAACTCTTCGTGGAATATCGTCGGTCCCCTTAGAGTTTTCGCATCTGGGAGCATATATAGGCGGAAGGGCGGCCTCAGAGGAACCAGGGGGTGGCCCCCCATAGGCTGGCGCGCCAGGGGGCCTGGCCGCTGATGCGTTTAGTTGACACGTCCGTTGGGAACCCCAAGAGGAAGGTGTGATGCGCACAGCAGCAAGTTTCCCTCAGTAAGAAACCAAAGTTTATCGAACCAGTAGGAGTCAAGAAGCACGTTGAAGGTTGTTGGTGGCGGAGTGTAGTGCGGCGCAACACCAAGGATTCCGGCGCCAACGTGGAACCTGCACAACACAATCACAGAACTTTGCCCCAACGTAACGAGTGAGGTTGTCAATCTCACCGGCTTGCTGAAAACAAAGGATTAGATGTATAGTGTGGATGATGATGGATGTTTGCGAAGAACGAGTAAAGAACAATTATTGCGATGGATTGTATTTCAGATGTAAAGAATAGGACCGGGGTCCACAGTTCACTAGTGGTGTCTCTCCCATAAGATAAGCGGATGTTGGGTGAACAAATTACGCTTGGACAATTGACAAATAAAGAAGGCATAACAATGCACATACATATATCATGATGAGTACTATGAGATCTAATCAGGGCATTACGACAAAGTACATAGACCGCTATCCAAGCATGCATCTATGCCTAAAAAGTCCACTTTCGAGTTATCATCCGAACCCCTTCCAGTATTAAGTTGCAAACAACATACAATTGCATTAAGTATGGTGCGTAATGTAATCAACACAAATATCCTTAGACAAAGCATCGATGTTTTATCCCTAGTGGCAACAGCACATCCACAACCTTAGAACTTTCTGTCACTCGTCCCAGCATTTAATGGAGGCATGAACCCACTATCGAGCATAAATACCCCCTCTTGGAGTCACAAGTATCAACTTGGCCAGAGCCTCTACTAGCAACGGAGAGCATGCAAGAACATAAATAACATATATGATAGATTGATAATCAACTTGACATAGTATTCAATATTCATCGGATCCCAACAAACACAACATGAAGGATTACAAATAGATGATCTTGATCATGATAGGCAGCTCACAAGATCTAACATGATAGCACAATGAGGAGAAGACAACCATCTAGCTACTGCTATGGACCCATAGTCCAGGGGTGGACTACTCACACATCGATCCGGAGGCGATCATGGCGATGAAGAGACCTCCGGGAGATGATTCCCCTCTCCGGCAGGGTGCCGGAGGCGATCTCCCGAATCCCCCAAGATGGGATTGGCGGCGGCTGCGTCTCTGGAAGGTTTTCCGTATCGTGGCTCTCGGTATCGGGGGTTTCGCGACGAAGACTTTAAGTAGGCCGAAGGGCAGGTCGGGAGGCGTCACGAGGGGCCCACACAACGAGGCCGCGCGGCCGGGGTCCGAGCCGCGCCGCCTCGGTGTGTCACCACCTCGTGGCCCCACTTCGTTTCCTCTCCGGACTTCCGGAAGCTTCGTGCAAAAAATAGGACCCCGGGCGTTGATTTCGTCCAATTCCGAGAATATTTCCTTACTAGGATTTCTGAAACCAAAAACAGCGAAACAACGAATCGGCTCTTCGGCATCTCGTCAATAGGTTAGTGCCGGAAAATGCATAATAATGACATATAATGTGTATAAAACATGTGAGTATCATCATAAAAGTAGCATGGAACATAAGAAATTATAGATACGTTTGGGACGTATCAGCCGCACCGCCCTGTGGTGTGGGCCCCCTGCTGGCCGCCTCAGACTCTCCTTCGATGTTCTGGGTCCGTCTCGGTAAAATAGAAGGTTCGGCTTTTGTTTCGTCCAATTCCGAGAATATTTCCTGTGTAGGATTTCTGAAACCAAAAACAACAGAAAACAGGAACTTGCGCTTCGGCATCTTGTTAATAGGTTAGTGCCGGAAAATGCATCAAAATGATATAAAGTGTATATAAAACGTATGAGTATTGTCATAAAACTAGCATGGAACATAAGAAATTATAGATACGTTTGAGACGTATCAAGGAGTGCTTCGGTGTCCCCCCCCCCCATAGCTTCATTGTTCTGAAAAGTTGGAGCCGCTTCAGCTTTTTTTAAAGAATATGTGGAACTGCTCTAGCTTTCGGTACAAATACGTGGAGTTGGTTCCGCGGAACAGGAAAACACGAAGATGTTGTTTATTTACGTCCCACTGCCACCAATAAGTGACCAGAACCGTTACTCACGTCTTTTTTCCCCCTCCCTCTCCTTCACGATTTGCCAATGCTGCCCGGATGTAATGGATAAGACCCCCCCCCCCCCTTTTGTTTTCCCACGCCGCCTCACCTAGGAAGAAGTTGGTTGAGGCGGCCACAACAAGCTTCTGGCATCGGCGACAACGAGCTACAACTCGATTTGTGCGCCAGCAAGAACGGACCGGACAAGTTTGACTCCAGCGGAAGGTATGTTGATTCGTTCGCTGGCGGCCTCGTTTCAGTGGCGGAAATTGGGAAAGAGTCTGGGGGTTTGAAAACATGCCCGGGAGAGGGAGGAGAAAGATAATACGTGTGTAACGTTTTGGTGACTTATCGGTGGTAGTGGGACATAAATAAACAACATCTTCGTGTTTTTCTGTTCCGTGGAACCAACTCCAAATATTTGTACCAAAAGCTGGAGCTGCTCCACAGATTTAAAAAAAAAAAGAACTGAAGCGGCTTCAACTTTTCAAAACAATGGAGTTGTGGGGGACACCGAAGCACTCCTCTTATAAGGGGCCAACGGACCTCTAGATCCTAGCCACAGTTTAACCTAACAGAATATAAACAACTTTTGCTTCGGTGTCCTTCCTCTTTAAACTTTGCCTCTATGTACAAAGGAGAAGATTGTACCTCCTTTAACAGTTTTTTACAAGTAAATCAGGAGATAGAGCCGGACGGCAATCAGATCGGGCACGTGAACATCGTGCCCAATTGGCGCACAGTTCAGACCAACATAACGGTCTCCGGTGCTGTCTAGCTACTGTGCACAAGTCCAGCTAGCGATCTCCTAGAAAACGACATCACCATCAGCGTCATGACTAGGAGTGGCTAAATAAGCGAGGCAGTCACCACTTACCAGTAGTCCATGCAGCGACTGAGCTACAGGTCACTCACTCACAGAGTCCAGATCGATAGCTGGACCATGCATTTCACCAGATATTTCGGTACCTGCTATGGACAACTGGACAAGGAACTCTCGATGGAGATATGGATCGATAGGCACCACTTGTTTTTTGACCTGGATAGGCACCACTTGTAGCTAGCTGATTGAACAAATCAAAATTGCGTGAGACAAACACAGCTTACTTGCGCCTAAGGGCATCTCCAGCGGCGCGACGCAATACGCCTCGCACCCTCTCCAGCGGCGCGACGCAAAGTGACCGGGCCGTCCGCGGAGACGCAAACCTGCCGCAAATATGCGTCAGGTTTGCGTCTCTGCGGACGCTCGGCCGACGCGGAAAGTGTCCGCTCGCTTCCCCACCGGGCCCTGATACGTCTCCGACGTATCGATAATTTCTTATGTTCTATGCCATATTATTGATGATACCTACATGTTTTATGCACACTTTATGTCATATTCGTGCATTTTCTGGAACTAACCTATTAACAAGATGCCGAAGTGCCAGTTTCTCGTTTTCCGCTGTTTTGGTTTCGTAAATCCTAGTAACGAAATATTCTCGGAATTGGACGAAACAAAGACCCGGGGCCTATTTTTCCACGGAGCTTCCGAAGACCGAAGAACATACGAAGTGGGGCCACGAGGTGGCGACACCACGTGGCGGCGCGGCCTAGGGGGCCCGCGCCGCCCTATGGTGTGGCCCCTCGTCGGGCCCCCGACTCGCCCTTCCGCCTACTTAAAGCCTCCGTCGCGAAACCCCGATGCGAAAAACCACGATACGGAAAACCCTACCGAGACGCCGCCGCCGCCGATCCCATCTCGGGGGATCTCGGAGATCTCCTCCGGCACCCCGCCGGAGAGGGATTCATCTCCCGGAGGACTCTACACCGCCATGGTCGCCTCCGGAGTGATGAGTGAGTAGTTCACCCCCGGACTATGGGTCCATAGCAGTAGCTAGATGGTTTTCTTCTCCTCACCGTGCTTCATTGTTGGATCTTGTGAGCTGCCTAACATGATCAAGATCATCTATCTCGTAATTCTATATGTTGTGTTTGTCGGGATCCGATGGATAGAGAATACCATGTCATGTTAATTATCAAGTTATTACATATGTGTTGTTTATGATCTTGCATGCTCTCCGTTTCTAGTAGAGGCTCGGCCAAGTTTTTACTTTTAACTCCAAGAGGGAGTATTTATGCTCGATAGTGGGTTCATGCCTCGCATTGACACCGGGACAAGATGATGAAAGTTCTAAGGTTGTGTTGTCGTTGTTGCCACTAGGGATAAAACATTGGCGCTATGTCCGAGGATGTAGTTGTTGATTACATTACGCACCATACTTAATGCAATTGTCTCGTTGTTTAGCAACTTAATACCGGGAGGGGTTAGGACGATAACCTCGAAGGTGGACTTTTTAGGCATAGATGCGAGTTGGATGGCGGTCTATGTACTTTGTCGTAATGCCCAATTAAATCTCACTATACTTATCATGTCATGTATGTGCATTGTTATGCCCTCTCTATTTGTCAATTGCCCGACCGTAATTTGTTCACCCAACATGCTTTTATCTTATGGGAGAGACACCTCTAGTGAACCGTGGACCCCGGTCCATTCTTTAATACCTGAAATACAAATCTGCTCGCAATACTTGTTTTTACTATTTTCTCTGCAAACAATCATCTTCCACACAATACGGTTAATCCTTTGTTACAGCAAGCCGGTGAGATTGACAACCTCACTCGTTTCGTTGGGGCAAAGTACTTTGGTTGTGTTGTGCGGGTTCCACGTTGGCGCCGGAATCTCCGGTGTTGCGCCGCACTACATCCCGCCGCCATCAACCTTCAACGTGCTTCTTGGCTCCTCCTGGTTCGATAAACCTTGGTTTCTTTCGAGGGAAAACTTGCTGCCGTGCGCATCATACCTTCCTCTTGGGGTTGCCCAATGAACGTGTGAAATACACGCCATCAAGCATATTTTCCGGCGCCGTTGTCGGGGAGATCAAGACACGCTGCAAGGGGAGTCTCCACTTCTCAATCTCTTTACTTTGTTTTTGTCTTGCTTTATTTTATTTACTACTTTGTTTGCTGCACTTATATCAAAAACACAAAAAAAATTAGTTTACTTGCATTTACTTTATTTAGTTTGCTTTATTGTCTTGCACTCTATATTAAAAATACAAAAAATATTTAGTTACTTTTGTTACCATGTCTAGCTCGAACCTCGTTACTTCTTCGCCTGAAGAATTAGTCTTCACTTTTAAACAAGGGGATGAGGAGAGTTTTAAGGATGCTTGGTCTAGAATTTTTACTTCTTATCGTAAAACTGAACCTCAAATGACTCTAAGTTTGCTCCTTAGTAATTTTTATTTTGGTCGTATGGTTCGCTATAGATATGCTTTGGATACTCTAGTGGGGGGAGATTTCCTCCATTGCAATGGGGATCAAGCTTTTAATGCCATAAAGAAGTTGGTTGCATCACATGATTCAGCTAATAATTTTGATTCAGCCCTTATCAGCATTCATAATAGATTAAATACTCTTGAGACAAGTGCATCTCGCTTAAATGAAAATTATGGATACATTCGTAACCGTCTTGATCAAGTTTTAGTGAACTCTGAACTTTCATTGTGGGATCCTACTGTTAAAATCGTTATCGGTGATCGAACTCTTCATGCCTACTGTGATATTATGTATGAATTTTGCCTTATGCCTGAAAGCATTTATAAATCTTTGAAACTTTGGGGAGTCGATGAAGGAGGAGAAGAAATAACTCTCATTGATAACTCTATTATAATTCCTAAGGGAATAGCCACAGGTGTGCATACAACCATTCTTGGAAGAACAATATCCATTGATTATCTTGTTATTGAAACAGGAAAAATCATACCCGGGAGATCCCTGTTGAAACTATTGGGAGCAGTCATTGATGTGGGAGAAGGCACTCTGAAATTCACCTCTATACCAGGGGGAAATCATATATTTCCTAAACCAAAGGGAAAGAAAAACAATAAGAAAGGTAAGGGTAAAGCCCAAGGTAAGGTTGACGCACCACCCTTTGATAACACTTGAGATACACTTTCTGCGCCTAGCTGAAAGGCGTTAAAGAAAAGCGCTTATGGGAGACAACCCATGTTTTTACTACAGTATTTTTGTTTTATATTTGTGTCTTGGAAGTTGTTTACTACTGTAGCAACCTCTCCTTATCTTAGTTTTATGTTTTGTTGTGCCAAGTAAAGTCTTTGATAGAAAAGTAAGTACTAGATTTGGATTACTGCGCAGTTCCAGATTTCGTTGCTGTCACGAATCTGGGTCTATCTCCCTGTAGGTAGCTCAGAAAATTAAGCCAATTTACGAGCATGATCCTCAGATATGTACGCAACTTTCATTCAATTTGAGCATTTTCGTTTGAGCAAGTCTGGTGGCCTAATAAAATCCATCTTTACGGACTGTTCTGTTTTGACAGATTCTGTCTTTTATTTCGCATTGCCTCTTTTGCTATGTTGGATGAATTTCTTTGATCCACTAATGTACAGTAGCTTTATGCAATGTCCAGAAGTGTTAAGAATGATTGTGTCACCTTTGAACATGTGAATTTTTATTATGCACTAACCCTCTAATGAGTTGTTTCGAGTTTGGTGTGGAGGAAGTTTTCAAGGATCAAGAGAGGAGTATGATGCAATATGATCAAGGAGAGTGAAAGCTCTAAGCTTGGGGATGCCCCGGTGGTTCACCCCTGCATATTATAAGAAGACTCAAGCATCTAAGCTTGGGGATGCCCAAGGCATTCCCTTCTTCATCGACAACATTATCAGGTTCCTCCCCTGAAACTATATTTTTATTCCGTCACATCTTATGCACTTTGCTTGGAGCGTCGGTTTGTTTTTGTTTTTGTTTTTGTTTTGTTTGAATAAAATGGATCCTAGCATTCACTTTATGGGAGAGAGACACGCTCCGCTGTAGCATATGGACAAATATGTCCTTAGGCTCTACTCATAGTATTCATGGCGAAGTTTCATCTTCGTTAAATTGTTATATGGTTGGAATTGGAAAATGCTACATGTAGTAACTCTAAAATGTCTTGGATAATTTGATACTTGGCAATTGTTGTGCTCATGTTTAAGCTCTTTCATCATATACTTTGCACCCATTAATGAAGAAATACTTAGAGCTTGCTAATTTGGTTTGCATATTTGGTTTCTCTAGAGTCTAGATAACATCTAGTATTGAGTTTTGAACAACAAGGAAGACGGTATGGAGTCTTATAATGTTTACCATATGTCTTTTATGTGAGTTTTGCTGTACCGTTCATCCTTGTGTTTGTTTCAAATAACCTTGCTAGCCTAAACCTTGTATCGAGAGGGAATACTTCTCATGCATCCAAAATACTTGAGCCAACCACTATGCCATTTGTGTCCACCATACCTACCTACTACATGGTATTTATCCGCCATTCCAAAGTAAATTGCTTGAGTGCTACCTTTAAAATTCCATCATTCACCTTTGCAATATATAGCTCATGGGACAAATAGCTTAAAAACTATTGTGGTATTGAATATGTACTTATGCACTTTATCTCTTATTAAGTTGCTTGTTGTGCGATAACCATGCTTCTGGGGACGCCATCAACTATTCTTTGTTGGATATCATGTGAGTTGCTATGCATGTCCGTCTTGTCTGGAGTAAGAGAGATCTACCACCTTCATGGTTGGAGCATGCATATTGTTAGAGAAGAACTTTGGGCCGCTAACTAAAGCCATGATTCATGGTGGAAGTTTCAGTTTGGACATATATCCTCAATCTCATATGAGAATAATAATTGTTGCCACATGCTTATGCATTAAAGAGGAGTCCATTATCTCGTTGTCCATGTTGTCCCGGTATGGATGTCTAAGTTGAGAATAATCAAAAGCGAGAAATCCAAAATGCGAGCTTTCTCCTTAGACCTTTGTACAGGCGGCATGGAGGTACCCCATTGTGACACTTGGTCAAAACATGTGCATTGCAAAGATCCGGTAGTCCAAGTTAATTAGGACAAGGTGCGGGCACTATTAGTATACTACGCATGAGACTTGCAACTTGTAAGATATAATGTACATAACTCATATGCTTTATTACTACCGTTGACAAAATTGTTTCATGTTTTCAAAATAAAAGCTCTAGCACAAATATAGCAATCGATGCTTTCCTCTTTGAAGGACCATTCTCTTTACTTTTATGTTGAGTCAGTTCACCTATCTCTCTCCACCTCAAGAAGCAAACACTTGTGTGAACTGTGCATTGATTCTTACATACTTGCATATTGTACTTGTTATATTACTCTATGTTGACAATTATCCATGAGATATACATGTTACAAGTTGAAAGCAACCGCTGAAACTTAATCTTCCTTTGTGTTGCTTCAATGCCTTTACTTTGATTTATTGCTTTATGAGTTAACTCTTATGCAAGACTTATTAATACTTGTCTTGAAGTACTATTCATGAAAAGTCTTTGCTTTATGATTCACTTGTTTACTCATGTCATTACCATTGTTTTGATCGCTGCATCCACTACATATGTTTACAAATAGTATGATCAAGGTTATGATGGCATATCACTTCAGAAATTATCTTTGTTATCGTTTTACCTGCTCGGGACGAGCGGAACTAAGCTTGGGGATGCTTGATACGTCTCCGACGTATCGATAATTTCTTATGTTCTATGCCATATTATTGATGATACCTACATGTTTTATGCACACTTTATGTCATATTCGTGCATTTTCTCGGAACTAACCTATTAACAAGATGCCGAAGTGCCGGTTCTCGTTTTCTGCTGTTTTTGGTTTCAGAAATCCTAGTAACGAAATATTCTCGGAATTGGACGAAACAAAGACCCGAGGGCCTATTTTTCCACGGAGCTTCCGTAAGACCGAAGAACATACGAAGTGGGGCCACGAGGTGGCGACACCACGTGGCGGCGCGGCCTAGGGGGCCCGCGCTGCCCTATGGTGTGGCCCCTCGTCGTGCCCCCGACTCGCCTGTTCCGCCTACTTAAAGCCTCCGTCGCGAAACCCCCGATGCGAAAAACCATGATACGGAAAACCTTACCGAGACGCCGCCGCCGCCGATCCCATCTCGGGGGATCTCGGAGATCTCCTCCGGCACCCTGCCGGAGAGGGGATTCATCTCCCGGAGGACTCTACACCGCCATGGTCGCCTCCGGAGTGATGAGTGAGTAGTTCACCCCTCGGACTATGGGTCCATAGCAGTAGCTAGATGGTTGTCTTCTCCTCATTGTGCTTCATTGTTGGATCTTGTGAGCTGCCTAACATGATCAAGATCATCTATCCGTAATTCTATATGTTGTGTTTGTCGGGATCCGATGGATAGAGAATACCATGTCATGTTAATTATCAAGTTATTACATATGTGTTGTTTATGATCTTGCATGCTCTCCGTTTCTAGTAGAGGCTCGGCCAAGTTTTTACTTTTAACTCCAAGAGGGAGTATTTATGCTCGATAGTGGGTTCATGCTCGCATTGACACCGGGACAAGTGATGTAAAGTTCTAAGGTTGTGTTGTGCTTGTTGCCACTAGGGATAAAACATTGGCGCTATGTCCGAGGATGTAGTTGTTGATTACATTACGCACCATACTTAATGCAATTGTCTGTTGTTTAGCAACTTAATACTCGGAGGGTGTTCGGACGATAACCCGAAGGTGGACTTTTTAGGCATAGATGCGACTTGGATGGCGGTCTATGTACTTTGTCGTAATGCCCAATTAAATCTCACTATACTTATCATGTCATGTATGTGCATTGTTATGCCCTCTCTATTTGTCAATTGCCCGACCGTAATTTGTTCACCCAACATGCTTTTATCTTATGGGAGAGACACCTCTAGTGAACTGTGGACCCCGGTCCATTCTTTAATATCGAAATACAAATCTGCTGCAATACTTGTTTTTACTATTTTCTCTCGCAAACAATCATCTTCCACACAATACGGTTAATCCTTTGTTACAGCAAGCTGGTGAGATTGACAACCTCACCGTTTCGTTGGGGCAAAGTACTTTGGTTGTGTTGTGCAGGTTCCACGTTGGCGCCGGAATCTCCGGTGTTGCGCCGCACTACATCCCGCCGCCATCAACCTTCAACGTGCTTCTTGGCTCCTCCTGGTTCGATAAACCTTGGTTTCTTTCTGAGGGAAAACTTGCTGCTGTGCGCATCATACCTTCCTCTTGGGGTTGCCCAACGAACGTGTGAAATACACGCCATCAGGCCCGCCTGGCAGCGAGTCTGCATCGAGGGCATCGCTTCGGCGGTCAGCGCTTTCGCGTCTGCGCCGCAGCCTTCGCCATCAATAGCGCG
>NC_061512.1:233561594-233588699 GCF_022539505.1 Lolium rigidum | reverse complement strand
CGACTTGAGACGAGGAAACCCAGCAACTTGCCGGCAGGGACACCGAAGGTACATTTTGCCGGATTAAGTTTCATCCGGAACCTTCTTAAATTATCAAACGTTTGCCGGATATCGTCAATTAGGGTATCTTTTATCTTAGTTTTTACCACAATGTCATCCACATACACCTGCACATTCTTTCCAATTTGATCAAACAAGCATTTTTGCATACAGCAGCTGGTACGTTGCACCAGCGTTGCGCAAACCAAAAGGCATAGTGACATAGCAATAAGCCCCGTGCGGGGTAATGAACGCAGCTTTTATTTGATCTTCCTTTTTCAAGGGGATTTGGTGGAAACCGGAATAAGCATCCAGGAAAGACAACAACTCACACCCAGCAGTGGAATCAATCACTTGATCGATCCGTGGTAGAGGAAAAGGATCTCTTGGGCAAGCCTTGTTGAGGTTGGTGTAGTCGATGCACATGCGCCACACCTTTGGAGCTTTTGCCTCCAGGTTCTCATCTTTCTTCTTTTCGACCATTACCGGATTGGCTAGCCACTCAGTATGCGTGACTTCCACAATGAAACCGGCAACTAACAGCTTCGTCACCTCTTCTCCAATAATCTTCCTCCTATCTTCAGCGAACCGGCGCAGTGGTTGTCGCACCGGCTTGGCATCCTTCCGGACGTTCAGAGAGTGCTCAGCCAGCTCCCTCGGAACACCTACCAGTACACCTACCAAGTCATCAGTAGACCAGGAAAAGATATTCAGATTCTCACGGAGGAAGCTGACGAGCGCGCTTTCCTATGCCTCGCTGAGACCGGCACCGATACGAAAGCACTATGTCCTTTGTTTCCTTTGTCGGCTTGAACGCTGGAGCGCTCAGACTTGCACTCATTGCCGCTAAGCTCAATTGTGAAGACTGAGCCAGCGCAACTGCGGTTTGCATCCTCCTCTTTTCCTCCGCGATCACCAGCGATTCCGCTAGGTTCGATCCGGCAGATGTTGTTTCCAGCGAGACTTTGTAGTTCCCCACCACAGTTAAGGGTCCACGAGGCGCCGGCATCTTCATCTTGAGATACGCCGTGTGGGTCGAGGCCATGAAGGCTGCCAATGCCGGCCTCCCCAGCAATGCATGGTACGGACTATCTAAGTCCACCACCTCGAACTCAACATTTTCAACCCGGCAATTGTCACGTCCTCCAAACGACACATCCACCCGGACTTTTCCAACCGGTGCGCAGGACAAACCCGGAACGATTCCGTGGAACGTCGTATGAGTTGGCTGAAGCATGTTCTCTGTTATGCCCAGCGTATGCATGGTGTGCCGGTACATTATGTTTATGCTCGCTCCCATTGTCTATCAGCACCTTGCTGAACTTGACGCGAGTCGTTGGCCCCTTCATGATTGGGTCCACCACGAGAGCGTAGCCACCCGGATTCGGCATGATTTTGGGGTGATCCCGGTACGACCATGTGAGTTCCCGATCCGACCACAGCATGTATTTTGGCACTGCGCGGCATCACCGCGTTCACTTCCATGGAACGGCGGCGCAGGCTTTGCTTGTCCGTCGGCTCGGTGACGAACACGACACAGACACACATCCGGATCTTCATAAACATTCCGGCCCAAAGGTGCCGGTGGAGGTGGTTGGCCGTGGCCCTCTCCCACCCGATTGACTTGCCGATACCGCTGCCTCGTTTGGCCGAGGCCGTACCGGTAAAGCATTTGCTCCGGTAAGCGGTGGTGGTGGTGGTAGTTGTTGCCGGCGCGGCATATCTTGTGGTGGTGGCATCATTGTGTTGCACCCTTGTGCTTGGGCATCTTTTACCGCTCCCTTTTGCATCAAGTATTTGGTCCAGGTACAATCCTTGGTCAAGTGGTTTGATGGATGAGCCGGATTCGGCGTGTGCCACCGGCAAGGTTGATCCATGGCGGCTTCCATGGTGTATTTTGCGGGTTCTTGCCAATTCTTTTTCTGGCCCCAGTGGTTTCTTTTCGACCCATTGTTTCTTAGGACCTGCCCATGGCTGCGATCCGGTTCTTTGCCTCCGGCTGCCGCCGGCATCGTAGTTTTCTTGCACAAGCAACGAACTTGCCGCGAACCGTACCTTCGATCCGGGAAATCTTCCCTTCTTTTGTTATTCCTGTTATCCCGGTATTGTTCTTGGCGAGGCGGGTTTGATTGTTCCGGCTCAGCTTGTATCGCCGGTTGCATTGGGTCTCCCAACGCATAGTTATCCGCCACACGTATCATTTCCGCCAATGTTGTTGGCATGTTCCTCTGCAGCCTTTGCCACAAAGGCGAACCTCGCCGGCATCCTTGGCTAAACCAAGCAATGGCCTGTGCTTCTATCACTCCTTCACAAGAGTTTCTAGTGGAGTTCCACCGGGTCAGGTAATCCCGGTCTGTTTCCTGCGGGCGCTGCACGCACAAAGCGAGCTGCTGAGGCCTGTTTGGCCTTCTATAGGTGCTGCTGAAGTTGCTCACAAAAGCTTCCTCAAAATCCAACCAGCCATTTATGCTTCCTTCCGGCAAGTTGTTCAGCCAGATTCTTGCCGGTCCTACCAAAAACGTTGGCACGATTCTCACGGCCCAACGCCGGTTCCCTCCTCCGGCTACACAACCTCCGCCACCAGCGACGTATACCGCGGTCACATAATCCGCGAGCCAGTCTTCCGGCTTAGTGGTGCCATCGTATGTTTTGGTGTCACGGGGCAACCGAAAGTTGCGAACCGGTGGTTGCTCTTTCATGATCCTTGGGCCAAAGCACTTTGGACCCGGAGGACCCTCTCGCCTCAATCATTTCGGACAGTGTACACTCTGTCCGCACGGTGCCTCGCATCCCGTTCCGGCAAGTTTCTTTCTCCCAAGCGTTCTCCCAAAGGGCTTCGGTAAGCGGTGAGTCTTGTCGAATCAGCTTCATCGTAACGTTCCGGTACCGCGGCCCTCGCCTCGCCGGTACCTTGGTGGAGGCATCTCCTCATCATCATACGCTGCCCTTGCAGCCGGATAGTTTTGCCCGGTTTCGTATCTACCGGCATGATTGTTTCCGGCATAGCCTCCTTTGGCGTAGCCTCGATCCGCCCCTTGGCTTTTTCTACCGGCATCGTGTCGCCCGGCTTGTTGTTTACCGGCAAGGACCGGATCGTACACGATCATCCGCTGCGCGTTCACCTCTTTTTCTCTTCTTCTGTCCGGATGGGGGGACGAGGCCTGCCCATGGGACTTGCTTCCGGCATTCTTTGTCGAATGCGCGGATTTTGAGGCCACAGCCTTGTTCAGCTTAGCCAGCTGCTCAGCATTCTGCTGCTCGATAGTGTCTAGCAGCTCTCTAACACGCTCTTGCTGTTTTGCCAAGGCATCTCCGGTAAGCGAGTCACATAGATCTACTGCAGCCTTAGCAGCTTTTATGGTTTTATCCGGGTTACTATATTTAGGTTTCTCTACGATGCTAGCAGATGCAGAGGTACTTTTGCCGGTAAGAACTTCCTTACGCAAATCCTGATCTAGATTGCGGGCCTTAAGCCGGTTCTCCGGTATCCTAGCAGCATGAGCGCTAACAGAAGCAAAGCCATGGGCTGCGTTGTACTCACGTAGGGTGAGGTTCAGCTCGCGCTGCGCTCGGACGATGTCGGCGCCGTTCGCGAGCAGCTTCTGGCGTTGCGCCTCCAGCTCCGCCTGAGCCGCTGTCGGGTCGATGTTCTGCGCGATGGGCGTTGCCAGCACGTTCATCGCCGCCCGGAGAGGTGTTGCCGGTGGTGCGGAAGATGCTCCCGGTGCGCCGGTGTCACGCTCCAGCGGTGGCTTGGCCGCACGGGTCGAAGCCGCACGACCAGCACCTTCATCCGCAACCTCCTTGCCCGCGCCGGCCGCGCCAGCCATCATCACCTCGACGCTGCCGACGGCGCGGCCAGCACAGAGCCACCTTGGCGGGTCCGGTGCCACCAGCACCGGCAAGAGGCGCTGGCGCACGGGGACGGTGCCGAAGTAGACGCGGTGGCTGCCGAACTCGATGATGCGGCCGTTCTTGGGGAAGATGCCGCCGTTGGCGAAGCAGCCCGCGTTGTCGTTGATGAAGTCAATGGAGTAGAAGCGCTGGACGAGCGCAGACACTGTCCGCTCACCGGCGACCTCGAGGATGCCTGCCCGAATGTGTACTCCAGCAAGCGCCACTTCATGCCCCACGGTGGGCGCCAACTGTCGTCGTGGTGAATGCACGCATGCCATAGGATGGCTTAAGTTGGGGGCGAATGGACGCAAGAGGATTCGGGGGAGGGTTTGTGATTAGATGGGATGAACTTCCGGATGGTTTCCTCAAGAACTTAGCCAAGGCTAGAGGTTGAAGAAGAAAGACATAAGGAAGAACTCGCTCTAGATCATCTTCTTTATTGATCTCAACAGATTACAAGTTTCTCAGTACAGGTGTTCTTCTAAACCTAGCTCTCTTCGTGCGTGCCCGTGAAGAGGGCTGCCCCCTCTCCTTATATAGGGGAGAGGGTGGCTTACAGGGCAAGAAACCCTAATGGCATCTTTGACTAGACAAACTACTTTACAAAGCTACTTTAATCATAGATGACACAGGAGTCTTCTTTAATCAGGGATGCTGACGTCCTCCGGCTTCTTTGACCGTCATCCTTCTCTTTATCGTCGACCCTTCGTTTAAAGCTACTTTGCTTAGCTCATCTTTGTCTTCTAGCTCTGGAGAGAATCTTTGACCAGTCCTGCCGACATGCTCTTCTTTCCGGTAGCCCGGTATCTTCTTTACCCGGTTCCGGCATACCCCTCTTGGGGATACCGGCTTAGCCTCGCTTTAGCTAATTTCCTATCTCTATGCTCCGGTACGAACATTAAACCGGTATCTTGATGGCTCAAACCATCCGGTTTGGCATGCCTTTGGCATACCGGGGGTCATCCCCCAACAACCATAGTGATCCCTATGTATTCCACGAAGATATGATTGCCATTTGAACCATTACGTTGAATCCTAATACCTTTGTTAATTCGATACCGACACTCATATGAGATGTGATCGTTGCTATAATAATATCTAGTTCGATCTCATTACTGACAAGGCTATTTAACTCGTTATGTGTGATACCATCCCCATGACCTAGTCATACGCTACGCGGCTATATGGATGTAATCTCGTCGTATTTCTCTGTCACGTTGATGAACAAATCCCTCTACTAATACATACGCCTCAACCCATTCCATCGGAATACCCAACTACACATTTATGATCACCCTGTTACGATGTGACGGTTGATGCAATCAAAGCAGCCTCTAGTGACAGTGATTAGATATGATCTCACGGTCTAAGAGTTAGATTACTATGATTTCATAAACATCGTGACGTTGAAATTTTGTGACTGATCACGTTAAAATACTTATATATTGACTATTGAGTTTTTCCATCATATCATTCATCTAATGATATGATCTCATTGTCAATGACGTGTATGTCCATGACCGGAAAACCTCGATCAACAATTGACCATAATGAGCTAGTTCGCATATGTGTGCTTACTAGGACCCTGGTTTGTTTACAATACCACACATGTATCAATGTTCCCTCTTAATAAAGTTGTAGCATGACATGAAACTATTATGAAAAATTGAGATATAATAATAAATACTTCTTATTATTTTCCTCTAGGGAACTATCTCCAACAGTCGTCTCCATGTGGACTCAGACACAAGGCCCAGAGGAGGAAAAGGGAGACATCATAGTCGGGTACCACACCACACCCACGAGGGAGGGAACTACCTCCAACACCTTCGCGGTAGCCAACCGGATATGGCACCAAGGACAAACCAAGCATATACTAGCCTAGTCGGGCCCACACTATCCCGTGAAGTCTCCGCCGACACGCTACAGTTGGCCGGCCCTAGCGCCACCACCCTGCCACCGCCGACGTGCCTTTTCTGCCTCTAGGGAACACCATCATCGAACGAGGGGCCTACGACCCTCCCAGCCTAGATGGGGCCCAAAGGTGGCCAGATCTTGGTCGAGCAGGCGTCGCCACCGCCCCTGCTGACCTCGCCGCTCCGCTGCCAACGACGGTGTCGCTAGGCCTCCTTGCACCAAACTCATGGGTCTCACTCCGCCGCGCCGGGCTGCCATCAAACCAAGGGAGACCACCGTGGGCCGCCATGCACCGCGCCAGGGCTCCACGCTCGCGGGGAAAGGCCAGCCGTCGGCACCGCACAAGCAACGCCCAACAGCCCGTGTCGACGGCGGCGGAGGGGAGGGGCGGAGAGAGGAGGTGGCAAGGGTTCGCGAGGGGCGAGGGGAGCGGGACGAGTCAGTCTTTGTTTTCTCGCACCTCCCTCCACCCCCAAAAAAGGGATCTAGGTATGTGTGGAGTGGGTTTGAGCTAAGACGTTTGTGTTAAAGCTCAGTCTCGTAAATGTTCCAAAACTCATTTCTATCTTAATAAATGAAGACACGCAATGCTCGCGCGTGTTCTTGAAAAAATACTCCGGTGCCTGCTAACAAGGACAAGGAAGGATTGATGGAGATATGGATGGATAAGTTGTGTGACAATGCCAAGCACCAGCTAGAATAACTATGGGGAAAAAATGTTTGGCTGGCTTGATTTCGCCAAATAGGATATGCAAAGGGTGCATGACCAATTCACACAAATTGGATTTGCATACATAGGGCTGATCTATGATCAGCATTATACATCACTGTAATCAGGAGAGGATCACATCGAAGAGCTAAATGATGTCATAAGTGACTCAGGCATGAGTGGGTAGTTGATCTTGCTAGCTCGATCAACCGTAGCTAGGACATACTTCCTCTGTTACACAATATAAGATATTTTGGCAAGTTATTTTAGCTTGCTAAAACGTCTTATATTATGGTACACAGGAAAATATTGCAAAATTTGAACATAAAATTTAGTGGGTACATCTTATAATTCTACACGTTCACAAAGTGATTTCATGGAAAACCGACATTTTTAGTGTCATATGTAAAAAAGACAAATTTTGGTGTAAAAAAGGTTATGTATGTGACTTTTTTTATCTTTTTCACAAGTCATAAAAAATGTTGGTTTTTGGCAAAACTTGATATGCGCACGTACAATGTCGACACGCAAGAGCGAAAAAATTTGTTCGAATTCTTTTAACAATGTGAAATGTTTTTCCGGTGGCAGGAGCATATGCTCTCATATTCCGAATTGAATTTCTCGTGTATAAGAAGCTATAGGTCGGCCCATAGTCTCACGCATGCATTCCAAGTATAGTATATGGCCACATTGAAGAAGTGACATCACAAGAGTTTGAAGCTATCTATACATACATATTATAGCATATTCCTTAAAACACAACACATGTACAAATACACATACGTACCCAACTAACTACAGTGGGTGTCAACTCTAGGAGTTCAACTCAGGTGGGAAGGTCCGACCATAAGGAGGAAGCTACTCGCAATTTGTGATTGCAGGAACTTGAAAACGTAGGAATGAAAAAACATGATTATATGCTATTTACACAAGAATTATTTTAGATGTGTCTTTAGCTAGTGCACAATAATCAAACCAATGTTTATCTGAAGAGTCATGCTAAATTTTAATAATTTTGCTCGCTATGATATTTTCTTCGGCCGGAGTTTTCCTCATTGAGAAAAGAAAAACTTGCTTTGTGTTTGTGTGAGGATAATATCACTAATGTTGATGATTCTTCATAAATAATTTATATTACTATGTTGTTTTCTCATGGAATGTTGATGTTAGGCTCCTAAAAAAATGGAAAATTATTTTTGTATGTGGTCATGTATGTATGGTTCTATCACTTTTGGACTATATTCATTATTTTTTATGAAATTCTTTATTTTTAGGCTATATTTGATACTTTTTCAAAACGCTATTTGAAATATAGCAAAGTATTAACACGATATAGCGTGTATAACGTTTGGAGAAGGCCATCACTATTTCTTTGAGCACGCTGTTTTTAACCTTTAATCAAACACGCATTTTTTGAATCGTGGGATTGGGGAATTTTCATGAATTCTATTCTATAACCTCCGTTCTATAGGTATCTTTTTTTTTTGAAGCTAGGCAAAAGCTTTGCCTTTTATATTGATATAGAAGGAGCAAATACAGGGGCCTAGGCCATCCGAAAAAAAAGAAAACAACTAATTAAGAAACTATATCCGCCAGATGTTTAGCACCCGCCAAAATCCAAATCTTGCTCTCTTCCTTGATCTTATCCACGACGGCCATGGGCATGGAGGCCTTGTTGTTGAAAATCCTGTCATTTCTTTCCTTCCATAGCTCCCAAGTTATGAGGGTTACCGCAGTTTTTAGCCCCTGCGGGTGGGCGGTCGGCAACCCCGTGATAGCATGCCAGTAATGCAGGACGGTCTCGCGGCCCGACCCCAGATCATACAACAACGATGGGCAGGAAAGCCAGCTGGCGGCTTGCTGCCAAACGCGCTTGGAGTAGCGACACTCAAAAAGAATGTGCCTAGCAGTTTCGGGTTGACACTTGCAGAGTTGGCGAGGTTGGCTGGTGAGGCCAACCACGGATCGCAAGGCGGTCGGAGGTCCAAAGCCTATTCTCGGACAGCCAGCCGGGCGAAGAAGCGGCATTTTGGAGGGGCCCACACTTTCCAAACAATGTTCTTGAAGGAGCAAGGAACTGATCCCATGAACTGGGCCTTGTAGGCTGAAACGGTGGTGTAGGTGCCGCTATGAGTGAGGGTCCAGGAGATGGAGTCCTCGGTTCCTGGGGTGAGGACAGTGCCCTGCAGCAACCCCCAAAGGTTGATAAACTGAGACATGTGCTCCACTGTGAAGTTGTCGACGTTTATGTCCGCAATCCACTTGTCATTGACAAGAGCGTCCTGGACGCATCTTTTCTTTCTTTTGGAGACCTCAAAAATCCTAGGAGCGATGGATTGAGGGGTAGCGCCATTTAGCCAGGAGCTGGACCAAAAAGAAGCTTTGTTGCCGTCACCGACAGTAACCTTGGTTGCGGCGTTGAAGAGAGACCTATCAACTTCATCATTCGGCGTTTCCAGGCCCACCCAAGCCTTCTCCGGGGCCACCCATTCAAGCCAAAGCCAGCGGAGCCGAAGCGCGCGGGCAAATTTATCGAGGTCGAGGATGCCCAGACCTCCAAGCTCCTTAGGGCGACAGACTTTCGTCCAACAAACCTTGCACTTCCCACCACTGACTGAGGAGGCTTTGCAAGCCCATAGCATACCTCGCCTGATTTTGTCGAAAGCCTTGAGGGTGGCCTTGTCAACCTTGATAGCAGTTAGTAGAAAAATTGGCAGTGCAGTCAGAACCGACTTCACCAGAGCTGCACAGCCTGCACGATTGAGGAACTTGGCTTTCCAAGGGTTCAGGCGTGAAGCCGCTTTGTCAATGTATGCCTGGAGGTCCACCCGGCGAAGGCGCTTAAGCGAGAGTGGAAGACCAAGGTACTTGATGGGGAACTGGGTGAGCATTGCGGGGAAGCCCGCAAGGACGCTTGTGAGATCGATGTCGTCACAGCGAATGGGAGCCACCGAGCTCTTTTCCACATTTGTCATCAGCCCTGTGACGTCCCCGAAGTTTTGGAGCAAGGCCTTCAAGTTTTCAATATCAGTGGCCTCCGGTGCAAGGAAGATCACGGCATCATCAGCGTAGAGGGAGATGCGGGACTTGATGAACCTTCCCGGCAAAGGCTTCAAAAGCCCAGCTTGAGTTGCCACCTCAAGAATCCTAGGCAAGGGGTCCATGGCCAGATCAAAAAGCAGCGGAGATAATGGGTCACCTTGCCGGAGGCCCCGTCGATGAAGAATTTCCTTGCCGGGAATGCCGTTTAGGAGAACTCGGGATATCGAAGTAGTAAAGAGCAGAGTTACCCAAGCGCGCCATCTTGGGGGGAAGCCTCGCTTCTGCATTAGGTCCAAAATGTAATCCCATCGGACAGAGTCAAAAGCCTTGGCAATGTCGAGCTTGATGAGTAAGGCCGGAGAGCGGTTTCGATGTAGCCGGCGAGCGACATTCCTGACGTACATGAAGTTGTCGTGGATGCTTCGAGATTTAATGAAGGCGCTTTGGCAAGGAGAGATGATGTCGTTCATCTTCGGGCGGAGCCTAAGAGCCATAGCCTTGGCGATGATCTTGGGGTTCTATAGGTATCTTAATATAACCTCAAACCTCATTTATTTTTCCTCTGAAAAGTCTAACACATTTGCACTCTATCTCTCGCCAATATCTCCTCAATCATGTGAAGATTCTAAGAAACGGTTTATATATATGTATTAGGCTCCTACAAAGAGACTCTGTGCAAGACATGATAACTGGCTCCGAGGAGGTCGCTCAGTGCAAGACACTGCCAATCTTATTCAGTTACAAGGTAAGAGACATTGCCCGACGAAGGCCCTGGCTCAGTACCTCCAGGCTCCAGCTCTGGGATCTGGTGGAGTCCACCGCCTTCAGCAATGGGCAGCAAGACAGGGCGGAGCTGCTCAGTGCTATCGTGATGAACAGGCATCAAGTTGAAATATTCTTTTACTGGCGATTAGCTAGTGTAGGTAACATGTGCATCAGGTTCTACAAGTATAGGTGTACCAGGTCCCAAGTTCAAGCCTCGATGTCGAAGTTGTGCATTAGTTTTTTTTTTTTTTCTAGCTCCACCCCTGAACGAGACGATCTAGCAATGCACATCTTGGTAGATGGCTTAATGGAGTGAGGAAAGGGGATAAACAAAAAATTCGGATAGGTGTTTCGGCCCTATGTTGGGCTATTTGGAGAACTAGAAATGATATGATCTTTAACAAACAAAGTGGGACTAATTTTTTGCAGGTTATCCGGCGAGCTGCTCATTCAATTCAGCAATGGGCGTTACTCCTCCCTATGGAGCAGCGGGAGGCTATGGTTATTGGATGCAACCGGATGCTACGGGTTGCTCAGGACTTCTATTTCCAGGCTACTGGGTGGCGACATCTTAATAGAATAGCAAATGCATAGCCTTTCTATTAGCCTTATGTTGCCTGGCTATTTCTGTTTCGAATTTAGTTTCTCAGTGATTGTAATAAGTGAGGATGGTTTATGATGAACTGATACTTGAGGTTTAATAAAGAAAGCCGTGTGCATCTATTGATGCAGAGGCTGGGGCGATGCTCCTTTATCGAAAAAAAAAAAGCAATGCACATCAAGCGGGAAATTCACTGTCAGCTCGACGTGCAAGCTTTTCTTTATCACCAACACCTAATTCGCATGCGCTAAGGCTATATGAAAACCAAAGCCCCAATGAAATGTAAATTCTTTATGTGACTTACAAATCACATGCGCTATCTCACGGCAGATAATTTGGAGCGCAGAGGTTGGCTGCACAATTCAACTTGCATCCGTTGTCAGAAAGACAACGAAGACTCCAATCTTTTTCGTTCACCGTCGCTCCACACACTCTAAATGAATTGTGGATACATCTGTATCCTTAACATACTGAGACGATTGCCATTATTCGTATCAAACCAATAGCGATTCATACAAACCAAATCTTCTAATCAATGGTGGGTCAATAATGAATTTTTTTGCATTTGTATTAAGACGCTCGGCCTGATTTCAAAATTGTCCAGAGTTTTATATGTTTTTTTGCAAAATGATGGGTCTCCTTCCGTAACAAGTTTGACTCAAATTCAGGGGCTGGATCAAGGCCAACTTCACCATCCTTAATAGCACCTTTTAGAAACACCGAGGATTGGTGGCTGGAGCAAGTTAGCTCTTCTATCATATCTTTACCTTTATATCAAGTAAATCGATCTATTGCTTGCTCGAGACACGTTGGACTAAAAATTTAACCCTCTATAGTAGTGAAGCGAAGTAGCACGATACTCCCCGTTGTATAGTGCCACCGCTGCTTCACACCGCACACCGGCAAATACGACCCATCCATGGAGTGTCTTGAGCATGCCGCTCCATCAAAAACTGCAACGGCTACCAATTTACATATATATGTACCGTTAAGAATGAACACGCCGTGTCACAACGCCATCAAGGCGGCGCGACGAAGTGCACATGTTCATCTCGTATCGTTTAATTTCGTGGATGTGGACCATTTTTCCATGTATGTTGCTGTCCGGCTGCGACCTTTTCGTTAAACCGGGCCACACAAAACTAGAAAAAACAGAGCTTCACAAACAATAACCGCAATTTATTGGTCGAATTCCTTACGCACACTTGGCCGGCCAGGAGAAGCAACGATCGTGGTTCGGACATTGAGCGGCGAGGAGTTCCAAAAAAGAAGCACAAATCAAAGCCAAAGGTTATACTATGTAAAGTCCACTCATAACTTAGCCTGACCCAAAATTCAAGATCAATAATACTCCATTGTTAGGAGAACCATGATAGATCCTCATATGTTTACTCGTGTGGGAAGAACCATGATTTCGCCTGTATATCATTGGCGCGGAATACATCAGACACAATGGGATGATATGTGTTATTCCTCAGATCGTACATACCACAACAAGTATGCCCAGAACAACACTTTTGTGGACCATAGATTGCACGGTCAAGAAAATATATACGGTTTCCACACAGATAATCATCGTGGTTAGGAGATACTGGGATGGCCTTGGAGCACCTTTGACTCAGAAACAAAACTTGATCACCGATGCTCGATAACTGTGCCCATCGTGACATCTGCAGATCCGCTTCAAACATCTCGAACGCCGGGGTATCATCATCATAATAGCTGCCCCAGCCATACTTCCATTTGATCATCAGCAACTTGCCACCACATGAAACCACGAGGAATCGCCTCACACCGTAGCACGAGGGGTCACTGCCCTTGATCGCTAGCTTCCCGGGGGACAGCAGTACTGGTGTGTTCTCTTCAGCCCCACGGCCGTCACTGACCTCATGTGCGAAAAGGTCTCCTCCTTCGGTGATGGCATATATGTTTCCATCGAGGAAGGCTATGTCTTCGTAACCGGCGGCGGCTTGTGAGCTCGACGACCACGAGGACGAACCGGGCCGGCAGCACGCGACCTGTGGGTCGCGATTTGTAGGCATGGCGCTTAAGACTTTGGCGACGACAAGATTGCCGGGGCACACGATGAATTTAGTCACGCAGTATAACCCAGCGTCAGGGTGCCGCAGGTTGTCCGTGCCTGGCAGCGGAAAGGTGGCTCCGGAGAGAGGGTTCTCCAGGAAGAGGCCGGCCTCCGTGTGGTTGCTCGACGCAAACCCGATCATTAGCAGCCAATTCTCGGAGGAACGCCAGCAGAACGCGTGTTTGCTGATGGAGCGCAGGCGGTGCACCTCACCGTCTGGGATGGTCTGGGCTTGGCTGGTGTCGGTGTTGAGGATCCACGGGAGCACGGGAGGCAGCAACGGCGCTTGCTGCCGTGAGGCGTCGCGCCAGTGGCGGCAGACGCAGCCAAAGCGGACGCGGTCGGCGAGGGAGCAAAACCGGCCTAGGACGAGGCCAGCGAGCTCCGGTGGGAGATCTGACCACAAGGACGACCACGAGCTGGATTCCGGTGGCGGCGGCATCACGGGAACGCTGGTTTTGCTTGGCCTGCCGCCCATGATCAGATGATCGATTCAATGATGGAACCTAAACTCCCTACGTAATTGCACCTCTGTATGTATCATGGTATCTACGGCTCTACGGGTATAAGATGGAGTTTGTTTGTATCACAAAATTAACGGAAGCTTCCATCCCGGTCGGACACGAGAGGGAACAGACAACCGATTTCTCCACGCTCAAAGGTTGCAATCGTCAGATTATTAGGCAATTTTGGAGTGGGTTTAATTATCCGTAATCAATATCGCACATGGACTACCACACTTAACCATACACATCGAACTAAAAAAATTCTAGCAGATATGAATATGGACAAGTACTAGTGCAAGGTATAAGATGAGAAGCATGTACATAGCGACAGAGAAGGTCGCTCCAGCAGCAACATCACCATGGCCGTTGTCGCTATCGCCCATGGTGTTGTCAGAGTCACCGGATCTGTTGAGGAAGAAACATGAACCGACAAGGAAGAACTCGCACAACATTGAGCAGTCGCACCGAGACACTCCCAAAAATCTTATCGCTTGGCTCCCTTGTGCAGGATCTCGACGGACGTGGTTTCGAAGGCCTCCTCTCCTGGATAGCAGTGCACGCAGTTGCCGGGATGGGAAAAACTAGAGGACGACGTAGCATAGTGGGAACTTGGGAGCGTGGAGTGGTAAGTGGGGGAAGGGTCATCCTTATATAGAAGCTAGGATTGTGAGCGGACTCTTAGGTTTTTTAGGAGTTCTTTAGTATATGCGGCACAACTTTATAATCGCGGTTGCTTCAGGGGCACATAATTGGCTAATCCCGCGGTTTCGATGTGGGCCACACCCGTCAGTGTGGGAATAAATTTAATCGTGTGAACTAAATTAGAATTGCTAAAATAACAAGATTCGTGATAAAATGAATATCGGCACGGAGTGAAATACTCATCAGAATATATAATGCCTAAACAACCATACGTCAGCCGGGACTGAAATACATAGTGAAATACACATATTGCTACCACAAATAATAATTTCTTACTCAGAAATAAGGTGATCTAGAGTTTCTGCAAGCGACCCGAGAGCGTCCGACATGAAGGCGCACGTCGAGTTAATCGCGTTTATCGTAGGAGCCACCTTTTCTTCAGATTCCCTGATTACTTGCTTCAGAGTGTCCTTACAGGTCATAGTTGGACAATTCGTACAAGTTGTCGACGGTTTTCTTCCACGTCGCGACCAACACACGTTGCAACTCCAGCAGGTGCTCTTTATCAACATACAACACGAAGTCACACTGGTGGTGACACTCAGACCCTCAAACGAATTTCACAATCCATGCCCCAATGTCTGGATACCAAACGAGCAGTACTTCTTGCCCTCTTTTTTCATTATTAGCTTACTTTATCTGTTTTTAACAAATTTCAGTTTATTCCCCCTACCTTTACAGTGTTTACACAAATTGCCCCCATTTAGTGAAAGTTTGATCGCTTTTACTCAAGGTGGAAGTAGGCCAGTAGGGGTTAAAAAAACAGAATTCACACTTCTTTTCTTTACAACTGATGTAAACACAACGCAAGGATAAGCCATTACTGACCATAACGATATCCTAACATTTCCATCCCTCGGTCACAAAACTGTACGTGCGTGCAGACAGGTTGAGCACGGCCAGAGTGGGAATATCTGGAGTTCAGATACCTGAATTAGTTTCTGCAACGTGAATTTACATTTAGTTCAACATTCAGTGTAAAATAGACCCAATCTTACCAATTAGTCGCCTAGCGCGCACCTACACTGTTCACAACAAACTGCTTTACACGAAGAATATTATAGGATCATCCAAATAACCAGTGCCTGCAAATTAACCCCTCCTTGATCGATCTCTGATCTCTTCCGTGGTGCAGGTTTCGCAGATTCAGAGCCAGCTCTGCCCTGAGCTCTAACGCAGGGCAAGGTGAGCAAGGGAGCACGGTCCGGTCGAACGTCAGGGATAACAGACGAGCAGCGGTAGCAGAAGAAGCCACGGCCGGATGTATCTCGTGCTCGCCGACGAGGCCCTCATCGCCGGCGGCACATGAGCGCCTCCGCGGCCGTAGTTGTAAACCGGCGGTTCATAAGCACCACCGTAGTTCTTGTAAACCGGTGCACCCTCGCCACCGTTGCCGTGGGCCGGCGGCGCATTGTCCTCGCCAGTGCTCTGGCCTCCGTTCGCGTACAATGGCCGCGCATTGACTCCGTCGATCTGCGCACCGAGGAAGACGGCGTCCGACTCCTTTATCCTGCAGCGGAAACCAGTCACAAGGCTGTCAACTACACGTCTGTACATGTCACATGTGTATGTTTGCCATGGCGGGTTGATGAACTGACCCGGATGTCGGGAGGCAGAAGGCGACGTTGTAGTCGTCGGCGTTGCAGGTGAAGGTGCTAGTGCTGTCGTCGTAGGCGTAGCTGTAGGCGCGCGGGCACGCCGTCTTGAAGATGGACGAGTAGGCCGTCGGCCGGCACGCTGCCGGCGTGCCGTAGGCGCCGCTGCAGCAGTACCTGTCCTGCCCGAACGCCTCGCACGCGCTCCGGCACGCGATCGCGCCGGCGCCGCAGTCCACCTGAAGCTCCCTCGGGCACGCTGGCACACCGATCGACAACTCGAGATCATCAGAGCTGGCCGGCAATGACGGGCGGTGCGCGCAAGCCTAATTATAATGCATGAAACGTTTATTACTTACAGCGGTTCAGGTCGGCCATGCAGCCGGTGGCGTTGCACGCGCCCTGCCCCCGCAGCGCGCGCGGGATGGCGACGACGGGAAGGTTGTACCCGTCGACGAGGCTCACGTCGTAGAAGTCCTCGCTGCCTGTCTTCCCCAGCGTGACCTCAAAGAGCGTGGCCGGTGGCGTGGCGCCGGCGCCGCGGCACTCCATGCGCCCGCCGCAGTCGCCCGTCTGGCAGATCCCCGCGCCGGCAGCGTCGAACACGCACCCCGTGCGCGCCCACATCCGCCCCGACCACCCTGCCGGCGCGGCGAGCCGCACTGTCTGCCCCGGCGCGAGCTCAAACCCAGTGGTGGACAGCTGCGGCGTGCCGGAGCCGGCTAGCGTCCCCGGCCAGATGGTGTAGGCGCAGTAGTTCGATATGGTGAACGTTGTCGCGCACGTCGAAGCCTGAAACCACGGCGCCAACGCCAGCACAAGGAGCCATAGCTTGCAATGTCTTGGCTCTCCCATGGTGATTCACAGCACAAGCAGCTGATCTTGATCGGAAGCGAGGAAGAAGACATTGGGAGGATACTTCCCAGATTTAAAGAGGAAACCATGCAAAGAAAGCTTTTCTTGGTGAGCTTGGTTTAGCATATGATGGGGGTGGCCTAGGGAAGAAGAAATACCTTTTGGGATGATACAAGCTTATGCTGCATGATGGTGACATGTTGTTAGACCCAAAGGAGAAATACCTTGATTCCTGGTGAAACATTCTCCTCTCTGTTTTGTGAGTCTCAAGTCTTACTTAACCTGTCTTTCATATTTACTGCATGAACTTGTTCGTGCAAATGGGCAGAGTGCATGTTTCAGCTGTTGTGCCAGGAAACAATTCGGTCAGTCTGGATGAAGAACAAGATATGTCGTTAGACATTATCATTAGCAATAACAAGAGTCAGGATACCAGCATGAAAACTCTGCTATTTTTCTGCCTGCCAGATGCAATTCAGTGTGGTACCTGTGCTTCTTATTTGGGTACCAATTTCACCTATGTAAACTGGCTCTTTACTTCTGCTGAATATTAATACCAAACGGGTGTTTTGAGTACAGTGTTGTTTCACCTACGGAATATCTGTTTTATTCAGTTGCAAAACATATCCCGTATGCTCTTTAATTTCAATTGCCGGAATCAAAGTACAGAACTTCTAAAAAGGAGCAATGAGAATCAGGACAATTACATATTCTACGTCAGCTAAATAATTTAATTTCTTTCTAAGGCAAAGCTTATGACATACTCCCTCCGTTTCAAAATAAGTGCCACGGATTTGAATATACCAAGACGTGTTTTAGTGTGTAGATAGATGCGAATCTAGACGAATCTATCACACTTATTATGGAACAGAGGAAGTATGTTTTAGAATATGCTCTCAGGAGACAACATGCCTCTTATAGCAGCAAGGCCTCCAAGGAAGGGATCACACAGGAAACATCAACACAGACAAACCTCACAAGTATCCACAAGGATGCTCCAAGAGGCAAGGTGCACCTTTTGCAGCTTCATAATCAAGCAATATATCTCACCTTTGCAACCACAGCAGATAAAGCATCAGATCTGATTGGATCACACATGACGAATAGTCATAAAGGAACAATTTATTTTTCAACTTGGTGAACTCAGAAGTTCAGTGAAGTTGTCATTTATATCATCATATTCCATTCAAAAGGAATCATATTAGGAGACAACATAGTAGACTGGGGACAGCTAACTCATGACTCAGCATTTCCAGAAATAAAAAAGGAGAGATACATGACTAAACTGTTGCCACATTGTACGCTACGCACTCATAATCTTATCCGAAGCAGGATAAACAAGTTCCTTCGTCTTGCAGCACCACTACATAAGCCAGAAATGAAAATTTATCACGCTTCCAATGAAGGTTCTGCAGGTTCTTCAGCATCACCTTCAGTAGCATTGGGATCATCAACAATTGTGACACCCTCAAGATCCAAGGGACGCCCAGTCATCGGATGAATGGGGTTCCTGTCACGATGTCCACCCTTACGGCCCATAGCTAGCAACGGAGGTGGAGGCAGAACCCCGGCACGGAAGAGTATACGCTGCACGGGATCTGATGGCTGTGCCCCAACAGAGAGCCAGTACCTACAACATAATCATAGTTGTATGGTGTCACTAATTGTATGAGGTTATGTGGTCTTGCAGGGCAGGTGAAATGAACAGCATGGCATATCTGCAGCAAATACTCATTAGGTCTGCTATAAATGCAACCAAGCAAATCTCATGTACTTATGATGCAATCAAGCAAATCTCATGTACATGAAACGGCCGCATTCGTATTTATTAAATCAGTGGTTTTCTTCTCCAACTGAATGAGGCTTGCCAATTGGCGTTTCACTTGTCTTTCTTTTGATTTACCTACACAACACTCCCAATGGTACAATGTACTGCCTGAAGCAAAGCATTATAGGGATTAGGTTGAGAAAATAGGCATGATTTATTTAGGTTTAGCCGCTTAAATGCTCAACCGACCTACACAAAGTAGTATTACGGGGATGAACATACAATGTTATTTGTAAAGTAGGTGCAGCAGCAGAAACTGCAATCTGTGATGTTTTCTCCAAAAAGGAACATAATAACTGAACAATACTCTCTGAAATGAAAATCAGTAGCAGGCACACAACTCACTTGACCCGGTCGAATTTGAGACCCATCCTCTTGCCACCATCCTTCCCTGCAAACAGGGACAGAAAAGGCACGCACTCTGTTATCACTAAAGCTCCAACCGCCGCACAAATTTGCATCACAACACATACGGCCAGCTAGGGTCAGGGAGCTGATTCAAGCGGAAATTCGAGGTGGGCGGGGGATTCCTCAACAGATCGAGTGGGAAATCGAGGTGGGGGAAATCTCACCGGGGAGCGGGTTGTAGTAGCCGAGGACCTCGAGGTGCTTCCCGTCGCGCGGGGAGCGGCTGTCGGCGGCCATGACCCGGTAGAAGGGCCGGTTCCGGCAGCCGAAGCGCGCGAGCCTGATCCGGACCACCATTTTTTTCTCTTCCTCGCCGCCTTCGCCTTTCGCCTTCTCTGGGTGAGGTCGTTTGGGAAGAAGGGTTTTAGGTCGGGTACGTTTTCAGCGTGGGATTTCTCCCCTCCTGGGCTGGGCTGGGCCAAGTTGCGGGAAACTTGGGCCCAAAAGGAGGCGTTCTCTCGGGTCTCGGCGGGTTCATGGTCTAGATTTGGGCCGTCGCTTATGTGCTGGTCAATTTAAGCTTCATTTTTTCCAAACAAAAAAAAGGTCACTTCAGGTTGAAGCTTCATTTGACCAATTTATATTTTTTGCAGAATAAATTTAGACAATATTCAATTTGTATATGTAACTGAGAAAATACAAGTTACAACCCATGTGTAACTAAGAAAATATGATCACATATGTAACTGAGAAAATATTAGTTCCAACTTATGAGAAAATATCAGCTTCAACTAGTACGTAACTAAGAAAATATCAGCTACTGAGAAAATACCAATTGCAGCCGATGCTCAACCAGAAAAAAATACAAGTTGTAATATATGCGCAAGAAAATATCAGATGCAACCCATGCGCAACAGACAAAATATCAGTTGCAACATATGTGCAATTGCAAGAAAATAATATTAGTTCCAACTCGTGCGCAACTAAGAAATACCATTTGCAACCCACTTGCACTTTCCATATCAGCACGGATCACAAGACAAGTCAAATGGCTAAGAAATCGACTTGACTTAATAAAAATCAGGCGGCTGATTTCTAGCAAAACCGATAAATTTAATATCTGACAGGGGGTAAAAGGTGGCATAACTTGTCACTAAAAGCATAAGTAAGAATATACACGAGTTTCCAGAAACGTGTGCACAAGCACTAAAACACTAACAAGAATGTGCCAAGTACAGAAGGAATCTCCGACACAAGAAAAGCAAGCTCGTAGATGGAAGCTCTCTGGTCTCTGTACTGGATGCTGAAGAACATAGCCTACTGCTCACTACATTCAGTGTCCGGCAGGAGCTGGACAGTTGTGAGGTGGCAGACCAGTGCCAAATCGCCGACTAGGCGGCGTAAATCAGCTAGCAGCCTCGCCCTAGATGCCGTCTAGCCACCTAAGTGGCCGCCTTTTAACCCAGCTCCCACTTGATCCTTGATCCTATCATGGTTGGTGCAGATATGTTTTTCCTGCAGAAAAGATGAAAGGAACACATGAATGTTGGGCTTTCTCCAAGAATGAACCTCAATGTGAATGAAGTGTGGGGAAAGGAAGAACATGAGACCCAGATTGAACAAGCAATTGGTTTTCAGCTTTCTTGTTTCTGGTGCACCTCTTGGCATTGTTCCCTGGCAGACCGGGACACCACTATTGTCCCTGTTGTCTAACAAACATCGCATATCCGTACTGGCATGTTTTTCCTACCTAAGAATACCTAAAAGTGAAACAACCAGGAATCAAAGCAGCGGCTTCTTGCTACATCTGCAGAATATGTGTCAACACCGTGAGAGAGTACAATGCTGTCTTGCATCCAATTTCTAACGCCCTGGGGAACTTGCATCTGTGGGAACCTGCAGATTGACCTGTCCCCTCTGAGAAAAAAAATAGTGATTTAGTCATTCAAAAACAGTCAGTATACATCTTGCTAAACAAAGCAGTAAGCCAGAAACTTTCCATCTCAGAACTTCCGTAGTAAGTAGGAAATATTGTTCCCCAGAATCAAGAAAGTACTGAAGGATACCCAGTTTCTCCAATGTTGACAAAAGAAAATATTAGATGATGCTTTTGAGATTAGTTGAGTTGTATATTCCTACTTTTTCTTAGAAAGCTTGGTGGTGGAAAAGTATTCAAAATTTTAAATGCATGTCAGGTAGAGAGAATTTCTGTAAGTCTAAATGATTACAAAGACAGGCTATATTCCATTAATACATTCTGAAGAACCTGTATCTAAGATGTGCATTGGTAAAATGGGAGAATTTGATCAATTAACCTTAAAAGATACTCCCTCCGTTCCATATTAGTTGTTGCTTGCATATTCCAAGTGAACAAAAATAGTACCATTAGGTGCTGAAAAATGATGAATCACAATCACTTAAAGGCTCTATTGGCTAATTCAGTCCAATAAAAATGCATGGGGGTATTTTTTATATCGAACCTGTGTCTTCAGGCATGGGAGAATTTTTTATATCGTTTGATTCATGATTCACATGCCTGAAGAACCATGAACCACTTAAAGGCTACATTGGCTAATTCAATCCAGTAAAAAGGCTGCATGCAAAAACACTTAAAAACATGTAAGTGCTGAAGACAACATTTCCATTTCTATCTACAGCTTTACTCGAAGGAGATACCAGAGCATAAATCTAAATAATTTCATTAGTCTTTTCTTCTTCCCGCCTACTCTCCATGTCAACAAAGATATCTTATCTCCCATAATTCCATTAAGCATCCATTTCTTCCAAATTTCCAATAGATTTATATACCAGTGGACCAAAAAAATCGACTGACTTATGTATATTGAGAAAATAAGGGGATTTGATTTTTTTACCCAGCCTTACTGAACTGCATCATTTCTACGAGTGCTACATAAGGTGTATGCATTACTTACGAAGTTATGCTATCCATATCGAGTAAGCAATATCAACCTTGCTTCAGATATGAAAAATAAGATATATTCCTATTTTCTCAAAAGGAAAGTGAAAGGACAAAAATAATGCACAGTGCATACGGACAGAAAGGAAGTGCAGTATCTATATTCTATGATCATGAAAGCTACTCCTCTAGGATGCTCTCATCTAAAAGAAATCCAGATATTCCGCAATTCAAACTTCCTAGTGAATAGCCAACAGGAATTATGCAATTCTAAATCGCTGTTAGGTCTACTATGAGTACATGAATGCTTAGCTAACAAATCTTGGCAGTCAGGTAGCAATGCCGACAACAAGCGATTGCGTGCCTAAGTTTCTAACAAACAACTTTGATGTGAACGCATGCTTTAATTTGGTCATTGTTTGGATGACGACGTTGAATAATTTGATAACTTTATCAGTAAGACTCATTTTAGCATTGACGCGGTTCTATCAATCGGTCACAGAGAGTAGTTATGGGTCAATCTCTCTCACACCACATCAATGACGTAGGATTGATCTACTCAACTTCTAGGAACACACCAACAGGGCCAGGGTGGGAGGCTGGCCCCTTCTTCTAGATGAGAATTTCACTACTAAGTATCATTATTTTCTACTTATAAATCAATTTACATTTTGGGTCCATGCTCCGTCCCTGACAACCAAAGCCATCTCCTACTCCTTTTCACTGTATCGAAGTCTTAAAACTGGTTTCATTATCATGTAGAAGTAGTTACAGTTACAAATATGACTGCCATGTAATTTCATAACGTCAAGTGTTTCACAAGTAAACTTCAATTCCATCACATAAAGCTCTTTCACAATAAACATTACTAATCTTATGCATTATTGCAGCAAACCCATGAGCATAAAAGGGAGAAGGCTTTACCAGAAGTACGAAGTTGATTACTGATGTACAGCACAGAGGAAGGCCTGAATTTCTTTATAAAATAACAATCAACGAGGGCGCACATGACATAAAGGCATTAATTGCGAAGTGTTTTTGAGAAAAAGTTTTGTCAAGCCAACTATTTTGCCAAGCCCTGACTAAAATGAATCTGACAAAAATCCAAGATGAAAGGTAAATTATCACACCAAAATTGTACTGCATTAAAAATGCGACTAACAAAAAACTTGCACATGCAACCTAGAAGAAGAACCTCTGATCTCCAGAAAGGTCCATCGCACCTCGTAGTTATTAACTCACTCAACCAATCCCTTGTTAACCTAACTGTTTTCTTGTAGTACACAGCTAAACTAAGATAATCATTAAAGTTGTCAAGGAAACAAGGTTGTTACTTCATTGACACTACACTAGCATTAATCAATAGTGTATAAAACAAACAAATTCCATCAACAGAACAAGCACTGATATGTTTACCTGATTAGGAAGTGGATCTTGTTATATGCATGTACCTCACTAAGTAGACAAGACAGACATCTGCCCTCAGAGAACCCAACCGTTCATAGTGTGTTAGCCTTTTAGCAACCAGTAATCAGGAAGTTGAAGATAGAATACTGATTTAGTTGGCCAATCAATTAGTAGGCCACCAACATGAACAAATCAAAAGGAGCACGACAAACACTAGTATCAAAGGCATGGCAGTAGATCTAAACATACTAGCTTTGGTGTGATATGGTGTTTGCTTGTTTCAAATGGCAGTCGACTCAAACCCAGTTTCTATCAGATTTGCCGATTTCGCACTGTAATTTTTTGAAAGATTGCCTCCTTCAACAAACTGCGCACTACAGATGATCTACCACAGATATTCCAAGGAATATGATAGATCAACCTGGCTATACTAACTAGTATGCAAAGCATAAAAAAAACTCTTATTAGTTGAAGGAAGATTTTTCTTCTTCTTGCTCAAACAAAGGATAAAACTATTGATTGGCTGAACCTAGCTCGCCATGCCCAAACTTATTGATGAACAATAAAAACCAATATTTTCTTCTTTTTAATGTACTGTTGTGTAACATAAAAGAATGATCTAGAGGATGATATGCAGACCACGTAGGAGGCTGGAAGAATTGGAGACAAGCACCATAGTGCTATATAACAGTGACATGTCGGCACATACAAATTACACCCATACAGCTCCATATGCCAGGTACTCCGTTGTAGATAAGACCAGAATAAGAAATATATGAAAACTTATTCACACTATTAGAACATCTAACATTTTTCATGCACAAATGAAAATTTCTTTCTTCGTGACAGCATCACGTTAGATTAAGTAAAAGTATTATACACGAAGCTTCTAGCTATAATATTTGGCAGTGTCGTTGTTCATCACGTAGCTCCAAAAAGACAGCGCGGATTAATATAGATACAAAAATGTGAACATGATCTTTGAAGTATGCGCCCTTTTAGCAGTCTTGCGGACAAATATAAATAAAATGAGGAAGGTAGAAGCTAGCTTTCACAAGTCATTCATCAGTACCAACAAATAATGGCTGCATTTTGGTATCACTGCATCTTCGCTATGTTAGTTAAACTTCTTTTCTTGCACGCAACCATCACTAACTTCCCATGATCAGTCAGAAGAAAAGGTGCAGTACAATAACCTCAAGCATTCTAGAAGTTTTAAATAACTTGGTAACAGAAACACAGATACTACTCCCTAGATGAGATTCAGATAAGCTTAAAATTACATGCTTATTGCACATGCCATAAAAACCTTTTTCAAAAACAAAAAAAAATGAAGCGCTGAGAAATTAATTAACCAGTCATTTGATCCCTCCAAGATTTTGCTATGTTCAAGTTTGAACAAGCTTCGCAAGTATTAACATCATGTAAAGCATTCAACTGAAATGTTACGATCCCAGTCCCCTTTTAGGTAAGAAATTTCAAAGAATGATATCCCATCCATACACTGAATGTTGCAGATATTGGCGGCGAGAAGATTGAGCCCGGCAGAAAGCTTCCACGTGCTTTCGTCCAGCAAGCGAAGTGCTTCACAAGTAAGGGGTGATTCACCTGAAGCCAATCCATGCCAATGTCAAATTGGTTGGTTTGACACATAGAACTTTTCGCTTAACGACAATTGTGTGGGCAATGCTATCGCGGTCACAGGATGTTGTTCGCAAGAATTGCTTACCCCCAGACCCACGCCCGTGCTTCATACAGTTTGTCAACTAAATAAACTCCTGCAAATCCGAGTGCCATGTGGTGTGCAACTGTCCATTTCGCTGAATCCTACATTGCAGACAGGGTCACTCACTGCACAACCTTTTCCCCATCGCTTTTCTACGAATCTTCGTATGACGCAGCGGATAGCATAACCAACAGTCGTATCGGAGGCGCAACCCTTCCCCCTTGTTCCGAGAAAAATGAAAGCTATATGCAATCTGACCACTAGGAACAATAGCAACAGCAACAGCAACAGCCACAAACCTTCGCTCCAGTAGTCGCTCGCGACGGCGCGGCGGATCCCGCTGTCGCGCCTTCCCTGCAGCGGGCGCGCTCGCCGGTCCGCCCGGCCGCCTCGAGCCCGGCGAGCAGTCCGTGGCTCCGCCGCGCCGTGTCTTGGTGCAGACTCGAGATGGAGGTGGTGTGTGCGAGTTGGTCCAACCAGACCGAGTTTGAGCGTCGGGTCAAGATCTGGCTACCCAAATATTCATCCCGTAGGGCCGTACCAACTTAAAAAGTACAATTCTAGTTTTCTATTAAGTTAACCTTTATAAATTTTGACCAACTCTATTGTAAAAAAGTAGCAATGTGTGATATCAAATCGTTATAATATAAAAGTAAATTTCAAGATGAATCTAATGATACTAAATTGGCACCATAATTATTGACGAATCGGCTTTGGTGGTGGGCCTGACCGACCAGTGGGATGCAGTTAACCGGTTACCTACGCTGGATCCACTGTGAAAGTCTCGTAGAATCCACGGCATTCTAAAATGTGCACGCGCCCATTCAACCATAGCAGCAACGAACGCCGCTCTTTCGTGCCACCTACCGCGGTGCAGTTATGTGCCGGTATCAATAATACCACACTGAGAGCATGGGGCTAGACCTAGATGCATATGAGATCATTATTTGAAACTTAGTACTCTCTCCGTCTAATAAAGATTGTCTGAGATTTATCAAAATTTGGATTATCTAGAAAATTTGGATGTACCTAAATGTTATTTAGTGTTTAGATATGTCTAATTTTGATAAATCTCAGACAATTTTCACGAGATGGAGAGAGTATATATTAAATGGAGGGAGTAACTCAGAAGTAACTACAACTACAAGGTATAAAAACTCATAAATAAACACTCTTAAACTTGTGGAGTTAAGAAAAACCCAAAAATTAAGAAGATTTCCACACGGAATAAGAAAACAGCCAACTCTTATTTTTAGCTGAAAACAGCCAACTCTTGTCAAGCAGACTTCAACCACCACTATAAGCCCCCACAAGGCACACGCTAGCCTTTTGAACTATCATTTCCTGAGCATACCTTTCACATATAAAATTCCAATCTTACCCTGCAAACAATCAATCACTCTGCAAAGACACAAATAACCACACCTCTCAAATCAGCTCATCATTTCTTGACAGTACACTTTCGAGATTAAGACCGAGGCCGAGACTTGGGCTGCTACGGGGCCGAAGCACCTGAGTTTTATTAAGCCATGTTAGTAGGTTTAGCTGTTTCTTTTGCTTTTATTTGTGTATGCTTGTTGAAACTTCTTCGTAGTTAATAAAAATAGGCAAACATTTTGCCTCAGTTTGAAAATCTACTATGAAGATATTATAAATTTTGATAGTTCAAATCTGGTAAAAAAGAAACTCATTCGAGACCACAGTCTACAGATACAACCTAGATTAATTAGGTGCAGGGCAGATACCCATCTCTACATAAACAATGAATCTCTCACTCTCTCAACAGATAAAGAATACAGTGAAACAAGGCTTAAGTATGACATACATGATCTGTAGCAAGAGACAACACTAACATGACAATTTGAGTGGTCAACATAAGCAAGAGCCCTAGATTTGGGCAAGACTATTAAAGAAGAACAGTTCTCTTAGGGAATAATTTCAGTGACGTGAGTGGTGTATAGTATCAGAGATTTGAACCGCAGCCTGAATAAACTGATACTGCCGTGCTCCTTTGGTCAAGAACTCAAGATTGTGTCCTACTGTCATTGTCGACATTCACAAGACATGGCTCGGTATGGAGTACAGTGCACGTAATAGTTGCTGTGAATGGACAAGAAAGTTAAATTAAACGGTTCGAACAATCCCAGTTCTCTGTTTCAAGGAAAAAA
>NC_061512.1:233541879-233561494 GCF_022539505.1 Lolium rigidum | reverse complement strand
ATTTAGTACAAAGTTTTTGTATTTAAATCAGCAACAACTAATATGGAACTGAGGGAGTAGCATATTCCAAGTGAACAAAAATAGTACTATTAGGCGTTGAAGAATGATGAATCACTTAAAAGGCTATATTGGTTAATTCAGTCCAATAAAAATGCATGGGAGTATTTTTTATATCGAACCTGTGTCTTCAGGCATGGGAGTATTTTTTATATCGAACCTGTGTCTTCAGGCATGGGAGTATATTTTTATATCGTTTGATTCATGATTCACATGCCTGAAGAACCAAGAATCACTTAAAGGCTGCATTGGATAATTCAGTCCAATAAAAAGGCTGCATGCAAAAACACTTAAAAATATTTAAGTGCTGAAGACAACATTTCCGTTTCTATCTACAGATTTTTAATTCAAGAAGATACCAGAGCATAAATCGTAATAATTTCATTAGTCTTTTCTTCTTCCCGCCTACTCTCCATGTCAACAAAGATATCTTATCTCCCATGATTCCATTAAGCATCCATTTCTTCCAATAGATTTATGTACCAGTGGACAAAAAAAATCGACTGACTTATGTACATTGAGAGAAAAAGGGGTTTGATTTTTGTTACCTAGCCTTACTGAACTGCATCATTTCTACGAGTGCTACATAAGGTGTATGCATTACTTATGAAGTTATGCTATCCATATCGAGTAAGCAATATCAACCTTCAGGCATGAAAAATAAGATATATTCCTGTTTTCTCAAAAGGAAAGTGAAAGAACACAAATAATGCACAGTGCATACGGATAGAAAGGAAGTGCAGTATCTATATTCTATGATCATGAAAGCTACTCCTCTAGGATGCTCTCATCTAAAAGAAATCCAGATATTCCGCAATTCAAACTTCCTAGTGAATAGCCAAAGGGAATTATGCAATTATAAATCGCTGTTAGGTCTACTATGAGTACATGAATGCTTAGCTAACAAATCTTGGCAGTCAGGTAACGATGCCGACAACAAGCGATTGCGTGCCTAAGTTTCTTACAAACAACTTTGATGTGAACGCATGCTTTAATTTGGTCATTGTTTGGATGACGACGTTGAATAATTTGATAACTTTATCAGTAAGACTCATTTTAGCATTGACGCAGTTCTATCAATCGGTCACAGAGAGTAGTTATGGGTCAATCTCTCTCACACCACATCAATGACGTAGGATTGATCTACTCAACTTCTAGGAACACACCAACAGGGCCAGGGTGGGAGGCTGGTCCCTTCTTCTAGATGAGAATTTCACTACTAAGTATCATTATTTTCTACTTATAAATCAATCTACATTTTGGGTCCATGCTCCGTCACTGACAACCAAAGCTGTCTCCTACTCTTTTTCACTGTATTTTTTTTAAACAATTTTTGACTGTATCAAAGTCTTAAAACTGGTTTCATTATCATGTAGTTACAGCTACAAATATGACTGCCATGTAATTTCATTACGTGAAGTGTTTCACAAGTAACCTTCAATTCCATCACATAAAGCTCTTTCACAGTAAACATTACTAATCCCATATTGCAGCAAACCGATGAGCATAAAAGGAAGAAGGCTTTACCAGAAGTACGAAGTTGATTACTGATGTACAGCACAGAGGAAGGCCTAACTTTCTTTATAAAATAACAATCAATGAAAGTGCACATGACATAAATGCATTAACTGCGAAGTGTTTTTGAGAGGAAGTTTTGTAGGCCACTGTATCCAGTCAAGCCAACTATTTTGCCCAGCCCTAACTAGAATGAATCTGACAAAAATGAAAGGTAAATTATCATACCAAAATTGTAGTACATTAAAAATGCGACTAACAAAAAACTTGCACATGCAACCTAGAAGAAGAACCTCTAATCTCCAGCAAGGTCCATCGCACCTTGTAGTTATTAACTCACTAAACCAATCCCTTGTTAACCTAACTGTTTTCTTGTAGTACACAGCTAAACTAAGATAAGCATTAAAGTTGTCAAGGAAACAAGGTTGTTACTTCATTGACACTGCACTAGCATTAATCAATAGTGTATAAAATAAACTAATTCCATCAACAGAACAAGCATCGATATGTTTACCTGATTAGGAAATGGATCTTGTTATATGCATGTACCTCACTATCTAGACAAGACAGACTTCTGCCTTCAGAGAACCCAACCATTCATAGTGTGTTAGCCTTTTAGCAACCAGTAATCAGGAAGTTGAAGATAGAATACTGATATAGTTGGCCAATCAATTAGTAGGCCACCAACATGAACAAATCAAAAGGAGTACGACAAACACTAGTATCAAAGGCATGGCAGTAGATCTAAACATACTAGCTTTGGTGTGATATGGTGTTTGCTTGTTTGAAATGGCAGTCGGCTCAAACCCAGTTTCTATCAGATTTGCCGATTTCGCACTGTAATTTTTTGTTGCCTCCTTCGACAAACTGCACACTACAGATGATCTACCACAGATATTCCAAGGATTTCACTGGAGTACATTGTAAAGAATGTTCAATGCGCCAATACAGCAGCCTCTCTCTGTTTCTCTGACAAAGCAGCAGTAAGAATAGGGATATATTCATATATATACATGTATGTTCCTAGAGAATATGATAGATCAACCTGGCAATGTATACTAATTAGTATGCAAAGCATCAAAAAAATTCTTATTAGTAGATTTTCCTTCTTCTTGCTCAAACAAAGGATAAAACTATTGATTGGCAGAACCTAGCTCGCCATGCCCAAACTGATTGATGAACAATAAAAACGAATATTTGCTTCTTTTTAATGTACTGCTATGTAACAGAAAAGTGTGATCTAGAGGATGATATGCAGACCACGTAGGAGGCTGGAAGAATTGGAGACAAGCATCATAGTGCTATATAACAGTGACATGTCGGCACATACAAATTACACCCATACAGCTCCATATGTCAGGTACTCCGTTGTAGATAAGACCAGAATAAGAAATATATGAAAACTTATTCACACTATTATAACATCTAGCATTTGTCATCCACAAATGAAAATTTCTTTCTTCGTGACAGCATCACATTAGATTAAGTAAAAGTATTATACACGAAGCTTCTAGCTATAATATTTGGCAGTGTCGTTGTTCATCACGTAGCTCCAAAAAGACATCGCGGATTAATATGGATACAAAAATGTGAACATGATCTTTGAAGTATGAGCCCTTTTAGCAGTCTTGCGGAAAAATATAAATTAAATGAGGAAGGTAGAAGCTAGCTTTCACAAGTCATTCATCAGTACCAACAAATAATGGCTGCATTTTGATATCACTGCATCTTCGCTATGTTAGTTAAACTTCTTTTCTTGCACGCAACCATCACTAACTTCCCATGATCAGGCAGAATAAAAGGTGCAGTACAATAACCCGAAGCATTCTAGAAGTGTTGAATAATTTGGTAACAGAAACACAGATACTACTCCATACATGATGAGATAAGCTTAAAATTACATGCTTATTCCACATGCCATAAACACCTTTTTCAAAACGCTGAGAAATTAATTAACCAGTCATTTGATCCCTCCAAGATTTTGCTGGTTCAAGTGTTTGAACAAGCTTCGCAAGTATTAACATCATGTAAAGCAGTCAACTGAAATGTTACGATCCTGGTCCCCTTTTAGGTAAAGCAATTTCAAAGAATGATATCCCATCCATACACTGAATGTAGTAGATCATGGCAGCGGAAAGATCGAGCCCAGCAGAAAGCTTCCGCGTGCTTTCGTCCAGCAAACGAAGTGCTTCACAAGTAAGGGGTGACTCACCTGAAGCCATCCATGCTAATGTCAAATTGGTTGGTTTGACACATACGAACTTTTCGCTTAACGACAATTGCGTTGGCAATGCTATCGCGGTCACAGGATGTTGTTCACACGAATTGCTTACCCCCAGACTAACATCTGTGCCTCATACAGTTTGTCAACTAAATAAACTCCTGCAAATCCGAGTGCCATGTGTTGTGCAACTGTCCATTTCGCTGAATCCTACATTGCAGACAGGGTCACTCACTCACTGCACAACCTTTTTTCCCATCACTTTTCTACGAATCTTCGTATGACGCTGCAGAAAAATGAAAGCTATATGCAATCTGACCGCTAGGAACAATAGCAGCAGTAACAGACACAAACCTTCGCTCCAGTACTCGCGCTCGACGGCGCGGCGGATCCCGTGTTCGCGCCCTCCCTGCAGCGGGCGCGCTCGCCGGTCCGCCCGGCCGCTTCGAGCCCGGCGAGCAGTCCGTGGCTCCGCCGTGCCGTGTCTTCGTCCAGACTCGAGATGGAGGTGGTGTGTGCGAGTTGGTCCAACCAGACCGAGTTTGAGCGTCGGGTCAAGAATCAAGATCTGGTTACCCAAATATTCATCCCGTAGGGCCGTACCTAATTAAATAAGTACAATTCTAGTTTTGTATTAAGTTAACCTTTATAAATTTTGACCAACTCTATTGTAAAAAAGTAGCAATATGTGATATCAAATCGTTATAATATAAAAGTAAATTTCAAGATGAATCTAATGATACTAAATTGGCACCATAATTGTTGTTACTTTTCCCGTTAAATTAGTTAAATGTTAAGGCATTTGACTTAAGAAAAGAGCTAAAAGTACACTTATTTGAGAACAGAAGAAGTATGTTTCACGTGGCCCTTATATATTTTCCAAAACATATATCTCGTGTATTTGTAAAATTTAACGCAAAATTGTACCGGTTGTGGCGGGTACGAGAAGAGCAAATGGTATGTATAATGTACGATACTACTCAGACACCCAATTATATTTTTATGTATAGGTCACAAATGATCACTTTGTTCACCAAGTTTTGTATATATGTACAAGATAAATTACAACATATGTCCGAGGATCATTTTCTGACTTCTTTTTAGCTCAGAAAAGCATGAGGTAACATATGGAAACGAGGACGCAACTAGTTGCGGAAAATACTCATACTACGAGTGGCCTCTTCTTTGCGGATTCAATTTTATGGAAATTACCTGGGCTTAAACTCAAGGGATACATCATACATACACTAGTTGATAAGATGGTACCGAAATGTGTAAAAACAAGATTTTCTCTAAGTGCCAAAACACATATCGATCTCGATCAAGAAATCCAACGTATGATTATATTGAAATTAATAACCAGAAATATACGGGTATCTCCATCCCACGGCTGAGACCTATCGTGCCTGACATAGGTGATGCTCGCCGCCACCCACTGAAGCTTTTTTGCACAGACAAAAGAGAATGGAAGAGCAGGGGTGAGAGGCTGAGGTTCAGAAAGGTGGTTGACACATATTAAAAAAACGCCAAGCTGACGCGTCGGCTTTGGTGGTGGGCCTGGCTAACCAGTGGGATGCAGTTAACCGGTTACCCAGGCCGGAACCCTGTGAAAGTCTCATAGAATCCACGGCATTCTAAAATGTGCACACGCCCATTCAACCATGGCAGCAACGAACGCCGCTCTTTCGTGTCACCTACCGCGGTGCAGTTATGTGCCGGTATCAATAATACCACACTGAGAGCATGGGCTAGACCTGGATTCATATGAGATCATTATTTGAAACTTAGTACTCCCTCCGTCTCATAAAGATTGTCTGAGATTTATCAAGATTATCTAGAAAATTTGGATGTACCTAAATGTTATCTAGTGTCTAGATATATCTAATTTTGACAATTCTCAGACAACCTTCATGAGATGGAAGAGTATATATTAAATGGAGGGAGTAACTCACAAGTAACTACAAGGTACAAAAACTCATAAATAAACACTCTTAAACTTGTGGAATTAAGAAAAAACCCAAAAACTAAGAAGATTTCCACACGGAATAAGAAAACAGCCAACTCTTTTTTTTAGCTGAAAACAGCCAACTCTTGTCAAGCAGACTTCAACCACCACTATAATCCCCCACAAGGCACACGCTAGCCTTTTGAACTATCATTTCCTGAGCATACCTTTCACATATAAAATTCCAATCTTACCCTGCAAACAATCAATCACTCTGCAAAGACACAAATAACCACACCTCTCAAATCAGCTCATCATTTCTTGACCGGCCAGACATTACTTGAACTATCAAGTACACTTTCGAGATTAAGACCGAGGCCGAGACTTGGGCTGCTACGGGGCCGAAGCACCTGAGTTTTATTAAGCCATGCGAGTAGGTTTAGCTGTTTCTTTTGCTTTTATTTGTGTATGCTTGTTGAAACTTCTTCGTAGTTAATAAAAAATAGGCAAACATTTTGCCTCAGTTTGAAAATCTACTATGAAGATATTATAAATGTTGATAGTTCAAATCTGGTAAAAAAGAAACTCATTCGAGACTACAGTCTACAGATACAACATAGATTAATTAGGTGCAGGGCAGATACCCATCTCTACATAAACAATGAATCTCTCACTCTCTCAACAGATAAAGAATACAGTGAAACAAGGCATTAAGTATGACATACATGATCTGTAGCAAGAGACAACTAACATGACAATTTGAGTGGTCAACATAAGCAAGAGCCCTAGATTTGGGCAAGACTATTAAAGAAGAACAGTTCTCTTAGGGAATAATTTCAGTGACGTGAGTGGTGTATAGTATCAGAGATTTGAACCGCAGCCTGAATAAACTGACACTGCCGTGCTCGTTTGGTCAAGAACTCAAGATTGTGTCCTACTGTCATTGTCGATATTCACAAGACATGGCTCAGTATGGAGTACAGTGCACGTAATAGTTGCTGTGAATGGACAAGAAAGTTAAATTAAACAGTTCGAACAATCCCAGTTCTCTCCGTTTCAAGGGAAAAAAATTCCCAATTGCTCCACTTGTATCATGTGAGCATTACTTAGTTGGTATATTCTAGAGTACGTAGAAAAGTTACAATTAGCAAACATTATGTTTATTTATCATCATACTCTAAATGGATATACTTTGACAGTCATCGGATGTGTGGTCCGGCCAGTTGGGGGGCGGCCATTTTTTTAATCTCATCAAAGCGGACTATTATTTGAGTATGTGGCACCGTTTTCAACTTTCATCAAAGAAGGGACACGAGTTTTTGGTGAGTTCGTTAATCTCAGAGCTTCGCGACTCCAGTCATAGATACGTATATTAAGGGCAAATGAAATCATGGCCTCTCAGAGCTCCACCGCATGGGCACCGTAGAGCCATTATGTTCTTCCAATCAGCAGCCACCACGTCACAGTTTGATAAAATAAATTACGGGTTTTTTATGTCCATCTCTTTTTATTTTTTGACGGTAACTTTTCGAGTTAACTTTTAAGTTGTAACTTTCCGTCGGCATTTACCCCACCGTACCTCCTCGAATGTGAGTAATTCTCCGATAATATTTTTTACCGTATTTTTCTAATGTTTCTTTAATTTTATTATTCAAATGTATGGTACCTTTCCAGGATAACTTTTCTCCGTAACTTTCCGCTGGCAGTTATCCCACGGTATCTCATCAACAGTGAGTAATTCCTCAATAGTAATTTTTTGACCGTATTTTTATAAGTCTCTCTTATGGTGTTGGAACTCTAAGTGCAGAGTCTTGTGTCAACAGAGTATTTTCTCCACAAGGGTGACTCGAGGGTTTATATCGAACTCTCAGGGAACTGATCAAAGAGTATTCTATTCTCTGTTCTTCTAGCAATCATGCAAAGTAAAATGAAAGTCTTGTGTCCCCAACTCTACCGTGTGGTTGTCGAGCACAAGGTTTCGTATAAGTAAATAAAATATAAGTAAAAAATAAAGCGAGTAAAACTAGATAAAATAAAGTAACTAAGTAAAAAAAACAGTAAAGAGGTTGATTGTTTTGGGTGTTTTGGATGCAAATAAGAAAAGTAAATATTTTTGTATTTTCGAATTAAATAATGCAGCAAATAGAAAATAAGATAAAAGCAAGATAATGGTGTTTCTTATGATAAAAAGTGGACCAGGGTTCATGGGTTCACTTGACTATTCTCTCTTTTAAGCTGTAGTGGACAAATAGCATTTCATCAATAAGATATGAGGATGCGAAATAATAACATGTGAAAGATATGTATTCATATAGGCAACACACCTAACATAGAGATGATGCAACACATCTCTTTTATACTCCACAAGAAAAGGAAAACTCCATGCAATCGTGTATTAAGAATTAACAGAACATAGACATAGCCATAAGTACTTTGACATGATGTTTGAATATCAAATATACTACATTGAACAAATAAAATCATCACTTTTGTCACGTGACGAACATGGCACATTCATTCACTTTATCCCTAGTGAGGTAGCAAAAGAAACGGAAAAACCATAATAGATCACAAATTTGTTATCACTATTCAATCACTAAAATAATACTACTTCATCTAATACACACATCACCCCCACACACGCTCTTGCATAGATTTTGGATCAGAACAAATACTTAAGAACATGGTACATAATATGCATCTATCAAACATTTTGCACATAATATGATGAGATCTCATAGCACAATACCATAGAATAAAGATCCACCACATAGGTATTACAAATATGGCCATAATCATGCAGGGCAGCTCATATGGCACTAAGAACTATGAAGAACATGAGAGAAATAGATAAGCTACTTCCACAAGCCCGTAGTCTGGCCAGAGGTGGACTACTCCCCCTTGATCATGATGATGATGATGAAGATGTTGGAGAAGGTGGAGATCCCTCCGGCGGTGATCCCGACGGAGTTTCCCCCTCCAATCTTCTCTGATGCAGGCATCTATTTTCATGTTTCTGTCTTCTACGACACTCTCCTCCCGAGAACTCTTTGGGGCCATATTTATAGTGATTTTTAGGTCAAAATACGTCGGTGGGTGAAAGAATCAAGTCAATTGGACGATCGACGGTCGAAAGAGGTTAGGTGGCGCGCCCAACATGTTTGGGCGCACCACCTGCCCTCTTTTGGGCCTCAGGCTCATCCAGGTCTCCTCCAAAACTTCAGGGTGCTTCTCCCGATAAAAAAGTGACACTCAAAAAATCCCAAGTCAATTTGACTCTGTATAGGTCTCTGAAAGTGAAAAATACGTGAAACAGGGAATTCATGTTCTGTAGAATTATAAACAAAAAAAGGGGATCATTGGTAAATCCCCATAAATCAATATAAAACATGTTATTATCATCATATATGTTGCAAATATGTGAAAAATCAATATGATAAAGGACAAAGTTTATGTATCATTTTTCATGCATCACTCTCTCGTTTTATTTTTTGATGGTACAATTTTGAGATAACTTTTCGGCTATAACTTTCTATTGGTAGTTACCCCACGGTACCTTCTCGACGGTGAGTAATTCTCCAACAATAATTCTTCAACTGTAATTCTCCAAAGGTAATTTTTTTTGTACTTTTTCTATTCTTTGATAATAATTTTTTGACACACTTTTCCTGTCGTAATTTCACCATGGTAACTTCAAAGGTGATTTGTTTGCTTCCTTGATGGTTATTTCTACACACAAATCTTTGACCTCAGCAGTGATTGTTCAATGTTAACCCTTCATCTATGTGTCGGTATTTAATGCGAATTATGAGCGTCAATAGTAATTTCCCTACGGCAAATTATTTATTAGTACTTTTTCAACAACGCGTAATTATTCAGTGCTAATTTCTTAGCTTTAATTTTCAAAGGTACCAACAATCTTCGACAATACTTTCAAAGGTGCATGTGCAGCAATCTACAACGGTATTTTTTTAGCCGTGATTTTCAAATATGCACGGGCATCAATCTTTAGCAGTAATTTGCCGATCGTAACTCTTCATCTGTAGTTGCATTCTTCAACGGTAGCTTCATGGCTCTTCTATGGCAACTGCGATAAATAAAATATACTTTACTATTCTTCGCATTTTTGTCCAAAAAAATATAATAATATATTATATTTACCGCCTCACTATCACCTTACATGAATACTACTACCTTCTGGCAACTTCGACAAAAAAATAGTATACCATTCATCGCTTCTTCTATTCAAGGAAAAAATTAATATTTTTTTATAATTGCCTCAGGATTACCCTACTGGCATGGTGTGGTGCAGTGCCAATGCTTCCTAGTACTTGTGCATCTACAGTGTAGCTGATATTTCGATAAAAAATATTTTTCTTCTCTAAAAAAAATACGTATTCATGTGTTTTGAGAAAACTAGAATTTCTTTTTGTGTGTGTGTTAATTTAGCCATTGATTTAGACCTTGTCCCTCTTACCCCTAAGTAGCAGCACAGTAAAGGCATATTGTTTACTCGTCATATAGTATTAGCATTGTGAGCACAAAGTCGGTGAGGCAATCCGGAGGCGTCCAGGAAAATCCATCTAGAGTTCCATCTCCTTGTCAGCCATGTTGTATGCCCGCTCCGTCTTCAGTGGACTTGGGACCTTGGAGGTGCCGGCGGGAGGGTTTTCTTTCTTCATTAGTTTGTTTTCAGTGTCTTCTACGGAATGGTGAGACAGCGGCTTGATACGTCTCCGACGTATCGATAATTTCTTATGTTCCATGCCACATTATTGATGATTTCTACATGTTATATGCACACTTTATGTCATATTCGTGCATTTTCTGGAACTAACCTATTAACAAGATGCCGAAGTGCCAGTTCCTGTTTTCTGCTGTTTTTGGTTTCAGAAATCCTAGTAACGAAATATTCTCGGAATCGGACGAAATCAAGACCCAGGTTCCTATTTTTCCCGGAACCATCCAGAACACCCGAGAGCCGCCAGAGGGAAGCCCTGGGGGCCCCACACCACACCCTGGCGCGGCCAGAGGGGGGCCGCGCCGCCCTATGGTGTGGTGGCCCCAGGCCCCCTCCGAGGCTGCCCTTCCGCCTATTTAAAACCTCCGTCGCGAAAACCCTATTGCGAAGAACCATGATGGCGTGTATTTCACACGTTCGTTGGGCAACCCCAAGAGGAAGGTATGATGCGCACAGCAGCAAGTTTTCCCTCAGAAAGAAACCAAGGTTTATCGAACCAGGAGGAGCCAAGAAGCACGTTGAAGGTTGATGGCGGCGGGATGTAGTGCGGCGCAACACCGGGGATTCCGGCGCCAACGTGGAACCTGCACAACACAACCAAAGTACTTTGCCCCAACGAAACAGTGAGGTTGTCAATCTCACCGGCTTGCTGTAACAAAGGATTAACCGTATTGTGTGGAAGATGATTGTTTGCAGAGAAAACAAGTAAAACAAGTATTGCAACGAGATTTGTATTTCAAGTATTAAAGAATGGACCGGGGTCCACAGCTCACTAGAGGTGTCTCTCCCATAAGATAAAAGCATGTTGGGTGAACAAATTACGGTCGGGCAATTGACAAATAGAGAGGGCATAACAATGCACATACATGTCATGATAAGTACGGTGAGATTTAATTGGGCATTACGACAAAGTACATAGACCGCCATCCAACCGCATCTATGCCTAAAAAGTCCACCTTCAGGTTATCGTCCGAACCCCCTCCAGTATTAAGTTGCAAAGCAACAGACAATTGCATTAAGTATGGTGCGTAATGTAATCAACAACTACATCCTCGGACATAGCGCCAATGTTTTATCCCTAGTGGCAACAACACAACACAACCTTAGAACTTTCCGTCACTCGTCCTGGTGTCAATGCAGGCATGAACCCACTATCGAGCATAAATACTCCCTCTTGGAGTTAAAAGCAAAAACTTGGCCAGAGCCTCTACTAGTAACGGAGAGCATGCAAGATCATAAACAACACATATGTAATAACTTGATAATTAACATAACATGGTATTCTCTATCCATCGGATCCCGACAAACACAACATAGAGTATTACGGATAGATGATCTTGATCATGTTAGGCAGCTCACAAGATCCAACAATGAAGCACAATGAGGAGAAGACAACCATCTAGCTACTTGCTATGGACCCATAGTCCAGGGGTGAACTACTCACTCATCACTCCGGAGGCGACCATGGCGGTGTAGAGTCCTCCGGGAGATGAATCCCCTCTCCGGCAGGGTGCCGGAGGAGATCTCCAGAATCCCCCGAGATGGGATCGGCGGCGGCGGCGTCTCAAAAAGGTTTTCCGTATCGTGGTTTTTCGCCTCAGGGTTTTCGCGACGGAGGCTTTAAGTAGGCGGAAGGGCAGAGTCGGGGGGCTGACGAGGGGCCCGCACCACAGGGCGGCGCGGGCCCCCTTGGCCGCGCGGCCCCGTGGTCCGGCCACCTCGTGGCCCCACTTCGTATGCTCTTCGGTCTTCCGGAAGGTTCGTGGCAAAATAGGACCCCGGGACTTGATTTCGTCCAATTCCGAGAATATTTCGTTACTAGGATTTCGAAACCAAAAACAGTCGAAAACAAAGAATCGGCACTTCGGCATCTTGTTAATAGGTTAGTTCCGGAAAATGCACGAATATGACATAAAGTGTGCATAAAACATGTAGGTATCATCAATAATATGGCATAGAACATAAGAAATTATCGATACGTCGGAGACGTATCAGCATCCCCAAGCTTAGTTCTCGCTCGTCCCGAGCGAGTAAAACGATAACAAAGATAATTTCTGAAGTGACATGCCATCATAACCTTGATCATACTATTTGTAAACATATGTAATGAATGCAGCGATCAAAACAATGGTAATGACATGAGTAAACAAGTGAATCATAAAGCAAAGACTTTTCATGAATAGTACTTCAAGACAAGCATCAATAAGTCTTGCATAAGAGTTAACTCATAAAGCAATAAATCAAAGTAAAGGTATTGAAGCAACACAAAGGAAGATTAAGTTTCAGCGGTTGCTTTCCACTTATAACATGTATATCTCATGGATAATTGTCAACATAGAGTAATATAACAAGTACAATATGCAAGTATGTAGGAATCAATGCAAAGTTCACACAAGTGTTTGCTTCTTGAGGTGGAGAGAGATAGGTGAACTGACTCAACATAAAAGTAAAAGAATGGTCCTTCAAAGAGGAAAGCATCGATTGCTATATTTGTGCTAGAGCTTTTATTTTGAAAACATGAAACAATTTTGTCAACGGTAGTAATAAAGCATATGAGTTATAAAAATTATATCTTACAAGTTGCAAGCCTCATGCATAGTATACTAATAGTGCCCGCACCTTGTCCTAATTAGCTTGGACTACCGGATCTTTGCAATGCACATGTTTTAACCAAGTGTCACAATGGGGTACCTCCATGCCGCCTCGTACAAAGGTCTAAGGAGAAAGCTCGCATTTTGGATTTCTCGCTTTTGATTATTCTCAACTTAGACATCCATACCGGGACAACATGGACAACAGATAATGGACTCCTCTTTAATGCATAAGCATGTGACAACTATTATTATTCTCATATGAGATTGAGGATATATGTCCAAAACTGAAACTTCCACCATGATTCATGGTTTTAGTTAGCGGCCCAATGTTCTTCTCTAACAATATGCATGCTCCAACCATTAAGGTGGTAGATCTCTCTTACTTCGGACAAGACGGACATGCATAGCAACTCACATGATATTCAACAAAGAATAGTTGATGGCGTCCCCAGAAACATGGTTATCGCACAACAAGCAACTTAATAAGAGATAAAATGCATAAGTACATATTTAATACCACAATAGTTTTTAAGCTATTTGTCCCATGAGCTATATATTGCAAAGGTGAATGATGGAATTTTAAAGGTAGCACTCAAGCAATTTACTTTGGAATGGCGGAGAAATACCATGTAGTAGGTAGGTATGGTGGACACAAATGGCATAGTGGTTGGCTCAAGTATTTGGATGCATGAGAAGTATTTCCTCTCGATGCAAGGTTTAGGCTAGCAAGGTTATTTGAAACAAACACAAGGATGAACGGTGCAGCAAAACTCACATAAAATACATATTGTAAACATCATCAGACTCTACACCGTCTTCCTTGTTGTTCAAAACTCAATACTAGATGTTATCTAGACTCTAGAGAAACCAAATATGCAAACCAAATTAGCAAGCTCTAAGTATTTCTTCATTAATGGGTGCAAAAATTATATGATGCAAGAGCTTAAACATGAGCACAACAATTGCCAAGTATCAAATTATCCAAGACATTTTAGAGTTACTACATGTAGCATTTTCCAATTCCAACCATATAACAATTTAACGAAGAAGAAACTTCGCCATGAATACTATGAGTAGAGCCTAAGGACATACTTGTCCATATGCTACAGCGGAGCGTGTCTCTCTCCCATAAAGTGAATGCTAGGATCCATTTTATTCAAACAAAACAAAAACAAAAACAAACCGACGCTCCAAGCAAAGTGCATAAGATGTGACGGAATAAAAATATAGTTTCAGGGGAGGAACCTGATAATGTTGTCGATGAAGAAGGGGATGCCTTGGGCATCTCCAAGCTTAGACGCTTGAGTTTTCTTATAATATGCAGGGGTGAACCACCGGGGCATCCCCAAGCTTAGAGCTTTCACTCTCCTTGATCATATTGCATTATACTCCTCTCTTGATCCTTGAAAACTTCCTCCACACCAAACTCGAAACAACTCATTAGAGGGTTAGTGCATAATAAAAATTCACATGTTCAGAGGTGACACAATCATTCTTAACACTTCTGGACATTGCATAAAGCTACTGGACATTAATGGATCAAAGAAATTCATCCAACATAGCAAAAGAGGCAATGCGAAATAAAAGACAGAATCTGTCAAAACAGAACAGTCCGTAAAGATGGATTTTATTAGGCCACCAGACTTGCTCAAATGAAAATGCCCAAATTGAATGAAAGTTGCATACATATCTGAGGATCATGCACGTAAATTGGCTTAATTTTCTGAGCTATCTACAGAGATATAGACCCAGATTCGTGACAGCAAAGAAATCTGGAACTGCGCAGTAATCCAAATCTAGTACTTACTTTTCTATCAAAGACTTTACTTGGCACAACAAAACATAAAACTAAGATAAGGAGAGGTTGCTACAGTAGTAAACAACTTCCAAGAAACAAATATAAACAAAAATACTGTAGTAAAAACATGGGTTGTCTCCCATAAGCGCTTTTCTTTAACGCCTTTCGCCTAGGCGCGAAAGTGTATCTCAAGTAACATCAAGAGACGAAGCATCAACATCATAATTTGTTCTAATAATAGAATCATAAGGTAACTTCATTCTCTTTCTAGGGAATTGTTCCATACCTTTCTTGAGAGGAAATTGATATTTAATATTACCTTCCTTCATATCAATAGTAGCACCAACGGTTCGAAGAAAAGGTCTTCCCAATATAATGGGGCAAGATGCATTGCATTCAATATCCAAGATAACAAAATCAACGGGGACAAGGTTATTGTTAACCATAATATGAACATTATCAACTCTCCCCAAAGGTTTCTTTTTAGCATTATCAGCGAGATTAACATCCAAATAACAATTTTTCAATGGTGGCAAGTCAAGCATATCATAGACTTTTTTAGGCATAACAGAAATACTTGCACCAAGATCACATAAAGCATTACAATCAAAATCTTTGACCCTCATTTTAATGATGGGCACCCAACCATCTTCTAGCTTTCTAGGAATAGAAGTTTCAAGTTTTAGTTTCTCTTCTCTAGCTTTTATGAGAGCATTTGTAATATGTTTTGTGAAAGCCAAGTTTATAGCACTAGCATTAGGACTTTTAGCAAGTTTTTGTAAGAACTTTATAACTTCAGAGATGTGTCAATCATCAAAATCTAAATCATTACAATCTAAAGCAATGGGATTATCATCCCCAAGGTTGGAAAAAATTTCAGCAGTTTTATCACAAGCAGTTTCAGCAGTTTTAGCAGTTTCATGTAATTTTGCGCGCTTTGCACTAGGAGTAGAAGCATTGCCAACACCAATTATTTTACCATTAATAGTAGGAGGTGCAGCAACATGTGAAGAATTAGCATTGCTAGTGGTGGTAATAGTCCAAACTTTAGCTACATTTTCCTTTTCGGCTAGTTTTTCATTTTCTTCTCTATCCCACCTAGCACGCGAGTTCAGCCATTAATCTTATATTCTCATTAATTCTAACTTGGATGGCATTTGCTGTAGTAACAATTTTATTTTCAATATCCCTATTAGGCATAACTTTCGATTTCAAAAGATCAACATCGGAGGCAAGACTATCAACTCTAGAAACAAGAATATCAATTTTATTGAGCTTTTCCTCAACGAGATTTGTTAAAAGCAGTTTGTGTACTAATAAATTATTTAAGCATGGCTTCAAGTCCAGGGGGTGTATTCCTATTATTGTTGTAAGAATTCCCATAAGAATTAGCATAACCGTTACCATTATTATAAGGATATGGCCTATAGTTATTACTAGAATTGTTCCGATAAGCATTGTTGTTGAAATTATTATTTTTAATGAAGTTTACATCAACATGTTCTTCTTGGGCAACCAATGAAGCTAATGGAACATTATTAGGATCAACATTAGTCCTATCATTCGCAAGCATAGACATAATAGCATCAATCTTATCATTCAAGGAAGAGAATTCGTCAACAGAATTTACCTTCTTACCTTGTGGAGCTCTTTCCGTGTGCCATTCAGAGTAATTAACCATCATATTATCAAGAAGCTTTGTTGCTTCACCAAGAGTGATGGACATAAAGGTACCTCCAGCAGCTGAATCCAATAAATTCCGCGAAGAAAAATTTAGTCCTGCATAGAAGGTTTGGATGATCATCCAAGTAGTCGATCCATGGGTTGGGCAATTTTTAACCGAGAGATTTCATTCTTTCCCAAGCTTGAGCAACATGTTCATTATCCAATTGTTTAAAATTCATTATGCTACTCCTCAAAGATATAATTTTAGCAGGGGGATAATATCTACCAATAAAAGCATCCTTGCATTTAGTCCAGGAATCAATACTATTCTTAGGCGAGATAGCAACCAATCTTTAGCTCTTCCTCTTAATGAGAAAGGAAACAATTTTAATTTTATAATGTCACCATCTACATCTTTATACTTTTGCATTTCACATAGTTCAACAAAATTATTGAGATGGGCAGCGAGCATCATGAGAACTAACACCGGAAAATTGCTCTCGCATAACAAGATTCGATAAAGCGGGTTTAATTTCAAAGAATTCCTGCTGTAGTAGCGAGGTGGAGCAATAGGTGTGCATAAGAAATCATTATTATTTGTGCTAGTGAAGTCACACAACTTAGTATTTTCAGGGTTGGCCATTTTAGCAGTAGTAAATAAAGCAAACTAGATAAAGTAAATGCAAGTAAACTAATTTTTTTGTGTTTTTGATATAGCAAACAAGAAAGTAAATAAAGTAAAGCTAGCAACTAATTTTTTTTTGTGTTTTGATATAAGTGCAGCAAACAAAGTAGTAAATAAAATAAAGCAAGACAAAAACAAAGTAAAGAGATTGAGAAGTGGAGACTCCCCTTGCAGCGTGTCTTGATCTCCCGGCAACGGCGCCGTGAAAATATGCTTGATGGCGTGTATTTCACACGTTCGTTGGGCAACCCCAAGAGGAAGGTATGATGCGCACAACAGCAAGTTTTCCCTCGAAAGAAACCAAGGTTTATCGAACCAGGAGGAGCCAAGAAGCATGTTGAAGGTTGATGGCGGCGGGATGTAGTGCGGCGCAACACCAGGGATTCCGGTGCCAACGTGGAACTCGCACAACACAACCAAAGTACTTTGCCCCAACGAAACAAGTGAGGTTGTCAATCTCACCGGCTTGCCGTAACAAAGGATTAACCGTATTGTGTGGAAGATGATTGTTTGCAGAGAAAACGATAAAACAAGTATTGCAGCAGATTTGTATTTCAAGTATTAAAGAATGGACCGGGGTCCACAGTTCACTAGAGGTGTCTCTCCCATAAGATAAAAGCATGTTGGGTGAACAAATTACAGTCGGGCAATTGACAAATAGAGAGGGCATAACAATGCACATACATGTCATGATAAGTACAGTGAGATTTAATTGGGCATTACGACAAAGTACATAGACCGCCATCCAACTGCATCTATGCCTAAAAAGTCCACCTTCGGGTTATCGTCCGAACCCCCTCCAGTATTAAGTTGCAAAGCAACAGACAATTGCATTAAGTATGGTGCGTAATGTAATCAACAACTACATCCTCGGATATAGCGCCAATGTTTTATCCCTAGTGGCAACATCACAACACAACCTTAGAACTTTCTGTCACTCGTCCCGGGTGTCAATGCGAGCATGAACCCACTATCGAGCATAAATACTCCCTCTTGGAGTTAAAAGCAAAAACTTGGCCGAGCCTCTACTAGTAACGGAGAGCATGCAAGATCATAAACAACACATATGTAATAACTTGATAATTAACATAACATGGTATTCTCTATCCATCGGATCCCGACAAACACAACATAGAGTATTACGGATAGATGATCTTGATCATGTTAGGCAGCTCACAAGATCCAACAATGAAGCACAATGAGGAGAAGACAACCATCTAGCTACTGCTATGGACCCATAGTCCAGGGGTGAACTACTCACTCATCACTCCGGAGGCGACCATGGCGGTGTAGAGTCCTCCGGGAGATGAATCCCCTCTCCGGCAGGGTGCCGGAGGAGATCTCCGTAATCCCCGAGATGGGATCGGCGGCGGCGGAGTCTCGCAAGGTTTTCCGTATCGTGGTTTTTCGCCTCGGGGTTTTCGCGACGGAGGCTTTAAGTAGGCGGAAGGGCGAGTCGGGGGCTGACGAGGGGCCCACACCACAGGGCGGCGCGGGCCCCCTTGGCCGCGCGGCCCCGTGGTCCGGCCACCTCGTGGCCCCACTTCGTATGCTCTTCGGTCTTCTCGGAAGGTTCGTGGCAAAATAGGACCCCGGGACTTGATTTCGTCCAATTCCGAGAATATTTCGTTACTAGGATTTCGAAACCAAAAACAGCGAAAACGACAGAATCGGCACTTCGGCATCTTGTTAATAGGTTAGTTCCAGAAAATGCACGAATATGACATAAAGTGTGCATAAAACATGTAGGTATCATCAATAATATGGCATAGAACATAAGAAATTATCGATACGTCGGAGACGTATCAAACCACGATACGGAAAACCTTCCAGAGCCGCCGCCATCGCGAAGCCAAGATCTGGGGGACAGGAGTCTCTTTTCCGGCACCCTGCCGGAGCGGGGAAGTGCCCCCGGAAGGCTTCTCCATCGACACCGCTGCCATCTCCACCGCCATCTTCATCACCGCTGCTGCTCCCATGAGGAGGGAGTAGTTCTCCATCGAGGCTCGGGGCTGTACCGGTAGCTATGTGGTTCTTCTCTCTCCTATGTACTTCAATACAATAATCTCATGAGCTGCCTTTCATGATTGAGATTCATATGATGATGCTTGTAATCTAGATGTCACTATGCTAGTCAAGTGAGTTTTACTTATGTGATCTCCGGAGACTCCTTGTCCCACGTGTGTAAAGGTGACAGTGTGTGCACCGTGTGGGTCTCTTAGGCTATATTTCACAGAATACTTACTCACTGTTATGAATGGCGTAGTAAAGTGCTTATTTATATCTCTTTATGATTGCAATGTGTTTTGTATCACAATTTATCTATGTGCTACTCTAGCAATGTTATTAAAGTACTTTTATTCCTCCTGCACGGTGTAATGGTGACAGTGTGTG
>NC_061512.1:233502426-233541779 GCF_022539505.1 Lolium rigidum | reverse complement strand
GAAATATTACCAACCCTTTGACATTCATCACAAGATAAAATAAACTTCCTTGCATCTTTGAAGAGAGTTGGCCAATAAAAACCTGATTGTAGAACCTTTTGCGCGGTTCTATCTCCGGCGTGATGTCCTCCATAAGCACTACCATGACATTTACTCAATATCTCTTGTTGTTCATATTCGGGAACACATCTTCGCAGAATACCATCCACTCCTTCTTTATATAAGTGTGGGTCATCCCGGAAATAATGCCTCAAGTCATAAAAGAATTTCCTCCTCTGCTGAAGTTGAAAAGGTTGGAGGCAAGTACTTGGAAACAATAAAGTTAGCATAATCGAGCATACCAAGGACTGTCTCGCGAGCTCACCTTTATTACTGACCAATTGTTCATTTGGAAAACTATCATTAACGAGGAACAGGATCATAAGCAATATTTTCCAATCTAGACGAATTATCAGCAACAGGATTATCAAGCACCTTTCCTATCTACAATATGTAAATCAAATTCTTGCAAAAGAAGTACCCATCTAATAAGCCTCGGCTTAGCATCTTTCTTTGTCATAAGGTATCTAATTGCGACATGATCGGTATGAATTGTAACTTTTGAATCAACAATATAAGATCTAAATTTATCACAAGCAAAGACTACAGCTAACAATTCTTTTTCAGTAGTAGCATAATTTCTTTGAGCAAGCATCAAGAGTCTTGCTAGCATAATGAATAACATTTAATTTTTTATCTACTCGCTTGCCCAAGAACAGCGCCTACAAGCAAAATCACTAGCATCACACATAATTTCAAAAGGTAAATTCCAATCGGGAGGTTCAACTATAGGAGCAGCTTGTTAAGGCTTTCTTTAGAGTTTCAAAAGCTTCCTTACAATCATCATCAAAAACAAAAGGTACATCTTTTTGAAGAAGATTAGTAAGAGGTTTTGAAATCTTGGAGAAATCTTTAATAAATCTCCTATAAAACCCAAGCATGACCAAGAACACTACGAATACCTTTAACATCCCTTGGATAGGGCATCTTCTCAATAGCTTCAACTTTAGCTCTATCAACTTCGATACCTCTCTCGGAAATTTTATGTCCCAATACAATTCCTTCATTAACCATAAAGTGGCATTTCTCCCAATTAAGAACAAGGTTAGTTTCTTCACATCTCTCGCAAAACTTTATCAAGGTTTCGCAAGCAACTATCAAAAGAATTCCCATAGACGGAAAAATCATCCATGAATACTTCCACAATACTCTCACAAAAGCCATGAAAAATAGCAGACATGCATCTTTGAAAAGTAGCAGGAGCATTACATAAACCAAAAGGCATACGCCTATAAGCATAAGTTCCATAGGGACAAGTAAAAGTGGTTTTCTCTTGATCTTTAGCTTTAACAAGCAATTTGTGAAAACCCGAATAACCATCAAGAAAACAAAAATGAGTATTTTTAGATAACCTTTCTAGCATTTGATCAATAAATGGTAAAGGGTAATGATCTTTCTTAGTAACTTTATTAACTTTTCGATAATCAATGCACATTCTATACCCTACAACTACTCTTTGAGGTATGAGCTCATCATTATCATTAGGCACAACAATCATTCCTCCTTTCTTAGGAACGCAATGCACATGACTAACCCATCTACTATCGGCAATAGGATATATAATACCAAGCTTCAAGAAGTCGTAATACCTCATTTCTTACCACATCCTTCATCTTGGGAATTAGACGACGCCGAGGTTCAACAACGAGCTTCGCATCATCTTCCATATTAATGGCATGTTGGCAAATAGAGGGAGAAATCCCCTTCAAGTCATCAAGAGTATAGCCAATAGCACATCGGTGTTTCTTCAATATTTGCAATAATCTTTCTTCTTCAAACTCTGTAAGCTTAGAACTAATAATAACAGGATATATTTTCTTATCATCAATATGAGCATATTTAAGATTATCGAGCAAAGGCTTTAAATCAAAAACAGGATCTTCCTTTGGTGGCGGTGTTGTACCCAAGTCTTCCACCGGTAAATCATGCTTGAGAATAGGTTGGCGAAGAAAAATCTCCTCAAGCTCATCTCTTTCTTTCCTAAAAACTTCACTCTCGCTATCCTCCAAATGTTGCTCGCAAAGGATTATTAGGAACAAGAACAATAGATGCACACTTGCTCCATTTTAAAATCATTACTAGGCAAATCAGCTTTATAAGGAGTTTTGGTAAATTTAGAGAAGTTAAACTCATAAGATTTACCAAGCAAATTTAGTCAAAATTTTCTCTTTCTTGCAATCTATAATAGCTCCACAAGTATTTAGAAAAGGTCTACCAAAAATGATAGGACAATAATCACTAGCAAGCAGAACCAAGTACCAAAAAGTCAGCAGGATATTTAATCTTACCACATAGAACTTCCACATCTCGAACAATACCAATTGGAGAAATAGTTTCTCTATTAGCCACCTGAATAACCACATCAATATCTTCAAGTTCACAAGAATCAATTTCGTGCATAATCTCCGTGTAAAGCTCATAAGGTATAGCACTAACACTTGCACCAATATCACATAAACCATAATAGCAATGATCACCCATTCTAACAGATAGCATAGGAACACTAGCTTGTTTGGGTTTATTAGGATGTGAAACAATATTAGAAGCATCTTCACGAGAAAATAATATGACCATCCTCCACATTTTCAGCCACAAGATCTTTAACTATTGCAACGAAGAGGTTCAACTTTTATTTGTTCTTCGAGTTCTATAGGTTTCTTTTCACTTTTATGAACCGCACTATTTATAACGAGTACTCCCTCATTTTAGCAGGAAAAGGAGTTTTTTCAATATAAGCTTCGGGAATAACACGATCGGCTAGTTTCAACTACAACACACTTATTAATAGATGAATCAATTTTATCTTTATACGGTTCATGATACTTATCAAAATTCTTCTTAGGCAATTCATAATGAGAGGCAAAAGCTTTCTAAAGGTTTGCAGCAACTTGAGAATCAAGACCATATGTAGCACCCATATTACGAAATGTATCAGTATCCATAAAAGCTTCAATGCATTTATAATCATAAATTATACCTGATTCTCTATCTTTGTCGTTCTCCCAACCTTCAGTATTTTCTTGGATCCGATCAAGAAGGTCCCTTTTAAACTCTTCCTTATTGCGTGTAAAGGATCCAGAACAAGAAGTATCCAAGCAAGGTCTTGTCTTGAAAAGAAAGTCTTGCATAGAAATTATCAATAATAACATTACCGAGAAGCTCATGAATGGGGCATTTGAGCATTAAAGACTTCAATCTCCCCCAAGCTTGGGCAATACTCTCTCCATCATGAGGCCGAAATTATATATGCGGTTCCGATCTTTGTGAATTTCACTTGGAGGATAAAATTTGGAATAAAATAAAGGCACAATGTCCTCCCAATCAAGAGAATCACCATTCTTCAACGAATTTATACCAATGCGCCGCTTTACCAAACAGCGATATAGAGAATAGTTTCTTCCTAACTTCATTCATAGCAATACCTGCACATTTGAATAACCCGCATAATTCATGCAAAAACGAGTAAATGATCACCAGGATGGACGGTTCCATCCCCTTCATAGCTGGTTATCCATAACATGTTCAATAATTTTCGTAGGTATTTTATATGGTATTACTTCCTCACCTGGCGCCTCATCCACTACCGTTGCGGTAGTAGTAGATTTCCCAAATAGAAATTGAAGAGAAGATCTCTCCATAATGACTTATAGCAGGCGAGCGAAATAAAATCAGCACAAACAAGTAAAGGTTTTCCTTACCAATTCCGCTTACCAATAGCGCTTCACTCCCCGGCAACGGCGCCGTAAAATAGTCTTGATGACCCACAAGTATAGGGGTGTATCGTAGTATCTTCGATAAGTAAGAATGTCGATCCCAACGAGGAGCAGAAGGTGTTGACAGGCAGTTTTGATGAAGGATTCACTCGTAAATGCTCACGGGACAAGTATTCAGGGGGTTTTGATGTAACAGATGAATAAAGTACAAGTAAGTAAAATGCGAGAGAAATAATTGCAGCGAGTGGCCCAATCCTTTTAGCACAAAGGACAAGCCGGTTTGTTTACTTATAATGACCAAACGTTCTCGAGGACACACGGGATTTTAGTCTAGTGCTTTCGCTACATACAGCTTGATTAATCTTCATTGTTTTGATAAGTGTTGTGTGGGTGAACCTATGCTAATGTACCGCCCTTCCTAGGACTAATACATACTTGTGATTATACCCCTTGCAAGCATCCGCAACTACAAGAAAGTAATTAAGATAAATCTAACCACGACTTTAAACTGCGAGATCCCGCGATCCCTCCTCGCATCGATATACCAACGGGGTTCGGGTTTCGTCACTCCGGTAACCCCGCAATTGGCAAACGAGTACAAGATGCATTCCCCTAGGCCCATAAATGGTGAAGTGTCGTGTAGTCGACGTTCACACGACACCACTAGAAGAATAACACCACAACTTAAATATCATAACATTGAATATTACTCAACCATAGTTCACTACTAACATTTAGACTTCACCCATGTCCTCAAGAACTAAACGAACTACTCATGAGACATCATATGGAACATGATCGGAGGTGATATGATGATGAATAACAATCTGAACATAGACCTTGGTTCAATGGTTTCACTCAATAGCATCAACAACAAGTAGAAATCGAGTATCGGGAGAGTTTCCCCTATCAAACAATCAAGATCAAACCCAAATTGCTACGGCGGTGACGATGTCCAGCGGTGGAGACGGCGGTGATGATGGTGGAGATGATGATGATGGTGATGGAGATGATGTCCAGCTCGATGGTGGTGACGATGGCGTCGATTTCCCCTCCGGAGGGAATTTCCTCGGCGGATTCCCCGCCCGCCGAGAGCTCTTTTCTCTCTGGTGTTCTCCGCCCCGCGAGGCGGCCGTAACCCTTCGTGAGGATTCCTCTCGTGGCTTAGGTCTTCGGGACGAAGGGTTTCGCGAAGAAAAAGAGGCGAAAGAGGCCGAGGGGGCCCCACACCACATGGTGGCGCGGCCGAGCCATGGGCCGCGCCACCCTATGGTGTGGGCCCACCTTGGGTCCTCCTGGCTCCCCCTTCTGGCTTCCTCCGTCATCTGGAAAAATAGGATTTTTGGTAAAACTTCCTTCCACAGTTGATCTTCCGAAATATTGCATCCTGACGGTGCTTTTTCCAGCAGAATCTTGGCTCCGGTGCTCGATCCCCAAATAATCATGAAACATGCAAAATAGATGAAATAACATAAGTATTGTGTCCCAATATGAAATATATCAATGAATAACAGCAAATTATGATATAAAATAGTGATGCAAATTGGACGTATCAAAGTACTACACGATGCACACACTGTCACCATTACACCGTGCAGGAGGAATAAACTACTTTAATAACATCACTAGAGTAGCACACAGATAAATTGTGATACAAAACACATTGCAATCATAAAGGAATATAAATAAGCACTTCACTATGCCATTCATAACAGTTGAATAAGTATTACGTGAAATATAGCCTAAGAGACCCACACGGTGCACACCTTGTCACCTTTACACACGTGGGACAAGGAGTCTCCGGGAGATCACATAAGTAAAATCCACTTGACTAGCACAATGACATCTAGATTACAAGCATCATCATATAAATCTCAATCATGTAAGGCAGCTCATGAGATTATTGTATTGAAGCACATAGGAGAGAGATTAACCACATAGCTACCGGTACAGCCCCGAGCCTCGATGGAGAACTACTCCCTTCTCATGGGAGACAAGCAGCGTTGATGAAGATGGCGGTGGTGTCGATGGAGGAGCCTTCCGGGGGCACTTCCCCGTCCTGGCGGCGTGCCGGAACAGAGACTCCTGTCCCCCAGATCTTGGCTTCGCGATGGCGGCGGCTCTGGAAGGTTTTTCTCTGGTTTCGTCGAACGTGTCGTTGTTTTTAGGTCAGGGACCTTTATATAGGCGAAGAGGCGGAGTCGGGGAGGCAACGAGGCGGTGACACACTAGGGGGGCGCGCCCCCCCTAGGGCCGCGCCGGCCTGTCGTCCGGAGGCCCGGTGGCCCTCCTCGCGGCGGCTCTCGGGTGTTCTGGAAGCTTCGTGGAAAAATAGGATGCCGGGCGTTGATTTCGTCCGATTCCGAGAATATTTCCTTACTAGGATTTCTGGAACCAAAAACAGCAGAAAACAGCAACTGGCCCTTCGGCATCTCGTCAATAGGTTAGTTCCGGAAAACGCATAAATATGTGATGGCGTGTATTTCACACGTTCGTTGGGCAACCCCAAGAGGAAGGTATGATGCGCACAGCAGCAAGTTTTCCCTCAGAAAGAAACCAAGGTTTATCGAACCAGGAGGAGCCAAGAAGCACGTTGAAGGTTGATGGCGGCGGGATGTAGTGCGGCGCAACACCGGGGATTCCGGCGCCAACGTGGAACCCGCACAACACAACCAAAGTACTTTGCCCCAACGAAACGAGTGAGGTTGTCAATCTCACCGGCTTGCTGTAACAAAGGATTAACCGAATTGTGTGGAAGATGATTGTTTGCAAGAAAACAAGTAAAAACAAGTATTGCAAGCAGATTTGTATTTCAGGTATTAAAGAATGGACCGGGGTCCACAGCTTCACTAGAGGTGTCTCTCCCATAAGATAAAAGCATGTTGGGTGAACAAATTACAGTCGGGCAATTGACAAATAGAGAGGGCATAACAATGCACATACATGGCATGATAAGTATAGTGAGATTTAATTGGGCATTACGACAAAGTACATAGACCGCCATCCAACTCGCATCTATGCCTAAAAAGTCCACCTTCAGGTTATCATCCGAACCCCTTCCAGTATTAAGTTGCAAAGCAACATACAATTGCATTAAGTATGGTGCGTAATGTAATCAACAACTACATCCTCGGACATAGCGCCAATGTTTTATCCCTAGTGGCAATAGCACAACACAACCTTAGAACTTTCGTCACTCGTCCCGAGTGTCAATGCGGGCATGAACCCACTATCGAGCATAAATACTCCCTCTTGGAGTTAAAAGCAAAAACTTGGCCAGAGCCTCTACTAGTAACGGAGAGCATGCAAGATCATAAACAACACATATGTAATAACTTGATAATTAACATAACATGGTATTCTCTATCCATCGGATCCCGACAAACACAACATAGAGTATTACAGATAGATGATCTTGATCATGTTAGGCAGCTCACAAGATCCAACAATGAAGCACAATGAGGAGAAGACAACCATCTAGCTACCGCTATGGACCCATAGTCCAGGGGTGAACTACTCACTCATCACTCCGGAGGCGACCATGGCGGTGTAGAGTCCTCCTGGGAGATGAATCCCCTCTCGGCAGGGCGCCGGAGGAGATCTCCGAATCCCCCGAGATGGGATCGGCGGCGGCGGCGTCTCGACAAGGTTTTCCGTATCGTGGTTTTTCGCCTCGGGGTTTCGCGACGGAGGCTTTAGGTAGGCGGAAGGGCGAGTCGGGGGGCCGGACGAGGGGCCCACACCACAGGGCGGCGCGGGACCCCCTTGGCCGCGCCGCCATGTGGTTTGGCCACCTCGTGGCCCCACTTCGTATGCTCTTCGGTCTTCTGGAAGGTTCGTGGCGAAATAGGCCCCTAGGTCTTCGTTTCGTCCAATTCCGAGAATATTTCGTTACTAGGATTTCGAAACCAAAAACAAGCAGAAACGAGAACTGGCACTTCGGCATCTTGTTAATAGGTTAGTTCCGAGAAAATGCACGAATATGACATAAATTGTGCATAAAACATGTAGGTATCATCAATAATATGGCATAGAACATAAGAAATTATCGATACGTCGGAGACGTATCAAGCATCCCCAAGCTTAGTTCTCGCTCGTCCCGAGCGAGGTAAAACGATAACAAAGATAATTTCTGAAGTGATATGCCATCATAACCTTGATCATACTATTTGTAAACATATGTAGTGGATGCAGCGATCAAAACAATGGTAATGACATGAGTAAACAAGTGAATCATAAAGCAAATACTTTTCATGAATAGTACTTCAAGACAAGCATTAATAAGTCTTGCATAAGTGTTAACTCATAAAGCAATAAATCAAAGTAAAGGCATTGAATCAACACAAAGGAAGATTAAGTTTCAGCAGTTGCTTTCAACTTATAACATGTATATCTCATAGATAATTGTCAACATAGAGTAATATAACAAGTACAATATGCAAGTATGTAAGAATCAATGCATAGTTCACACAAGTGTTTGCTTCTTGAGGTGGAGAGAGATAGGTGAACTGACTCAACATAAAAGTAAAAAGAATGGTCCTTCAAAGAGGAAAGCATCGATTGCTATATTTGTGCCAGAGCTTTTATTTTGAAAACATGAAACAATTTTGTCAACGGTAGTAATAAAGCATATGAGTTATGAAAATTATATCTTACAAGTTGCAAGCCTCATGCATAGTATACTAATAGTGCCCGCACCTTGTCCTAATTAGCTTGGACTACCGGATCTTTGCAATGCACATGTTTTAACCAAGTGTCACAATGGGGTACCTCCATGCCGCCTGTACAAAGGTCTAAGGAGAAAGCTCGCATTTTGGATTTCTCGCTTTTGATTATTCTCAACTTAGACATCCATACCGGGACAACATGGACAACGAGATAATGGACTCCTCTTAAATGCATAAGCATGTGGCAACAATTATTATTCTCATATGAGATTGAGGATATATGTCCAAAACTGAAACTTCCACCATGAATCATGGCTTTAGTTAGCGGCCCAAAGTTCTTCTCTAACAATATGCATGCTCCAACCATAAAGGTGGTAGATCTCTCTTACTTCGGACAAGACGGACATGCATAGCAACTCACATGATATTCAACAAAGAATAGTTGATGGCGTCCCTGAAGCATGGTTATCGCACAACAAGCAACTTAATAAGAGATAAAGTGCATAAGTACATATTCAATACCACAATAGTTTTTAAGCTATTTGTCCCATGAGCTATATATTTTAAAGGTGAATGATGGAATTTTAAAGGTAGCACTCAAGCAATTTACTTTGGAATGGCGGATAAATACCATGTAGTAGGTAGGTATGGTGGACACAAATGGCATAGTGGTTGGCTCAAGGATTTTGGATGCATGAGAAGTATTCCTCTCGATACAAGGTTTAGGCTAGCAAGGTTATTTGAAACAAACACAAGGATGAACGGTACAGACAAAACTCACATAAAAGACATATTGTAAACATTATAAGACTCCATACCGTCTTCCTTGTTGTTCAAAACTCAATACTAGATGTTATCTAGACTCTAGAGAAACCAAATATGCAAACCAAATTAGCAAGCTCTAAGTATTTCTTCATTAATGGGTGCAAAGTATATGATGCAAGAGCTTAAACATGAGCACAACAATTGCCAAGTATCAAATTATCCAAGATATTTTAGAATTACTACATGTAGCATTTTCCAATTCCAACCATATAATAATTTAACGAAGATGAAACTTCGCCATGAATACTATGAGTAGAGCCTAAGGACATATTTGTCCATATGCTACAGAGGAGCGTGTCTCTCTCCCATAAAGTGAATGCTAGGATCCATTTTATTCAAACAAAAACAAAAAACAAAAACAAACCGACGCTCCAAGAAAAGCACATAAGATGTGATGGAATAAAAATATAGTTTCGGGGAGGAACTTCGATAATGTTGTCGATGAAGAAGGGGATGCCTTGGGCATCCCCAAGCTTAGACGCTTGAGTCTTCTTAGAATATGCAGGGGTGAACCACCGGGCATCCCCAAGCTTAGAGCTTTCACTCTCCTTAATCATATTGCATCATACTCCTCTCTTGATCCTTGAAAACTTCCTCCACACCAAACTCGAAACAACTCATTAGAGGGTTAGTGCATAATAAAAATTCACATGTTCAGAGGTGACACAATCATTCTTAACACTTCTGGACATTGCATAAAGCTACTGGACATTAATGGATCAAAGAAATTCATCCAACATAGTGAAAGAGGCAATGCGAAATAAAAGACAGAATCTGTCAAAACAGAACAGTCCGTAAAGATGGATTTTATTAGGCCACCAGACTTGCTCAAATGAAAATGCTCAAATTGAATGAAAGTTACGTACATATCTGAGGATCACGTAGTAGGTAGGTATGGTGGACACAAATGGCATAGTTGTTGGCTCAAGGATTTTGGATGCATGAGAAGTATTCCCTCTCGATACAAGGTTTAGGCTAGCAAGGTTATTTGAAACAAACACAAGGATGAACCGGTGCAGCAAAACTCACATAAAAGACATATTGTAAACATTATAAGACTCTACACCGTCTTTCTTGTTGTTCAAAACTCAATACTAAAAATCATCTAGACTTAGAGAGACCAAATATGCAAACCAAATTTAGCAAGCTCTAGGTGTTTCTTCATTAATGGGTGCAAAGTATATGATGCAAGAGCTTAAACATGAGCACAACAATTGCCAAGTATCAAATTATTCAAGACATTTTAGAATTACTACATGTAGCATTTCCCGATTCCAACCATATAACAATTTAACGAAGAAGATTCAACCTTCGCCATGAATACTATGAGTAAAGCCTAAGGACATATTTGTCCATATGCAACAATGGAGCGTGTCTCTCTCCCACACAATGAATGCTAGGATCCATTTTATTCAAACAAAACAAAAACAAAAACAAACCGACGCTCCAAGCAAAGCACATTAGATGTGACGGAATAAAAATATAGTTTCAGGGAGGAACTCGATAATGTTGTCGATGAAGAAGGGGATGTCTTGGGCATCCCCAAGCTTAGACGCTTGAGTCTTCTTAGAATATGCAGGGGTGAACCACCGGGGCATCCCCAAGCTTAGAGCTTTCACTCTCCTTGATCATATTGCATCATTTCCCTCTCTTGATCCTTGAAAACTTCCTCCACACCAAACTCGAAACAACTCATTAGAGGGTTAGTGCACAATAAAAATTAACATGTTCAGAGGTGACATAATCATTCTTAACACTTCTGGACATTGCATAAAGCTACCTGGATATTAATGGAACAAAGAAATTCATCCATCATAGCAAAAGAGGCAATGCGAAATAAAAGGCAGAATCGTCAAAACGAACATTCCGTAAAGATGGATTTTATCGAGGCACCATACTTGCTCAAATGAAAATGCCCAAATTGAATGAAAGTTGCGTACATATCTAAGGATCACTCACGTAAATTGGCATAATTTTACGAGTTACCTACGAGAATTAGGCCCGGATTCGTGACGAAGAAGAAATCTGTTTCTGCACGGTAATCCAAATCTAGTATGAACCTTACTATCAAAGACTTTACTTGGCACAACTAGGCACAAAAATAAGATAAGGAGAGGTTGCTACAGTAGTAACAACTTCCAAGACTCAAATATAAAACAAAGTTACCGTAGCAAAATAAACACATGGGTTATCTCCCAAGAAGTTATTTCTTTATAGCCATTAAGATGGGCTCAACAGCTTTAATGATGCACTCGCAAGAAATAGTAGTTGAAGCAAAAGAGAGCATCAAGAGGCAAATTCAAAACAAATTTAAGTCTAACATGCTTCCTATGCATAGGAGTCTTGTAAATTAACAAGTTCATGAAGAGCAAAGTAACAAGCATAGGAAGATAGAACAAGTGTAGCTTCAAAAATTTCAGCACATAGAGAGGCATTTTAGTAACATGAAAATTTCTACAACCATATTTTCCTCTCTCATAATAACTTTCAGTAGCAACATGAGCAAACTCAACAATATAACTATCAAATGAAACATTCTTATCATGAGTCTCATGCATAAAATTATTACTCTCCACATAAGCATAATCAGTTTTATTAGTTGTAGTGGGAGCAAATTCAACAAAGTAGCTATCATTATTATTCTCATCATCAAATATAGGAGGCATATTGTAATCATAATCAAATTTATCCTCCATAACAAGCGGTACTAAAAGACTACTATCATTATAATCATCATAAATAGGAGGCAAAGCATCATCAAAGTAAATTTTCTCCTCAATGCTTGGGGACTAAAAATATCATGCTCATCAAAGCCGACCTTCCCCCAAGCTTAGAACTTTCTACATTATTAGCAACAATGGTATTCAAAGTGTTCATACTAATATGTTCCATGGGTTTTTTAATTTTCGCATCAAACCATCCATGTCTTAAATCCAGAAATAGAATAAGAAGCTCATTGTTGTCCATTATGCCAAACTAGTGTAAACAAGAAACAAAAAGATGCAATTGCAGGATCTAAAGGAAATAGCTTCGAGCACATACACAATGGCAACAGAAAAGTACTTTTACCTGGGACCGGAGTATGAATGCCTTTTACCTTTCCTCCCCGGCAACGGCGCCAGAAAAGTGCTTGATGTCTACGGGTGCTTCTATTCTTGTAGACAAGTGTTGGGCCTCCAAGAGAAGAGGTTTGTAGAACAGCAGACAAGTTTCCCTTAAGTGGATCACCCAAGGTTTATCGAACTCAGGGAGGAAGAGGTCAAAGATATCCCTCTCATGCAACCCCGCAACCACAAAGCAAGAAGTCTCTTGTGTCCCCAACACACCTAATAAGTGCACTAGTTCGGCGAAGAGATAGTGAAATACAAGTGGTATGAATGAATATGAGCAAGTAGTAACGGCGCCGTAAAAGTGCTTGCTGGCGTGCAGTTGATGGTAGTAATATTGCAGGACGTAAAGATGCAGTAAAACAGTAAACAAGCAGCGATAGCAGTATTTAGGAACAAGGCATAGGGATCATACTTTCACTAGTGGACACTCTCAACATTGATCACATAACAGAATAAATAGATAGATGCTAGACTCTACACTCTCTTGTTGGATGATGAACACCACTAATCGTGTAGGATTACACGAACCCTCAATGCCGGAGTTAACAAGCTCCACAATATTCGATGTTCATGTTTAAATAACCTTAGAGTGCACGACGAGATCAACATAACCAAACCAAGTACTAACATAGCATGCACTACTCGTCACCTTCACGCTACGAAAGGAGGCATAGATCACATCAATACTATCATAGCAATAGTTAACTTCATAATCTACAAGAGATCACAATCATAGCCTACGCCAAGTACTACACGATGCACACACTGCCACCATTACACCGTGCGGAGGAATAAACTACTTTAATAACATCACTAGAGTAGCACACGGATAAATTGTGATACAAAACACATTGCAATCATAAAGGGATATAAATAAGCACTTCACTATGCCATTCATAACGATGAATAAGTATTCTGTGAAATATAGCCTAAGAGATCCACACGGTGCACACACTCGTCACCTTTACACACGTGGGACAAGGAGTCTCCGGAGATCACATAAGTAAAATCCACTTGACTAGCACAATGACATCTAGATTACAAGCATCATCATATGAATCTCAATCATGTAAGGCAGCTCATGAGATTATTGTATTGAAGCACATAGGAGAGAGATTAACCACATAGCTACCGGTATAGCCCCGAGCCTCGATGGAGAACTACTCCTCCTCATGGGAGACAACAGCCGTTGATGAAGATGGCGGTGGTGTCGATGGAGGAGCCTTCCGGGCACTTCCCCGTCCCGGCGGCGTGCCGGAACGGAGACTCCTGTCCCCCGCATCTTGGCTTCGCGATGGCGGCGGCTCCGGAAGGTTTTTCTCTCGGTTTCGTCGAACGTGTCGTCGTTTTTAGGTCGGGGACCTTTATATAGGCGAAGAGGCGGAGTCTGGGAGGCGACGAGGCGGTGACACACTAGGGGCGCGCCCCCTAGGGCCGCGCCGGCCTGTCGTCCGGAGGGCCCGAGTGGCCCTCCTCGGCGACTCTGGTGTTCCGGAAGCTTCGTGGAAAAATAGGATGCCGGGCGTTGATTTCGTCCGATTCCGAGAATATTTCCTTACTAGGATTTCCGGAACCAAAAACAGCGTAAAACAAGAACCGGCCCTTCGGCATCTCGTCAATAGGTTAGTTCCGGAAAACGCATAAATATGACATAAAGTATGCATAAAACATGTAGATATCATCAATAATGTGGCATGGAACATAAGAAATTATCGATACGTCGGAGACATATCAATGGCATTGTCGGTGATCTGGTAGATGAGTATGTGAAATCAATGTACATGTCATGTAGAGCAGTGGTTGCTGTAGTCGGTGGAGAATATTTGAGACAACCAACTGCATCAGACACAGCCCGCATGTTGTCACTCAACGTTTTCAGGGTTCACTGTGATTTTTTGCAACATCAACTACATGCAATGGCAGTGGAAGAACTACCCATTTGGTTCGCATGAACAGTACAAGGGACATTTTGAGGAATGCACGGTCATATTTGAAGCCGTCACTTCACATGACTTATGGATTTGACACTCATTTTTTTTGGGATGGCTGGCTCCCTAATGATATCAACGTGTTAAAACGCTCTCCGGTATTTAATAGGCTTGCACATGGCGAGTCCCCTGATGTCCATTTTGATATCAATGGCCACCGGTACTACGAGGGGCAGTATCTATGGCATCTATCCATATTAGGCTACGCTCCTGAAAACAATCCGACATCCCAACGGCGGGAAACAATCAAGATTTGCTAAAGAGCAAGAAGTGACCAGGAAAGATGTCGAACATGCGTTTGTTGTCCTCCAAACTTGTTGGGCTATTGTTCGGCATCCCGCTCAAACATGGAGTATCCAAACTATGTAGGAGATGATGATCGCTTGTGTGATCATGCACAAGATGATTGCTTCGAGCAAAAGCGGGATGATTCCCTATTTAACAATAATTGTGAAGGCCAAAGGGAGTTGGTTCAACCTCGGGTAGTAGTCCGGTAACGTTCCGGGATATCCTCCATATGCATCATGAAACAGTTCACAATCGGTTCCAAACTGATTTGATTGAGCACATGTTGAAAACAATGCCAAGAACAATGAACAAAACCCATAGATCACTTTGTATCATTCGACATTTCATGTAATTCACATACTATGTTATTTAATTATTGGATGATTTGTTTTTGTAATAGATTTTGAATTTTTATGTGTAATTTTTCTATTTATAGAAATTATTTGTGTCCCTATTTTATTAAATAGTTAGCTTGCCAAAGGAAACCATTTAAGCAGGTCCAAATAAGTGTCTGTGTTGGATGGATCATGCGACTCAAACGGGCAGACGAACTTTGACCTCTTCTCACACATCCGGGAGACCACCTAAATGGACCAAATAAAACACAAAAGGTATCCTATTTGGTCAGCCGTGTTGGAGATACCCTTATCAATGCTCTACTACCAACTCTAATTTATTTTTAACCAATATTATTTAATTTGTGAGTAAGAAACAATAGCTTTACCAAAACATTAGCTAGTACCAAAATTTAGGTAGAGCTGTATTCTCGATTTTTTTTTTTTGGGTAGAGCAATCTTGGACGCACAGGCCAAACCCACCTTGATCTCTCCGGCCCCACCGGGCAGTGCTCCCTCTTAAAAGACGTTCTGGGTTGGCTCCGAGGAGCGAAGCCAAGCTACAATCCTAGAACTCCTCCTTCCTTCCTAGGCGAATCCGAGTATTTTCCGATCTGCGGGATGCGGATCCATAGGCTGGCCGCGGCGGCGGCGCTGCTAGTGCTGCTGCTCGTCGTAGCTGGGGCGGCGGCGGTTGCGGGGGATGTGGGGCCGGAGGAGATCGCGGGGAAGGCGAGGGCCAATGAGGAGGAGGCGGTGCTCGCGACCGAGCTCGGGAAGCTCAGGGCCAAGGTCGCCGCCCTAGGTGCGTGCTTACATTGCTCGATTCCGTTTGGGCCGTGGTTGGTGCATGCTGCTACTGCTTTCGTTTGGTGGGGTTTACTAGGGTTTTATGTTTTGGAGATTTCAACTGATAGACTAGGTCCTTCCGCGATTTTGTGAGCTAGGGAACGGATTGGGTGATTAGGGAGCAGATTGTTCTGTGCCTTACAAAGTTCATGATTAGTGGCATTGTTGGTCAAAAGCCTTCGAGATGCTCCTAATAGTCCAGCAGTGTTCCCTTGCTTAATTAGAGCCACATAATCAGATATGATTCATCCTACTGGCCAGTGTCATCTTGGAGGAGGACTGGAACTCACATCCAACTAGTTCCCCTCTCTTGGACCACGATTAAAACACAGGACGGGGCTTCTAGGGTAAATGACATGTTTAGTTTGATTTTGAGGAGGTTCGCCATAGGCATGTCTTTGGGTGAATTAGTTTTAGTTAGGAAGTGAAATAAATTGTCTGAGAACTGAGAAGCTGCGTTCAGGCCGAATCAATTTCTAGTCGTGGCAGCAAATCAATTTGTATTTCTCACAAAAATGCGTTTGTGCCACCTGATCCTTTCTGAAACTGTCAAACTATTGTCACCTAGCAGAGGCGAGCATCGTCGCGATTACCCTGGAGTGCACTGAAACACTGGAAAAGGCTACCGGAGCGATATTACAGAACATTGCTACTCTTCAGAATGAACATGGGAAACCTGATGTCAACAGCTTACTGCAGAAGGTACCTCCTAGCTTAAACTTTTCTGAAATGAAATATGCCAAGCTGAATGCATTATTTCTTTGTTGTTTATAACCTGTCTATTAAATCACTGCAGGCAAAGGAATGGGCCAAGCCCCACGTGGAAACTGCCAAGACGGTACTGTTCTTATTTGTTTCTGGATTTGTAACAAGTTTGTAGAAGCATAAAGATTATCTAAAATGTAAAACATGCATGATATGTGGATGTGTTCATGGCTAATTCTTGGTATTCGTGGATATTAAGATCTTAATGTTGTGAGCTCTTGGTGTCATTATTCACTGTCATTGACGATAATGTTTTCACTCTTGAAGAAATGGATTCCTGTTATTAAAGAGAATTGGGCTACAGCAAAGACAAACACGGAACCTTATGTGCAAATGGTCCCAGCAAAATCAGTAGAGGTTTATCAAGCATCAAGGGATGCTATCTCAGCTCATGCTCTGAAGGCACATGAATTTGCTGATCCCTATTTCCAGGTACACTAGATCCTCCTTTTACACTGGGTCATAGGGTTTTTTTAGTTGCTGTAGTATTGAACACTACTGTTAATCATTGATCTATGTTGTTTGAATATATTTTCAGGAAGCCAAGAAGTTATCCAAACCTTATATTGATCAAGTTGCTAAGGCCAGTAAACCACATGTTGAGAAGCTTAAAACCACCCTGAAACCTTACACTGACAAAGCAGGCAGTGCATATGAAAAGTTTCTTGGGACAGCTAATTTATATCAACAGCAGGTATTTCTTCTCTTAATTATTCTACTTCTGTTAAATATTCTAGATTTTCAGTTCCAGTTAAATATTATTGATTGGTTGTTTTAGACACTTGTATGCTGCTGTTACCGTTATTCCTGTTTCTTTTGTGGTGTTAAACTCTTGGCTTAATCTGTAGGATTTGAGGTTATCCTAATTCATACATTTGTTATATATGCCTTCATGGCTGATCACTTCATCTATAACCTCCACTTTTCTTTGCAGTTAGTTATAGTATAATGCAGTGGGTCTGACATAGCAGGAATTCTTGCATATACCGCACCCCCTGCATCTCCTCTTTAGTTACTGTGACTCTGGGAGGATGGGCACCCCCACCTCAGGCTTGATTTTCGACTGGAGCCTTAGCTGCAACCCCCTATGTGTGTGTGTGGTAGTATGGCAAGGTCTAGGCTAGTAATTAAACCCCTTCTCTCGTTTGCACTTTGCACATTTTTCATTGGGAGGATAAGCAAATAGATACAAGAGTTGGGCAGCAAATGTGAGATCAAATATCAAGCAACACACACTAGCTACACCTCATGCCAATTTGCACAGTCGGTACTGATGCCCGTTTCTCTATCAATTCATTGAGACACAAAGCTCTTGCGTTTTCTTAAAAACAATATAAACTTTTTGTGTATCTTTTGTGCACCATAGTTAATTGGTTGAGTCTAATACTGCCTTAGTCCTCAAACTTATCGTGCACGTGCTTAGATATTGTTGCTGAGTCGCACTCTTTTGTCATCCAATAGGCTGGACAAGAAGGCACTAAATTGAATTAACCTTCCTACTTTCCTTGAACTATATACCTTTTGTCGCAGCTATAAGCAACTATGGTAAACTGGCCGGAAGATTCACCGCACATAATCAAAGAATCAAAGGATTTTCCTTTTCAGGGTCAGGCAACTATATATACATCTAATTAACCATCGTACTTAACTTGAAACTTAGTTATCCAAGATTATGCAACATATGTTTTGATAAAGGAATATTAGTTGCTGATGTCCTTAGCATTGTTGCTGTTTTCTGGAGAGTTTGGAGTTTCAGAAGTGAAGCTTGATTTGAAAATAAGAGAATACTAGATCCTTTTGTTCTTATTCATGTTGTCTTAAATGCTTCGGTAACTTTTGCAGAAAGAGCAGGAAAGCGGAGAGGAACCGGTGCAGGGAGTAAAAACTCTTTGAGCAGGTGGCAAATGAAGTGTTCCGAGGTCCACATGGTTGGAGAGTTGATGTTTCCAGGTTTATGGCTTGAAGTGATGGATTAGATAGATGTGGGCAACTGAAGTGTAGATAGTCCTTTTGGCAACAGAATTAGATAGTAAAGCTAGCTCTTGTTTTGGGTGTTGTTCTGGTGGTGCAGTAAGTTTCTGCATTTGGTCGATGGTGGAAAATGATCCCCTGTCCCCTGGGCATGTCCGGGTGTTGTTTCTTTTGAGGTCCTTTTAACTCTGGGTAGCGTCAGCTTAGCGCCCTTCCCTGCTAGATAGAACTAGTACTTCCCTGCTAGATAGAACTAGTTGTTACTTAGTTTTCTTTTCTTTCAGTTCTTGTAGTGAACAACTGTGGTTTCTATAATAGAAATCCGAGAGGAAACTCTCTTTAAAAAGTGGTATCAATCTTGAAGGAATTCCCAATTGTCTATCTCACCAACAGGGGAAGACCCACTAGGCCACTACATGGTAATAGGCGCTACACACCACACACACACACGTGAGCAAAACTTGATCAAGAATCATCTATCCCCATGATGCCATGACGAACATGAGAACACGTCTTGGACGGAACTAACCGAGCGATAGAAACAAAGAACAGCGATCCGATAACTTATCTTGCACACAGACTGATGCAAATCAAAGCAGCAGTCATCACACAAAGATTCGTCGCCCTTTTATTTCAACAATGACAAAAAAAAAATTCATCCTTCACAGAATGTTGAAAGCTTGCATAATAAGTTCCTAACTGAACCAAGAAGAGCAAAAAGCCCATTCGTGGGCCAGCAGACAGTTTCTTTTTGGACCATAGTAAATGGGCTTCCGGGCCTGATCGTAGCGCCTTGCCATCGGACAAACACTGTCACCGGTCGGCAAATCCTGTATGCCGCCCGTTGCGGCCTTGAAGCCTCACGTCACGTACCCCCGCGTGCCTGCCCTTGGTGACAACGGGGTTTGCATGGTTGGCGGCGTCGTCACCGACGAAGGTGAGGCGGAAAACTTAGGGTTTAGGGGTGGGTGGGGCCTTGTCGGCGCTGGAGAAGAAGCGGGTGCGAGGGGATTAGAGGGATGGTCGGGGGGTGTGTGGATAACATGCGGAGGCGGCGATTTGAGAAGGGCGGTGCACCAAGGCGGCGCCTTATTGCGTGAGGTCCGTTCTTTGGCATCGCTAAAAGCGGTGTATAGGACCCGGTCGCCGGCACCAATGCCAGCCCCGCGCCACCGTGGAGCTGCTGCTTCTCACCGCCGGGCGACGTGACCAGAATGTTCCTGGGCCCCACCAGACAGTGACCGAGCCCGACGAACGTAGCCCGGCTGTAAAGGAGGCAGGAACGAGGGGCCCACCAGGCAGTGTGCCAGCCCAGATGCAGGCGGCACAGCACGGACACGGGCACACGTGCCGCGCACCCTGTCCCCGCCAGCCGGCGTCCACGCCCACGTGCTCCAACTTAAAAACCATCCGCGCTCGCTGGCTCCAAGGACGGAGCGAAGCTACCAGCCCAGCACTCCTCCTTCCTTCCTTCCTAGGCGGCGCCGCCGAGTGTTTCCCGATCTGCGGGATGCGGATCCCGAGGCTCCCCACCGCCGCGGCGGCGGCGCTGCTGGTGCTGGTGCTGCTCGCGGTCGCCGGGGCGGCGGCGGCGGGGGACGTGGGGCCGGAGGAGATCGCGGCGAAGGCGAGGGCGCAGGAGGAGGTGGCGGCGCTCGCGGCCGAGCTCAGGGCGAAGGTCTCCGCCCTAGGTGCGTGCGCCTCTCTTCCACGGCCCCGCTCGATTCGGTTGCTGTGCTGCCCTATGCTGCTGCTGCTTCCTTCGGTTTTGCCTAGTTCGATGGGGTTTGCTAGGGTTTTATTAGAGTTGATTTGATCTGGCGGACTATGTCCTATCGCGATTCTACGACCTAGGGGACGGACTTGCTGATTAGGGAGCAGACTGGTTCGGCGGCTTATGGCTCTGGTACTGAACAGGAAGCGATGATGGCGGCTAATGAATCGTTTCTTCTTGTTAATTGACTGCAATGTCCTACAGCTTTCCCTTGCTTAACTAGAGCCAGATATGCCATTCAGTCCACCCCTGGGGCAGTGCCATTTTGTAAGGGGACTGGAACTCACCGTCGAATTAGTTCCCCTTGTTTGGACATCAACTAAAATGCAGGAAGAAGCTTGTATTGTTAAGGATCCGATTAGTTTGACTTTGAAGAGTTTCGCCGTGGGCATGTCTTAGGTCAAAATAACTTTAGTTACTAAATGAAATAAATTGCGTCAAAGTTTGCCTGACAAGCTGCGCTTCAGTCGAATCAACTTCTAGGCATCTCAACGGGCCAATTTCTAGTCGCCAGAAAAATGTATTTGTGCCACCTGATCCTTGCTGAAAGTCTCAAACTATTGCCACCCAGCAGAGGCGAGCATTGTGGCGAAGACCGAGGAGTTGAAGAGCAAGGATGGCGGCATCGAAACGCTGGAAACTGTCGCTGGGGAGATGTCGCAGAACATTGCTACTCTGCAGAGTGAGATAGCTTCCCTCCAGGTATCTGTTACCATGGGCAATATACTTCTTAGCCTTTTTTGTCGTAAGCTGTTGAAGAAATTATGCTCATTCACTGCTGCTTTACACAGTCGAAGAGATCTGCAGCTGCAGAGGAGCAGGCAGGCAAGGCCAAGGCCCGGGCTATTGAGCTTGAGAACCAGGTAGTGGGTAATACCGCATACAGAGCATCGTGAAATGAGTGCAACCACTAGAATTCTGTGGTTTCTGATCCTACCGCTTCCAGATTGAGAAGCTCAAGAATGACATTGCTGCACAAAACAACAAAAAGGCAACTATGGAGGCCAGGGCTAGCGATGCGGAGAAGAAAGTGCAAGAGCTGAATGCTAAGCTGGAGAGGGTAAGTGCGCAACCGTGGCTGTCTTCTCTGTTAGTCCACAACTTCTATTGTTCATGTGGGTATATCAACTCTTGGAAAGGTTCCATTTGCTCAGCATTTTGAAATACTTTGTGAGTCTGTTGTGTTGTGTTGTCATTGTAATACTTCTGTTCTTTATGTTGGTATCAACCTATTGTGTTGTTTCCACAATTCTGACATCATGGATTTCTTATATGATTAAAAAGGAGATAAATGCTTCTTCACAGTAGGTCAACAATGGTTAATGCTGCTGGTTTCTGTATTGCATGTGATTCCGAATGCTGGTAGGCTGGTAAATAATTGCAATTTACTTTGCTCATGGTAATTACAGTGTAATTATGTAACTATACTACAGAAAAGTCACAAAATTCTTTAGGTGGAATTTCTCCAGTATAAGTCTTTTTAAGGAGAAATTTTATACAGTAACTTTGCCCTGAAATCTGCAGCATGACTTTGCATATTTGATGATACTATTTGAGGAAAAAAATTAGACAATGGTGCAAAATTCTATATTTTGATACAATAGGTTGCATGGTAGATCAATATCATCACTTGTGTTTTTTATTTATTTTTATCTTAGACCTTAGGGAGAGCTGAGCCTCATGCTCTGTTTAATTAAACCAAAAATGGGGTAAGGCTCATCTCTTGCTGACCTATAATGTTTTGTGTGGAAACAGGGGTATATCCCTTGAATGCCCTTTTTTCGTTTGGTGAATACTGTCCTTATATTTATACTGTTTTAAATTTTCTTAATAGCTGCAAAAGACAAGTGCTGAGCAAAAGCGTAGGGTCCAGAAGACCCAACATGCTCTTAAAGTTGCAGAGGTTTGTGATATATGTGACTTCTGTGGTACATTTTTCTGTTACAGTTCTGCGATGCATTCTCTTCAATTGATTGTTCTCATGTTTGTAGGAGGAGCTGATGAGGGTGCAGTTAGAAACAACAACGAAATCTGAGCAGCTCGGAGAGGTAATTTTGCATCCCATACCTACTGTCCTATAATTGGTTGTCAGCTTGATGTGAATTTGATTATATCAATAAGGTATCAGGACATAGATTTTAGACTGGATTGTCTATTTTCTTCGCAATCTTGGTGTAGCAGGCATGCTGTTTTGTACAACACATTTCAAATCAACTTAGTGCCCAGCTCAGCCTAGTGCAGTTTTCATGAAGTCTTACATAATGGTAATAATACTAACTTTTAATCGCTGAACCAAGCATGTTGAGTACCTGCATTTGCGTGCACCTTTGTTGTTGGACAGTGTATTGAAAGGTGCTGATTCCTGATGATGGTGACTATTCCTGTCATGGGTGTAATTCATCTGTCGACAATTATACGCTTAACCTCACCTGGTACTTTCTTGAAATTATTACGGCGAGTATCATACTGATTGTTGTGGACACCTTGTACCCGCCGTTGGTGGCTTTATTGATTTGAAGCCGGGCTCTGCTCGAGCTTTCAGTCTAAAAAGTATCATACTGATTGTTACTCTCTGGCAGGTTCATGGGGCATGGTTGCCACCTTGGTTAGCGACACATGCAGCTCGCTCAATGGTACGAGTGGACCTACAACTTATGCCTCCTCTTAGTGTACATTCTTGCAACATGCTCATCATGTTATCATGTAGGAGTTAATGTCAAGTCAATGGAACGAACATGGGAAACCCGCTTTCAACAGTTTGCTGCAGAAGGTGCCTCCTTAAAACATATATGAAATATGCCAAGCTAGACACATCACGTATTCATTGTTCATAACCTGCCAATTAAATCACTGCAGGCATCAGAAAAATCAGTGCAGGTGAAGGAATGGGCCAAGCCCCACATTCACACTGCCAAGACGGTACTGTTCTTACTTGTTCCTGAAGTTGTAGCTCAGGAAAATTGTTAGAAGCATAATATTTATCTATAGTGTAAAGCATGCGCCATATGTGTATGCATCTATGGCCAATTCTTTGTATACATGGATATCATGAAGCATTTTATTGTTGTGAGCTTTTGACATCTTTATTCATTTTCACTAACAATGATGTTCTTATTCTTGAAGAAATGGATTCCTGTTATTAAAGAGAAGTGGGCCATTGCAAAGACAAACACGGAACCTTATATGCAAATGGTCTCAGCAAAATCAGTAGAGGTTTATCAAGCATCAAGAGATGCCATCTCACCTCATGTTCTGAAGGCACATCAATTTGCTAATCCCTATTTCCAGGTACATTAGATCCCGCTTGTTCAGCAATTTGAGGGACAGCATGTCTCTTACACTTTGCTCACAATTTTTTGTTGTTATAACAAACACTGCTATTGACATATTGATCTGTGTCGTTCAAATATATATTTTCAGGAGGCCAAGAAGCTATCCAAACCCTACATTGATCAAGTTGCTAAGGCCAGTAAACCACATGTCAAGAAACTTGAAACCACCCTGAAGCCTTACTCTAAAAGTTTCTTGAGACGGCTACTTTATATCATGAGCAGGTATTTTTTCTCTTAATATTTCCCCTTCTCTTAAATATTCCAGATTTTTGGTTCCAATTAAATATTAATGCTTGATTGTTTAGACATTTTTATTCTTCAGTTATCATTAACTCTTAGTTTTGAGAAATTCTTGGCTGAATCTGTAGGGTAGTTTATGTGATCTTTGTTCATGTATTCTTGTACAGCACCGCATTTTGCACAACTTCCACTGTTTTTGTTTCCTCTCCTGAGATGGCAGTCTACCATCGATGCATTTTGCAGCTCCCTAATCGAATGCATATCATCAATTAATCTAATGGACTTTTAGCCCCATAACTTCGCAGTTAGTTATAGTTTAATGCAGCAGGTTGGACTTACTAGGAATCTTGCAGATACCTCCCCCTTCCATTTACCTCTCCCCCTCTCCAGTTTTTAGTTGGAAGGCACACACCCCGATCTTGCACAGCCCTTGGATGCCATCAATACTGAAGCCTGGGCTTGGTTTTTGCCCTGCCGTATGGCCGCGTATGTGACATTATGGCCTAGTCTAGGCTTGTAATTAAACCCCTTTATGTACCAATGCATTGAGGCACAATGTGAACTTTCACAGGGTTCCTTTGTGCACCTTAGGTAATTGGTTGGCTGACATACTCTCTTCATCCTCAAACTTATTATGCCTTTGCCGTTGTGGTCTCCCACGCCCTGCCGCCCTCCTGTTTGATCAGGAGGAGAACAATGTCTGAGCTTCGCCTTCTATAGGTTAGTTTGTTTCCTGTGATGTCCCAGTTTGGAGTGCAGGAGATCACGCCCGCCACTACCGATGCTTTGAACTCATGGTTGCTCACAGCAGCAGCTGGAACACGGGCAAATTCCAAGGGCATTAGCTTGCTGATAGCTAATCGCACTGACTCTGGCGAATCTGGAATATCAGATATGACAGTGTTTTCAATAGCTGGCCAGTTTGAACCTGTGGTTGATGGGATCATGCCAGAAGTCAAGCTTTGGAAGGTGGCAGGAGCAAAAGCCCTTCGAAGCTGACCTTTGCATTCTAGACCTCCTGACAGTGGGTGTGCTTCTTAAACTCTTCTTTTTGGTAGCTTAGAGCAGGTCCTTTGCTTTCTGTTTGGCCATCACCAACACACATTTAGATGTGTAGTTGAGAATTTGTTGTTACTAATTTGCATACGTAACTGTTGCTGAGTTAGAAAATTGCTGCCATTTTTTTCATCAAATAGGCTGGATGAGGCAGTTCTAAATTTAATTAACCTTCCTACTTACTTTGAACTGAAGCAATTTTCCTTTTCAGGCTCAAGCAACTATCCTGGATTACATGCACCAACATGAATTATTAAAACAATTTGCGACTGGGGAGTTGGTGTGGTACCTGGTAAACACGAATTTGACCGGCTTATATAGCACGTGCTTCTACTGATTAAGTAAAATTTTCCTAAATATCTTATCTCTCTTGTAGGCTTCTGCTTGGCTTCTTATGCCAGTGTATGTTTTATACATACTTGTAACAGAAATCTTCTGGTTAGTTTTTTTTCCTGATGTTTCAGCTAATTGGTTGCTTCACATGGCTTAAGATGAATTGAATGTACTTGATGTTTGATTTCAATCCCTTCATTTTCATGCAGCACCCGCAAGCAGAAGAAATCCCCACGAAGTGAAAAGGCCAACCATGGCCATCGGAGACACAAGCGCCGTCATGCTGAGAAATAGGACCATGGACAAACACTTTGTGTTAGATAGTGGCCTGCTACAGTGTAGTTGAAGAAGGTACAGCTTTGTTCCTATGGTAGCAGTAGTATCAGCTTCATATGCTATATACCCCCTCCATTCCAAATTAGTTCACTTAAGTTTGTCTAGATTCACACATGTATCTAGATGCATTTTAGTGTGTAAATACATGCGAATCTAGATAAATCAACGGCAACTAATTTGGAATGGAGGGAGTATATAGACTTTGATGGTATCAGACATTTCCGGTCAGCGGAACAATTTGCGTGGTTTCCTTGAAATCGTTGAAGTTCAGGTTCTTAATTCGAACAGTTGTAATATTTTGCCTGAGTAGTAGTGAACGCCATGAATGTCCAATTGCTGATACAACTTTGAACTAAGAGCCGACCATCTCAGCGTGGCATAATATAATATTTTGGCTGTGTACCGTGCAGATATTGGAAGCAGGAGGATGTAGCTTTCCTGGATGAGTTTGTTGGATCCCACACGAATTTAGTACACCCAGGGTCGTCCCTGAACCTTGCTGTTTGTATCATTTGGGAGCTGTGCTACACTTGAGCTGTATTTTTTACCCCATGGAGTGTAGTGGCTGTTTTGTATCAGCACGTTGTTGACTGGGGGATTACGAGGTTAGAGCATGTCTAATGGAACCCTTAAACCCTTATAGCTATAAGGGTCGAGAATTGGCAAAATTGGAGGGGTTGGAGGTGTGAAAAACAGGAGGCATTTAGTGGAACCCTTAAAAATCCTTAAATTTTGAGGGTTGAGGCAAATAGTGGAACCCTCAAACCCTTATAATTTAAGGGTTTGAGGGTTCCACTATTTGCCTCAACCCTCAAACCCTCAAACTCTCATCACAATATCATTGCACATGAACACAAATATCATCACAATTCATCACAATTGTCTTCCAAACAAACTAGGAAATGAAGATTATAGATGCATGGTTTAATAGTTTACATCACAAAATCATCATCTCCCCCCTCTCATCGGCACCATCACCAAAAAATGCAACACGGCGCCATCTCCTCCTCCTTTCCACCATGGCGCCATCAAGCACCTTCATAGGCGCCGGTGGTGGAGACCTCCACACCGCCATCACCACAACCACTCATCGTAGTGTCACCTCGAAGAGAAGAGGAGGCCCTACGGAACATCCTCTTCCTCGCCGCGATGTCCTCCTTGTAATCCTTCCACCACCTCAATTGGTCTTCATCCATGTCCTTTTTGGACATCATCATGTGCTCCTTCTCTTCCAACATGAGTTCTTTCCATGCCTTTGCTTCTTTCATTGCAAGCATCCTCTCCTCCAAGTCGGCCTTGCGAGCCCTTTCTTCGGCCTTACGCTTGGCTTCTTCACGCCTTGCTTCAACTTGTGCAAGCTTCACCTCTTTCTTCTTGTCGGTGATAAGAAGCTTTGTCTCCAATGTCTTCAATGTCAATGTCTCCCTTGTCTTCATCATAGTCTCCATCTTGTCCCTAATGCTTGACACATCTCCTTCCATCTTCTTCCTAAGCTTTGCCTTCTTGGTTCCCTCGGGCTTGTCGGCGTTCCTTTCTTCCTCGCCACTATCATCCATACTCTCCATTGCCGCCTTTTTGGGTGCGGTCTCTTGATCCCTCAACTTCCACTTATCAAAATCCTTAAGATGCTTCCAAACATGCTTCCAAGGAAATTGCTTGCCCTTGGAACCGGCCATTTGCATGTACCTCTTCTCGGCAATGTCCTCCTACAAAGACACAAATGGCATAATAAAACACACATATAGCATTGTAGGTGCATGGCAAAGTAGATGTAAAAACATGCATATATACTCACGTAGTCACTCTCCACGGTACCACTAGGGGGTGCATCAATCACATTTGACATTGCCGCACTCCAACGAGCACATGAGGGCTTCATCAACTCCCACCGGCCTTGAAGCGACCGGAATGTACGAGGAGCGAACCCACCGGTCTTCGGCTTCATCTTGCAATAGGCATCCTCTATACGTTGCCAATACCTTTTGCCGGTTTGGTCGGTACCGGTGCAAGCATCCATCCCCACCGAGGCCCAAGCCCGAACCAAGATGATATCCTCGGCCTCAGTATAGTTTGATGCCTTGCGACGGCCGCCGGCGGCGAAGGCCTCCACACCAATCTCGGTCAACTCGTCCTCCTCTTCTTCTCCTTCTCCCACCTCCTCCTCCTCACCATGCAAGTCATCACCAAACTCAAAGGGGTCGAGAGGAGGAGCCCCAATGTCTACCTCGGCATCTTGGAGAAGATCCATGTATAACGTCCCTTCGGGGATTTTCTCAAACACGTCGTGCACGACGGGCTCGGCGGTTGGAGGCGTCGGCGCGGCCTTCTTCCGGGAGACCACCTTCTTCCCGGACGTGGGTGGAGCCAACGCGCGCTTCGCGGCCGCGGCGTTCTTCGGCCCGCCCGCCGGCTTCTTAGAGCGACCACGGGGCGCCGCAACGGGGGCCGGGCCAGGTGCGGCGACGGGCGCGGGTGATGGCGCGGCGACGGGCGCGGGTGACGGCGCGGCGACGGGCGCGGCGACGGGCGTGGGAGCGACGAGGTGCTGCCCGCGCGCTTCCGCTTCACGCCGACGTGGGTGGCCGCCATCGTGGCTGCCACCCGCGCCGAGCTCGGGATGGCCGCGGGGGCGGGGCGGGGAGCTCGAGGTGGAGCGGGCGGAGGAGGGGGCAGGCGCGGAGGCGGGCGCGCTTGACGTGGCGGCGACGGAGCCGCCGGACGCCGCGCCCTCCCCACCCGACGCGGGGCGGGCTCCATGGCCGCGGGTCGCGGGGGCGGGGAGGTCGAGGGGTGGCGGGTGGGGGCGGGGGAGCTCGAGGAGGCCGCGACGGCGCGCCGGCGGCGAGGGAGGGCGCGGGCGGCGCGGGTCGCGCGGGTGGCGGCTGGCGGCGGCGGCGCGGGTGGGGAGGGCGCGGCCCGGAGGAGGAGGTGGGAGATGGGGAAAATTTTCGCGCGCTCGCGCGGAACGTGTACAGGTTGTGCTAGGGGTTGGCCCCTCCAACCCTTACCTGTACAGGTCGGAGCACGGGTTGGGGCCTCGACCTCTAATTTTTTTTACAGATTTAGGGGTTTAGGGGTTCCACTAAATGGCATTTGGACCCTAAAATCTGTAAAAAAACGGTTGTATACAGATTTAGGGGTTCCATTAGACATGCTCTTATGTGGGTATTCGTTTCATTGGTCATTTGTTGTAGTACTCCTTTCGATCCATAATAAGTGTTGATGATTTTCAGTACTCGTATAAAGTTTGTACTAAATCTCCCACATTTATTTTTGATCAGAGGGAGTACTTTGGTCTATTCAGGTGTTGAGCTTTGTGTAATTTGTGCTCATTGCTTCAACCCACACTTTGAGAACTTTTGTGCGTTGATCCCGACGAATCATCTTTTTGCTACAGACCTGCGATCATGGACTTGGTTACCATAGATCGCTTGCCAGCATGTAACTGGATTTTTCAGTACCTCTCATACGAAAATTCCTTATTGATACTCCAGAAACGTTTAGTTCAATTTAGGTCGGGTGTTAGTTCAACCTAAACCCACGTTTTTTCCCAATGTCTTCCCGCGCCTGGTCCTCTTTCTGAACTTGTGGTTCATGCTCCTCTAGAACCGAAGCTGAATGCTTAAACGTTTCAGAGTTTGAAACACAAATTTCATTTCAGAACCGGTAATTTCTGGTATCCGTATCCATGGCTACGGAAATCCTAGCCCCTGTTTTTTTACCGCTAGCCAATTCTGTGTCATGCACACATTTTGCTGCTCACGGCCTCTGAATTTGCTTGACTATCAGGATTTTCACAACACTCATTATTAGATAAAATAAAAGACCAAGCACATGAATATCTGAGTATACGGCATGCATACAATTATTAAAAATTGATGTGGAGTACGGAGTACTATTTATCAGCTTAGGAAGCTCTTAGGTGTACATGCAATTAGTTGAAGCAAAACAATCATCTGATTTCTACAAGGAAGATCACAATTATAACTAATCTGAAGGTTACAAAAACGGACGGCAGAGATAACTTTATAATTAGCTAATGATGGATGATACAACGACGGACTAGATCAAGATCACCGATATCACCTGCTCTACGTATACTACAACAATTCTTTGGCACCCCCCAAAGCGTGTTACACCCTACATGTTCAGTAACTACCAGGCCAGTACCTCTCCACCATCTGATCTACGTCCAAATTCTGGTACCTAATCCCGGCGCCTCCTGTAGCTGCATCTGGGCCAAAACCTCCATCCCCTCCATTCAGTGGGATAACACCATTGCTAACCATATGCTCCATCGTCGCCGCCTGGTTACTAACACCTATTTGCTGGTTCATCGGCATCGACATGGCATGGAGAACATGTTGTGGCGGCATTGGCGTGGCCGGCGATGGGGCTCCAAGGTTGAGGTTGAGGTTGGATAGTGTGAATGGTGCCGCGGGGTTCATGTACCCGGGGTGTGGTTGGATGTGTGGGTGCAACCCCGGCGTACCCCTAGCAAAGCGAGAGAGCTCCACTAAGTCAGCAGGGCTCATGTAAGGGTGATGCCCACGGGTGAATAGGTCATGTTGCAGTAGAGTAGGAAGGAATTGTGGGACCATGTCAAGTGAGTATGGGTGGTGGGACCGAGAGTGCGTGTTGTTTGAAGGGTATTTCTTGACACCGGGACTCTTGGCGAAGATGCGGCATACAACCCACTCATCCTGCCATAGTGTCACATATATATTAGCATTGCACAATGTGAAAAGATTTTTCTCCGGTACAAATCGTAAAAATAAGGAATACCTTGTTTGATTTAGAAGTCGACTTCAAGTGGAGTCGATACTCATGCATGACCCAGTTGGATTTTTCACCTCTTGGAGCTCTTCCCTTGTAGAAGACTAGTGTTTTCTTCATTCCTACTAGCTCTTGTGTAGCCGGTGGCTGTCCAGTGAAAATTTCCTTATCTTTCCCTGTTGTCTTCCAGTAACCAGCATTAGTTGCACGGTTCGTGCGCACACCGGTCGGGTACTTGCGGTCTCTAAGACTGAAGAAATACCACTCTTTTTCTCCCATCTTCGCCTTCTCTGAAAATTTAATTGATAGAGGATTGTACTGTTATACATTTGAAGTTACGTTCAACTCAAAAAATATATCATGAAATACTTAGGTAGTAATTAAGCAAAGGGCTGAACAGCAACCAAAGAATTCCATGTGAATTAACAAGTTAGGCTTGAAAACAGTTTTACGTAAGATAAATACCAACCCTAGAGGGTTATTTCTTTGTTCCAAACGGCACTATAATTTGTTTTAATAGGAACCTAATCCTCCAGAATCCACACGTTTTTTACTTGTTTCAAACGGCTGAGGCCTAAGGGAATACCCCTCATGCAAACACATGGCCTCGTTTAAAGCACATGAATTGGAGAAAGCAAGAACAAGAAAACTTAAAAAATGTCAAAAAGAAAACACACACACATGAATTAAAGCTTAGTTACAAGGAGAAGAATACATGCTGTGACCGTGTCAATATTTCATGTTAATTTATTCTGATACAAAAGTCATAAGAATTTTAAATAAGTCCTGACGGGCAATTCCTTTGTTCCAAACAACACCACATGAATCTTGTTCCAATTCTCCAAAGTCTTATACATATATATAGCTCTCTTTTCCGTTTGCTTCAAACGGGACATATTTGGAAAACGAAGTTAATTTTCTATATGATGTGCACATAGCTAGTCAAACTATGACATGCTATATGATGATGCACAGACTTAGTTATCTTCTTCAAGAGTAAAAATAATCCTTCTTCAGAACAAAATAAATTACACGTACGCACGGTGCAGAAGTTACCCACAGATGCACACATGGTAGGAGAAATATATAGCTCAGAATTCACGAAAACGGAACTGGTCGTGCAGACATGCACGCATGCACTGACGTAGTATTTGATTAAGTATTTACCGGGTAGATCCCATGGCTCGCACTTGTTGAGGTCAACCTCGGTGATGGCCCTGGCGGTGAAGCTGCCGTCGGCGATCTTGCCGCGGAGGTAGTAGGTGATGAGCTCCTCGTCCGTGGGGTGGAACCTGAACCCCGGCGGCAGGCTCTCCTCCTCCTTCTTGGAGCTCTTCGTCTTCGACGCCGCCCCTCCCTTGTCTCCCCCTCCTCCTCCTTCCATCTAACTATCACCAAGCTAGCTAGCGACCGATCAACTAACACGTATAAAACCCTAACGCCGACGAGGAGAGAACCGGAGAAGATCGGTAGACGATCACGCACGGCAGCTCTCAGCTCGAGCTAGCGTATGTCAAAGTGGTGGGTTAGAAATACGGGTGTTTGCCCGTGTAGAGGGCAAGGATATAAAGGGGACAGGAAATGTGGTGGTGACGCTGAGCTCGTACCAACCAGGGATCGTGAGTGAGAAGCCTAGGCTGGGATTAGGATGTTTTGCACGTTGCTGGCTCGCGGAGTCGCCCCTGGCTGACGCGCCAGCAGCGCCCGGGTCGTCGCCGCGACAGTGGCATGGATATATGGTGCTGCATGAATATATATCTCGCTGCTGCATGCCAGTGTGTGCTAGCTAGAACTGTTCTGCTGCCCGGCCGGACCCTGGGTACCTAATAGCGCGCGAGCTAGCAGCCTGTAGATGTCTCATGCAAGCATATGCATATGCACGCCACTGCTCGTGCGGCGCTATGCACTGCTTAACTGTATACAGGCTTTGTAGTTGCATGCGTCATGTGTGACCTGTACTTAGGTTTGGAAAGCATTATCTAGTTATCTAGTTTAAAGTAGATTAAAAAACACTACCTTTTTTTCTACGAAATTTTACTTGCCTATTAATAATCATCAATAGTAGTACAAAGAGCTTTAAAAAGTAATAAAATTACAAAGAGGTGTTGGACCACCTGGCAACGACTACATACACTAGCAAGAGCTGAAGGCGTCACCGTTCGTGCTCCTCCATCACCGGATCTGGACAAAGTTTGTCGTAGTAGAACTTGTGGTAGTAGACATACGAAAATTCGTCGTGCTAATGCCCCAAAGAACCATTACACTAGAGAAACAACCATCGCCAATAATGCCGACATTATATCGAAAGAGACTGGCGTGAAACCATAGCAGTCGGAAACGGGGAATGGTAGTCCGTCCCACGATCCCGATTCATCATCCGGTAATTGGATTCGGGAACGAGGTTCGATTCGATATGATTCAGTGCCGAAACACATCCCCGACTGTCTGTACTCGACCCAAGTTCACCGACCCCACAGCCTCGGTTCGACCCAACAAATAATTACCCCGACCTGGTACACAACGATCGCCGCTGCCGTTTCTTTTCCCCTCCACTATCGCTCCCCATGAGTCCTCGTTCTGCAACGTCCATTAACTCCAAAGCACACAACATGCTAATCAATGGATCCTTCCATCAGAGAGGAGATGATGGTCTATTTTCCCATGGATTTCTCCCCTCTATAAGTACACCCATCGCAGTGGCCAGATGGTGCCAGAAGGAGTCGAACTCGAAGCACAAGCTATGGGGTGCTAGGTAAACACTTCAAGGACGCAAAGATTTCATTTAATTTCGAGTCTGTTTCTCCCTTTGATCTTGATCTTTGTAGATCTCTCTTTGGTCTTGCTCAGGCTGGAACTATTGGGTTCGCGTTCCTCGACCCACAGTACCGTACCGGATTCATTGTACCGAAACTGATTGGATCACATCCCCCATGTAGAAAAATCGACCGAGAGATTTGTACCCCTAGTGTCCCCTATTTTTCAAGCCTCCGACTCGCATTCCCCGTTCCCGTCCCTCGTTCGCGTCGTACCGAAAACATCGCAGCTATGTGTGAAACCACACCAACGAACACGAAAAAGGAACGGATCCCAGGAGATTCACCGGACACACGACTCCACCGCCCTCCGTCGGCGCTAGATGCACCTTATTTTGACTTTAAGATGTAGCCGCTGCCTCACCATCGTGAAAAAGACACTGAAAAACCTAAACAAAACACGAGAACCCTCCCGCCGGCGAGGGGCGGTTGTCCGCCACTCCTCCAATACCCTAAGGACACCAGAGACGAAGCAGACCGGTGACATCACCGACGAGGGAAATAAAACCCTAAATTAATTTTACCATCGCCACCTCTCTTTGCTGGACCTCATGCAAAAATACAAACACCTTACCTGATTTTGACTACGAAGCAAATCGGATAGGGTGCCACCTTTGTATCCCTACATGTACCCATGCATGCATGTTCATGATCGATCAGCTGTGTAGGTCTCCCTGACTTGGTAATAAAGTACGTACATCTACGATATTAAGTTTTTCCTACATTCTCAATCAGATGTAAGAAAGAAAGCTTCGACCAATTCTGGACAAACAAAGATCGAATGTTTCTATGGCGGTGTCAATCGCGCGGAGAAAAGAGATGGAAAAACAAAAGAAAGCTAATGCTGGGCAGGTGATGAACACCGACGCGGTACCGGAGAACATTTCGTATCACTGAAAAGCAGCTTGCCTTTCTGCTCTCAACACACCACGAGGCAATGAGTCTGCAACAGGATACGTGCGGGTGGGTCCAGGCTCTAAGATACTGGCACGCGGGATGGGCCCACCGGCCCCCTTGACCCGGAGCAGGGACGGGGAGAATCACCGGTAGCGAGGCCGGGCCGCAGGGTCTGGGTCTCCTCTAACCCCAACAAACTGGCAGAATAATTAGGAACAGAGCACTAGTACTGTGCTGCTATTTGTTTTTTCAAAAATTCCGTAAATCCATTAATAATCATCAATATCAGTACAATCATCATCGAAAATAACAAAAATTGAAAGTAGGTCTTTGGACAACCTAAACGACTACTGACTGACGCGAGTCGAGGGCACGCTACCGTCCAAAGCTTGTCATATACTACCTCCGTCTCAAGGAATAAGGCGCACACGTATTCCAATGCGAACTTTGACCATAAAAATTGAGCAACTAAATCATGGTTATATTATATGTAATTAGTATCGTTGGATTCGTATTGAAAAAAACTTTCTAATGATGTTAATTTCATACAAACAATCTTTATATATTTGAAGTAATTCTTAGTCAAACAAAAAGCACGTAAAACGAGGGCGCCTTATTCCTTGAATCGGAGGTAGTAGAACTTGTTGCAGTAAATAAACGGGAAGTCATCGTTTTAAGGTCCAAAGGACTAACGTGGCAGAGTAGCAAACGTCACCAAAGATGACTTCGTAGACCGGAAGAGACTGGCCTGAAACCACATCAACGAGCACAAAACCGGTCGGATCCCACGAGATCTGCCGGGCACATGATTCTGCACGCCCTCCGCGATGCTACACGCACCATCAAAGCGAGGATAGGGCGAGGAGGATGTTATTCCGACTTTAGGATATAGCCGTTGTCTCACCGTTCCGTAGAAGACACTGAAAACAGACTAATGAAGAAAGAAAACCCTCCCGGCGGTGAGAGGTCATGGTCTGCCACACCTCCAAGGTCTCAAGGCCACTGGAGACGGAGTGGACCGACAACGTCGCCGACAAGGAGATGGAACTCTAGATGGATTTTCCTGGACGCCTCCCGATTGCCTCACCGACTTTATGCTCACAATGCTAATACTATATGACAAACAATATGCCTTTACTGTGCTGCTACTTAGGGGTAAGAGGGATGAGTTCTAAATCAATGCGTAAATTAACACACAAAAACAGAAATTCTAGTTTTCTCAAAACACATGAATACGTATTTTTTGAGAGAAGAAAAAATATTTTTTTATCGAAATATCAGCTACAATGTAGATGCACAAGTACTAGGAAGCATTGGCACTGCAGCATGCCATGCCCGTAGGGTAATCCTGAGGCAATTATAAAAAATTTAAGTTTTTCCTTGAATAAAAGAAGCGATGAATGGTATACTATTTTTTTTGTCGAAGTTGATAGGAAAGAAGGTACTAGTATTCATGTAAGGTGATCGTGAGGCGGTAAATATAATGTATTATCATATTTTCTTAAATAAAAATGCGAAGAATAGTAAATTATTTTATTTATCGCAGTTGCCATAGAAGAACCATGAAGCTATCGTAGAAGAATGCGGCTACAGACGAAGAGTTACGATTACTGCTAAAGATTGCTGCCCGTGCATATTTGAAAATCACGGCTAAAAAACTACCGCTGCAGATTGCTGCACATGCATCTTTGAAAGTATTATCGAAAATTGTTGGTACCTTTGAAAATTAATGCTAAGAAATTAGCACCGAATAATTACGCGTTGTTGAAAAAGTACTAATAAATAATTTCCATAGGAAAATTACTATTGGCGCTCATAATTTGCATTGAATACCGACAAATAGATGAAGGGTTAACATCGAACAATCACTGCTGAGGTCAAAGATCCGTGTGTAGAAATAACCATCAAGGAAGCCAACAAATCACCTTTGAAGTAATCATGGTGAAATTACGACGGGAAAAGTGTGTCAAAAAATTATTGTCAAAGACTAGAAAAAGAAGAAAAAATTAAATTACGGTTGAAGAATTATTGTCGGAGAATTACTCACCGTTGAGAAGGTACCATGGGATAACTACCAATAGAAAGTTATAGCCGAAAAGTTATCTCAAAATTTTACCATCAAAAAATAGAACGAGAGAGTGATGCATGTAAAACGCATACATGAACGTCGTTTATCATATTGAATTTTCACATATTTGCAACATATATGATGATAATAACATGTTTTACATTGATTTATGGGGATTTATCAATGATCTCCTTTATTTGGTTGATAACTCTACAGAACATGAATTTCCTGTTTCGCATATTTTTCACTTTGAGAGCCTTATACGAAGTCAAATTGATTTGAGATTTTTGGAGCGTCATTTTTTTATCGGGAGAAGCACCCTAAAACTTTGGAGGATGCCTGGATGGGTCTGAGGCCCAAAAGAGGGTAGGTGGTGAGCCCAAACATGTTGGGCGTGCCACCCAACCTCTTTTGACCGTCGATCGCCCAATTTACTTGATTCTTTTGCCCACCGACGTATTTTGACCTAAAAATCACTATATATATGACCCCGAAGAGTTCTCGGGAGGAGAGCGCCGTGCAAGACGTAAACACGAAAACGAGGCTCGCACATGCAGAAGATGGGAGGGGGAAACTCCGTCGGAATCACCGCCGGAGGGATCTCCACCTTCTCCAACACCTTCATCATCATCACCATGATCAAGGGGGAGTAGTCCACCTCTGGCCGGACTACGGGTTTGTGGCAGTAGCTTGATCTATTTCTCTCATGTTCTTCATAGTTCTTAGTGTCATATGAGCTGCCCTACATGATTATGGACATACTTGTAATAACTATGTGGTGGATCCTTATTCTACGATATTATGCTATGAGGTCTGATCATATTATGTGCAAGATGTATTAATAGATGCATATTATGTACCATGTTCTTAAGTATTTGTTCTGATCCAACATCTATGCAAGAGCGTGCGTGGGGTGATGTGTGTATTAGATGGAGTAGCATTGGTTTAGTGATTGAATAGTGACAACAAATTCATGATCTATTATGGTTTTGCCGTTTCTTTTGCTACCTCACTAGGGATAAAGTGAATGCATGTGCTATGTTCGTCACGTGACAAAAGTGATGATCTTGTTTGTTCAAGGTGGCATATTTGATATTGAAACATCATGTCAAAGTACTTATGGCTATGCTCTGTTAATTCTTAATACAAGATTGCATGGAGTTTTCCCTTTCTTGTGGAGTATAAGAGAGATGTGTTGTATCGTCTCTATGTTAGGCGTGATGCCCATATGAATGCGTATCTTTCACATGTTATTATTTATCATCCTCATATCTCATTGATGAATTGCTATTTGTCCACTACAACTTAAAAGAGAGAATAGTCAAGTGAACCCATGAACCCCGGTCCACTTTTTATCATAAGAAACACCGTTATCTTGCTTTTATCTTGTTTTCTATTTGCTGCACTATTTTAATCCGAAAATACAAAAATATTTACTCTTCTTATTTGCATCCAAAACACCCAAAATAATCAACCCATTTACTGTTTTTTACTTATTTACTTTATTTTATCTAGTTTTACTCGCTTTATTTTTACTTGTGTTTTATTTACTTACACGAAACCTTGTGCTTGACAACCACACGGTGAAGTTGGGGACACAAAGTTTTTATTTTACTTTATAGGATTGTTAGAAGAATAGAGAAGAGAATACTCTTTGCTCAGTTCCTTGAGAGTTCGATATAAATCCTCGAGTCACCCTTGTGGGGAAAATACTCTGCTTACACAACACTCTGCACTTGGAGTGCCAGCACCATCAGAGAGACTTATAAAAATACGATCAAAGAATTACTCACCGTTGATGAGATACCGTGGGATAACTGCCAACGAAAAGTTATCCCGAAAAGGTACCATACATTTGAATAATAAAATTAGAGAAACATTAGAAAAATACGGTAAAAAATATTATCGGAGAATTACTCACATTCGAGGAGGTACGGTGGGGTAAATGCCGGCGGAAAGTTACAACCTCAAGTTATCTCAAAAAGTTATCGTCAAAAAATAAAAAGAGATGAACATAAAAAACACGTAATTTCTTTTATCAAACTGCGACGTGGTGGTTGCTGATTGGAAGAACATAGTGGCTCTACGGTGCCCATGCGGTGGAGCTCTGAGAGGCCATACCTTAATGTACGTATCTATGACTGGGTCGCGAAGCTTTGAGATTAACGAACTCACCAAGAACTCTGTCCTTCTTTGATGAAAGTTGAAAACGGTGCCACATACTCAAATAATAGTCCGCTTTGATGAGATTAAAAAAATGGCCGGCCTCCAACTGGCCGGACCACACATCCGATGACTGTCAAAGTATATCCATTTAGAGTATGATGATAAATAAACATAATGTTTGCTAATTGTAACTTTTCTACGTACTCTAGAATATACCAACTAAGTATTGCTCACATGATACAAGTGGAGAGGGATCATCCTCGGAATCCCGCCAAGACGACGGCGTGGGTGGCGGTGGTGGTGAGACCTCCCCGCAGCGCTCGCCGTAAGCACCGCGGGAGAATAGGGCAGAGGGGAGGCCAGGGGTTTGGGGAGCAGGGGGCACTTGGGGCGCCGGCCTTGGGTGCCCTTGGGTGGTGCTGCTCTTGGTGTGGCCGGCCCCCTCCCCTCTCCCTCTCTTTATATAGGTGGAACCTCCTAGGGTTACCCAAAACCATATTGAAGTCCAACTCCAAAAAATGCCTTATGGGTGAAACCTAGTGGAAGTGGGATTGCTCCCTTTCCTTCTCCCTTGGCCTGCAAAGGTGGCGGAGTCCACCATGCAATCCACCTTCCCTCTTGGTTGGCTGGTTAGCGTTGGTGGAGTCCATCCGGGACTCCACCTTCCATAGTGATTTCTTCCGGAAGGTTCTAGAATATTCTAGCGCCTTCCATAAATGCACCGGATCATTTCCAAACTTGGAATAGGACTTCCCATATATGAATCTTATTCTCCGACCATTCCGGAACTCGTGACGCCCGGGATCCCCCATCCGAGACCCGAACAACATTCGAACTCCATTACATATTCCATATCTACTTATAACGACATCAAACCTAAGTGTCACCTCGCGGTTCGAGAAATACGCACATGATCGAGACTCCTCTCCGATCAATAACTAATAGCGGACCT
>NC_061512.1:233331505-233502326 GCF_022539505.1 Lolium rigidum | reverse complement strand
TAAGGCGGAATCTTCGCTAGGAAGTTCCGGCGTCTCGGATCGGATCTTCGCGACTGCGTCCCGCTCGGCGGCGGTCGCGTCGGCGCTACTTACCGGTGGGTTTCCGTCGGAATCGACGGTTTCCCCGATGAAGATGTGTATGCCGCCAAGCGGGACGATGGAGAGCTTGACGGGGGTCGGTTTTAGCCGGAATCCAACACTCATCCGGAGGGACGATCGGCAGACTTCCGGCGTAAAGGACACGCCCCACGGCGATGGTGTCGTCGTAGCTTCCCATGGCGGAACCCTCCCGGTTCCGGCCTCCGGACGCCGCGAGGCCCCACGGTGGGCGCCAACCGTCGTTGCCTAATCGACGGTACCTCGGAGGAGGGATCCTCACGAGGGGAGAAGAAGTAGGGGCCATAGGGCGGAGTGCACACGGGACGGTGGTACGCGAGTTACCCAGCTTCGGAACACCCGCACGATGACGGGGCCCTACTGCTGCTTGTCCGGAATTATCCGGGCGCTTTCGTGTTGTTACAATGAGTTGTGGTTGTGCCTCTAGGGCTCCCGGGATCCGGCTTATAAAGGCGCACGGATCTAGGGTTTACATGGAGAGTCCTAGCCGGATTACGAGATAGCCTAACTACGGTACAATATCTTGCCGTGCACGTCACGGATCCGCCTTCCATACACGTCGTCCCGGATCCGGGTTCCTCATGGGCCTCCATGGATCCGGGTTACTCCTATGTCGGTATGGATCCGGCCTGCCGATCCTGGGCTGGACTTCTTCCTTCATGATCAACAGCAACTGGGCCGCCCGATGGGCCACATGCCTCATCACCGTCTGTGGGCCACCCGGGCTTGCCGGATCTAGGCACTGTCGATGGTACACCTATGAAGTATACCCACAACAGCAATGCTACGCAAGTGGTGAATGGACAAAGACTCAAGCATTATATCTCAGGTGATTCTTATAATGTTGATGTTGATATTATTCAAGTGGAAACACCGGAGGCTTTCATCAAAGGACAAATTGACAGTCCGCAGAACTCGACTTTGAATAGGTAACGATGCGGTAATGAAAAGTTCGCGATTTACTTTCCGAGCAATATTTTTGCTGTTTTTGGAAAATAAGAAAAATTACGAGATCGAAACGGAGTGGAAAGGATGCACGAGGGCGTGCCACCACAGGCCGGCGCGGGCCCCAGCCTGCCGCGCCGACCTATGGTGGCACCGCCTCGTCGCCCCTTTCCGACTCTGGTTCGACCTGGTACTTTCCGTTTGTTCTGAAATTTTTTATTATAAAATCCCCCGGACCCCTGGAGGTCCGTATATCGTTTTCTCGACGTGTTTTGTTTCGAGCTGTTTACGCCAGGATGCGTTTTCGGTTTAGAAGCACCATGGTCCCCAAGAACAAGGGCAAGGAGCTTCCGGATGAAGATAATCAAGACCGTGAGTGGAAAGAAGAGGACAAGAGCGTCAAGGAAGAAGTAAAGGAGGATGAAGAGGAAATCGAAGAAGTTCCGCAAGAGCGCCCGCGCACCACAATTGCAAGCATCGGAGTGGTGTCAGACTCGTTCAACGCCAAGAAGAGCGCACGGATTAGGACCGGAGGAGGAGTTCCCCGTCATTACCTAGCTCCAAGGACATCTTCTTCAGGCATTCACCATCCCTTCCGCAATCTAATCTACAATAATCAAATTGAAAGGACCCCAAGGCAGCATTGCCTAGCAATTGGGATATAGATCGTTCTAACAACGTAGGAAGGACGAAGCTCGAAGCTGAAGGTTGGGGAAATAACTCCAAGAATTGGGACTCGCCGTCGGACATACTTCTTAATCGCGTCGAGCACAATTCGGAGATGATCCGCAACCTTATGTACAAGATTGACGAGTTCAGGAGCTTGTGGAGAAGCTTGTGAGGAATTCATCACCACCATCGCCAAAGGAATAATCCATCATCGGTATTGGCATCCCCTTGGTTTGTTCCAAGCTTGGGGGAGTGCCGCGGTATCACATTATCACTACCTTTTACTTTTTACTATCAATCAGTGTCATATCATGAGTAGGGAAGTTATCGTATAAGATGGGTTGCGGTGTGGAAGTATCTCTCCTTTAGTTTGTCTATGTATCCCTTGGTGTGAGTTATCGTTATGGAATATTAATGAGAAGTCTTATCATTTACATATTGCACACCTTATTTTAGTTTGCAATTTCTACTATATGATTGATCTTGATTTTAGTATTGGTACCACTTTGGGAGCATTAAGTAAATCTATTTGGTTTTGACAAACTTAGCAATGGTCAATAGCAACAACACTTTGAGTTTAAGAAGAATAGAGGAAATACATGTAGAAGATATTATTATCTTTCTTATCAGTCCTTAGCATTAGTATTCTAAAGTTAAAACTGTTTGTACTTACAAGTAAGATGCATGATTGTTTCTATCACATGCATATTTGGTTGTTTCCCTCAACTCCTATGCTTGCTATTTAACCTTGCTAGCCAAAGACCTGTACTGAGAGGGAATACTTCTCGTGCATCCAAACCTGAACCCAAACCTATGCCAATTGTGTCCACCATATCTACCCATTGCATGGTATTTTCTGCCATTCCAAGTAAATACTTCATGTGCTACCTTTAAACAATTCAAAACTTATTACTTCTTATTTGTGTCAATGTTTTATAGCTCATGAGGAAGTATGTGGTGTTTTATCTTTCGGTCTTGTTAGGCAGCCTCCACTAATGGACTAGTGGCTTCATCCACTTATCCTATAATTTTGCAATAAGAGCTGGCAACGGGGTTCCCAGCCCCAATTAATCAACTTTCATTAATAATTATCTTCACATGCTTTGCCCTGATTCATCAGTAAGCAACTTAATTTTGCAATAGACACTCCTCCATGGTATGAGATTGTTGGAAGGCACCCGAGGATTCGGTTAGCCATGGCTTGTGTAAGCAAAGGTTGGGGGAGTGTCACCCTTAAATAAACTAAAATACATGTGTAAACAAAAGAGAAGAGGGATGATCTACCTTTCTGGTAGAGATAACGTCCTTCATGGGAGCCGCTCTTTGGAGGTCTGTTTGGCAAGGGGGTTAGAGTACCCGCTACCCGTCGTTGACAACAACAAACACCTCTCAAAACTTTACTTTTATTCTCTTCATATGATTTCAACACTGAAAAAGCTCTAGCACATGATTTAATCTCTCGCTTCCCTCTGCGAAGGGCCTGTCTTTTACTTTATGTTGAGTCAGTAAGCCTATTTCCCTCCATCTCAAGCAAGCATTTGAGTTGTTGTGATCAAACTATTATATTGTGATTTGCTTCATCATGTTTTTATTCTTTCTTGTTCAGTACAAGTTTTTACCTGAATGAATATAGCTTTGAAAGTCATCAATTATTAATATGATTGAGTATGCAAGTTTACCATAAGCTTTTAATATGAGAGCGCTGCTCAATAGATAAGTATAATCTGTTAACTGTTCTCTGACCAAGAACAAAGTTTGCCATCACCAATTATGATTTCTTATGCACCTTTATTTGTGATTACCTTATACTTGTTTCAAGCTGAGTTATATGAGGAAGTTGTTTATTATAATGTCTTGTGTGAATGAATATGATGCTTCTTGTCCGTATTTTATTTATCGACTCTTCACTCCATAAACATGTGGTCCTGTTTACCGAGTTCAGTTTCGCTTGGGGACAAGCGAAGTCTAAGCTTGGGGGAGTTGATACGTCCAATTTGCATCACTATTTTATATCATAATTTGTTGTTATTCATTGATATATTTCATATTGGGACACAATACTTATGTTATTTCATCTATTTTGCATGTTTCATGATTATTTGGGGATCGAGCACCGGAGCCAGGATTCTGCTGGAAAAAGCACCGTCGGGATGCAATATTTCGGAAGATCAAGCTGTGGAAGGAAGTTTTACCAAAAATCCTATTTTTCCAGATGACGGAGGAAGCCAGAAGGGGGAGCCAGCTGGACCCAAGGTGGGCCCACACCATAGGGTGGCGCGGCCCATGGCCTGGCCGCGCCACCATGTGGTGTGGGGCCCCCTCGGCCTCTTTCGCCTCTTTTTCTTCGCGAAACCCTTCGTCCCGAAGACCTAAGCCACGAGAGGAATCCTCACGAAGGGTTACGGCCGCCTGCGCGGGCGGAGAACACCGGAGAGAAAAGAGCTCTCCGGCGGGCAGGAATCCGCCGGGAAATTCCCTCCCGGAGGGGGAAATCGACGCCATCGTCACCACCATCGAGCTGGACATCATCTCCATCACCATCATCATCATCTCCACCATCATCACCGCCGTCTCCACCGCTGGACATCGTCACCGCCGTAGCAATTTGGGTTTGATCTTGATTGTTTGATAGGGGAAACTCTCCCGATACTGATTTCTACTTGTTGTTGATGCTATTGAGTGAAACCATTGAACCAAGGTCTATGTTCAGATTGTTATTCATCATCATATCACCTCCGATCATGTTCCATATGATGTCTCGTGGGTAGTTCGTTTAGTTCTTGAGGACATGGGTGAAGTCTAAATGTTAGTAGTGAACTATGGTTGAGTAATATTCAATGTTATGATATTTAAGTTGTGGTGTTATTCTTCTAGTGGTGTCGTGTGAACGTCGACTACACGACACTTCACCATTTATGGGCCTAGGGGAATGCATCTTGTACTCGTTTGCCAATTGCGGGGTTGCCGGAGTGACGAAACCTGAACCCCCGTTGGTATATCGATGCGGGAGGGATCGCAGGATCTCGAGTTTAAGGCCGTGGTTAGATTTATCTTAATTACTTTCTTGTAGTTGCGGATGCTTGCAAGGGGTATAATCACAAGTATGTATTAGTCCTAGGAAGGGCGGTACATTAGCATAGGTTCACCCACACAACACTTATCAAAACAATGAAGATTAATCAACTCGTATGTAGCGAAAGCACTAGACTAAAATCCCGTGTGTCCTCGAGAACGTTTGGTCATTATAAGTAAACAAACCGGCTTGTCCTTTGTGCTAAAAAGGATTGGGCCACTCGCTGCAATTATTTCTCTCGCATTTTACTTACTTGTACTTTATTCATCTGTTACATCAAAACCCCCTGAATACTTGTCTGTGAGCATTTACAGTGAATCCTTCATCAAAACTGCCTGTCAACACCTTCTGCTCCTCGTTGGGATCGACATTCTTACTTATCGAAGATACTACGATACACCCCCTATACTTGTGGGTCATCATACTTGGCGTAGGCTATGATTGTGATCTCTTGTAGATTATGAAGTTAACTATTGCTATGATAGTATTGATGTGATCTATGCCTCCTTTCGTAGCGTGAAGGTGACAGTGTGCATGCTATGTTAGTACTTGGTTTGGTTATGTTGATCTGTCGTGCACTCTAAGGTTATTTAAACATGAACATCGAATATTGTGGAGCTTGTTAACTTCGGCATTGAGGGTTCGTGTAATCCTACACGGTTAGTGGTGTTCATCATCCAACAAGAGAGTGTAGAGTCTAGCATCTATCTATTTATTCTGTTATGTGATCAATATTGAGAGTGTCCACTAGTGAAAGTATGATCCCTAGGCCTTGTTCCTAAATATCGCTATCGCTGCTTGTTTATCGTTTTACTCGCATCTTTACGTCCCGCAATATTACTACCATCAATCGCACGCCGACAAGCACTTTTACGGCGCCGTTACTACTCGCTCATATTCATTCATACCACTTGTATTTCACTATCTCTTCGCCGAACTAGTGCACCTATTAGGTGTGTTGGGGACACAAGAGACTTCTTGCTTTGTGGTTGCGGGGTTGCATGAGAGGGATATCTTTGACCTCTTCCTCCCTGAGTTCGATAAACCTTGGGTGATCCACTTAAGGGAAACTTGCTGCTGTTCTACAAACCTCTGCTCTTGGAGGCCCAACACTGTCTACAAGAATAGAAGCACCCGTAGACATCAGCCATATGCAAGCATCCTGATCGCTGCTATGCAGTTTTAGTAAAAAGACAAGCCCACCGTGCCAACTGCATCCTTTGCAAGAACTTGCCAATTGCATACTCTTTGCAGACGAAGTAGTTGTCGTAGACCTTGACTCCATCCTTGAGTTGTTGGAATAATGGTATTGACACCCCAAACCGGCGTCAAAACATAGCTGGCGTGTAAATTGCCTTGGTGCGGTGGAAGTAGTCGTCGAATAGCATATCGTGACCGGCTTCTCTTTTACGATCCAGCGCAGTGGCACGTCCCTTTACCGAGCCACGGTATAACATTTTGCTCATCAATGAGCAACGTGGCCGTCGTTAGCAAGTCATCGTCGGACTCCTCGTCGGAGGACGTATAGATGACGCTCTTGAAGAAGAACTCATCTCCCCTGTCCACCATCATCTGCATACAAAACGGCGACAAGTTTTAGTTGAGATAAATTGGGCCTCCCATTTCTTCGAACACCCTGCGGCCGGCCCAAGCCACGGCAGATGTACCGACTTGTGAGCAAAGCAGGTCACGGCTGATGATGCGGCCAGGCAGCACGAGGCAGAAAATTGCACCTCTTTCAGGCGGCGATGCCGTGAGAAGATTGCGTCGCTTCGTTGGTGGCCTTCATGGCAGCGGCGTGAGCTTCCATCTTCGCCGCCTCCACCTTCTCCCTCTCCAACTCGATCTTTATGTCTTACTTGTCGAGGATTTCCTTCCACATGATGGCGGCCCTATCTGCCGTTTCCTTGTTCTCCATTGGGAATGAGGTTATCATCTTCTAGAGGGAGGCGTCCATGGTGGCCAATGCCAGCGCCGCATTCCTCTCGATCTTCGCCTTCTTGTTGCCAATGGGGCGCCCGGTGGAGGCGCCGACTGGATCGACCGGCCCATCTACCTCGTCCTTGTTTAGAGTGTGGCGGAGCTCGTCCCATTTCTTGCAACCTTGTAGCTTGTTGAAGCAATGCATGAAGGGGAACTCTTTGTCCGTGTTTTTGTACTTGTACATATCGAGGGCGTCGAACATCTAACAATACATGATGCAATAACAAGATATAGAACAAGATGGATCATCAAATAGATACACTATGATGCATTATGAAATAGACATCACCAAATGGGCGTAGATCATACCCAATCCACCATCGTCTTGGCGTTCTCCTTCCGGCCCTTAATCGTCACATAGTAGCCATGGAACTTGCTACACGCCGCCTTGATGATGTTCCAACGGTGGGAGAGGGTGCCCTCGTTCCGGATCATGTTGATGGTGGCGTAGTCACCGTAGTTCTTCTTCTCGTTGAAGGAATCGAGAATGTGCTTGTAGTACTTGCCTCCGGTTTTGGTTGACGCTGATGATGGGGCAAAATCTCACTTGCTTCCACGCCTCGATGAGACATTCATCCTCCAAAGACCTCCACCTCGGACCATGAGTGCCGCCGGAACGTGTGCGCGTCGTCGTCCTCGTCGTGGTCACACCACTGTCGACGTTGATCAGCTCTTCCTGGACCTCCTCATCACCTTCATCCTCCTCGGCCTCTTCTTCATACTCGTCGATGGGGGGTTCGTAGGCTTGGCCGCGTATGAAGCCGGTGAGGATCTCGTCCCCGGCGGCAATCTATGCAACAAATTATCTACTTTGAGTCAGCGTCGGTGTCTACGATGCACATAACACATTAAAAGTAAGGAAACTCACCTCGTCCTCGTCCATTGACACACCGGACGTGCTGCCGAACACCTGATGGGTGCTCCTGCCCTCGTCAGGGAAGAGGTGGCAGGGAAGGCCGGTGCCGTCTGTCACGTGGGCGTCGGTGCTTGTTCAGGTCGACGGGGAAGCGAAAGGCGCCGCTGCCCCTCGGTGCCGAATCCGGCGAGAACGGCGAGTTGGAGTCAAAGGTCATGTCGTTGTCCGCGTACTCGGGGTATTAGCGGGCGCGGACGTCCATCTGCGACGCGCCCGCATCTGCGAGATCGACGGCCCCTCCGCGTAGTACCCCGGCGACGACGGTGAGCTCGAGAAGTTGCGGATGCCGGGCTGCTGGCTCCCTTCGGGCTGGCCGCCGCCCAAACTGAGGCACACTTCCGCAGCAGACGCCGCTTTCGCGGCTTCAAGAGTTGTGAGGCGGCGCCTCCCGCGGTCGGTCATCGCAAAGGAGCAGCGGCGTTTCTCGTCCACCCACTCCTCCTGCGACATGTTCGCCAGCTTCTCCTTCGGCGCGACGGTGCGCGGCTTCGTTGGCGCCTTCACTGCCTTCGCCGGAGCCTTTCTCTTCGGTGGCATGGCGGCGGCGATGGTTTTTCGGGTTGGAAACTGGATGGGAGATGGAGCGGCGGGCGGGAGAAATGAGCGGCGGTGGGGACAAGATTTTGGTGGAAAAGATGTATACTTTTGAGATGTGTGGCTGACAGGTGGCTCGCACGCCCAAAAAAATTTCGCATCGCGAGACGCCAACGCGCTCGATTCGCAGCCTTCGCGTAGGGGCCGGCACAGGATTAGTGGTGTATTATTGGGCCTAAAAAAGCCGACGCTATTTAAGGTAGACCGGTGTGAGTCCATTTTTACCTACTGGTCTCCAAATGCTATCGAGGCCGCTATGTATCGGCGGTGAGCAGCAGCAGCTCCATGGTGGCACGGGGGCTGGCGCCGGTGTTGTCCAACGGCGAGGCTCTACGGTCAGCGTCAAGCACATAGAGCCCATTTACTACGGGCCAATAAAATTATGTGTTAGTCGGCGAATGGGCCGTGGCCCACGGACCGCATAAGGTTCGTGCCGTGAAAGCAAAAGAATGCTACGCGCCCCCAGGAATGTACACGGAACACGGCACGGGGAGCCTGTGACGAGATGTGGAGCTACGCTACGCGTCCCCAGCAAGGTACACGAGGAGGTAGCTAAAGCTGAGCCGTCCATGTCTTCGCTCCTCTTTTCTTCCCCCTCCACCACCCGACTCGACGACCTCTCTCCTTCCGTCCGTTCCTCACCGGGGTCCGGAGGCTGGGCGACGGGGCTCCGAAGGAGCCACGCCTCCCTCCCAGGTACCTGGGCGATGCACGGTTCTTGTTAATTTTGTCCTGTGATTTGTTACTTCGGCTTATGTATTTTTGGTTAGGAACCTAGGAAGCTCTCATCATTTCGTGCTGATTTGTGAGCGAATCTTGATATGGGAGGCGAGCTGCTTTGGTTTGTAGGAATCCGTGTGCAGGATAAGTTCTTGCTAGTTAGTCGGATGTTTCGTTTGCTCTCTTGGTTCCATCCGGCACACGCTCCCCAGTTCATCATGGGGATAGCTGATTCTTGATCAATTTGGAGTATTACCTTATTTTACCATATGAAAAATTGAAGGATCAAGATGATCTTCTTGGCTAGTCCATGTGGTGTGGGCCTTCTCCTGGTGGTGAATGAGTGTATAATCAGCATCATACGGACAATTGTGAATTCTTTCGTAATTGATTTGATAGCGAATAAGATTCTTTTAGCTCCGATGTGTTCATTTTGGTTTTCTGTGGAACGGTCCACACAGTGCACAACAACCACCATGTGTCTTTAGGCTTACCATGTTGTTTCAGGATGATAAGGGTGCCCTGTTCTGTGATATCAAAGGGACCCGTTTCTGGCTACTTTGACGTAGATTTGGGAGCCAAAAGTGCACACTTCGTTCTTAAACTAAGTTTTGTTTAAGGTTGGGACTTGGGAAAAGCTAAACACCGTTATTTTTCTTCCTGATAAGAAAAGTAGACTGTACAGGGCATTTCTGTTTGCAATTTTAACTAAGAATTTCAGTGCAAGGGGGTTAAAGAAGCTACCTATTCATTTGTCTGACACTGATCTGAAACATTCTATTCTTCTATCCAATAGAATACACAGGTAGTAACTTTTTTGCGGTCTGTCGGCTCCTCTGATTCCATCTTCTCTTGTTTAATAACTTGTATATTTATGTGACATTGAATTTATCAGCACTTCTACTATTAGCTTATGAGTACTGAGGAGCACAACCTTGCTCTCTGTCTGCTAGCCTTATGACAGACAGAAGTGATGGACCAATTGGTAGTCTCCCTGAACATCTCCTTGTAGAAATACTGACTCGGTTACCAATCTGTGAGTGGGTTCAAGTATCATGTGTCAGCAAGCATTGGGCAAGCATGTTCCAAGGAGAATACTTGTGGCAAACCGCTATTTCAAGGAAATGGCCATCAGCTGGTTTCCGTAGACGCTGGCCTGGGCCAATTCCCAGAGGTTCTGCTAGGAGGTGAGTTTTGTAATCTGATATGTTTTGTCTTCTCCATTGCTCCTCTATTATATGATGTTGTTGCATAATTTTCTTTTCTTCCAATTCTTACTCTATCTGCAGTATGATTGACATAAAAAAATGTAAAACAAGACAGATGACTCACTTACCGCATTCTATGCAGTATCCTTATAGTCTTAGATTCCTGCATCTTGTAGATGACATTCTTGTTGAATTTAATTTAGGAATTTTTACTTTGAATTGAACTACATGTGAAGAATCACAAATAACTTTTGCTTCTGCTGTACATATTTAGTATAATAAAGCCATGCAGGTGTATCTCTCTTTTGTATCATCTAGCATTTCAAAATCAAATTTAAAATCATGATTGAACCATTTACAGGAGATTCCAAGCACTATATGTCAGCGAGAACCTTGTACCGTCTGGTGGCGAGATTGATGAGCTTGTTGGTCACACATTTCTATATTTAAAAGAACAGCTTGAGAGCCTTGTCATTCCTCCATCCAGCATACTTCATGGCACCATCATTGGTGAGTTGTATATTTGAAATGTCAATGTTGGTATATTTTAGTGTTGGATGATCATGATCACTATCAATTTTCAAAGAGAAAACTAAATAGAAGTGTCCTACTAGTACATATTTCGCTTTATAAAGGAGTACTGGATAATTTAGGATGGAGACTGAGAAGTAATGATCCAATTGCATGGCTTTTAGGTTCTATACGGTTGATATGTGCTCTTCTTCAGTACTTCTTTGCTCCAGTAGAAGAAGATCTAGGCAGATTCTCAGATAAATCTGCTGACAAGCTAATTACCAACTCGTTAGCAACTGTGTATTTTAGGATTATCAGTTCTCTTATGGGTAGAAAAGAAACTTCACTTCAAATTCTTGTCTGCATCCAATTGAAAGCTTGGAAAACTATGTATTGGTCTTCTGTAGGACTAAAATATTCATCTTTTTATATACTATAAGATTCATGTATTGCTCTGCGTGCTGATTTCTCATACAGACGTCCATGTTCACACTGAATTAGTACTGCCTTCTCATTTTCTGCACAGATCAGTTCATTGCTTGTGGTAGGACAGGAGAAAAGGCCCATGAACTTGCTTCAAATATATGGATTGCAGTCATTGACAATTTGGAAGAAAACCAGCAAACTTTCATGTTGTTAAGACACCTTGCACAAGAAGGAGATGTAAGAACTGCATCTGAATATATTTTGTATTGCCAGAGCAGAGAAAAAAGTATCATACCTTTTCACGTGCCATTAGGATACACATCAATTTCTTATAATGCAAGTAATACTCGAAAATTCCAAATATGCTTAGTAGATTAAATTATATGGTTTCATTTTGATCAATGATACTCTGATGCACGGTGATGCTTTTATTTTGGTACCAGTATAATGCTAAATCTTGGTAAATATAGATTACTTCAAATTTACTTTTCTTGATATGCACAGTAGAGTACTTGCTGATATCGGTGTTTCATATTTTATTTGCAGTTTTTCCTCCCATTTCCATATTCGAGGTCGTATAAAGTACTGTGGAGGGTGTTCGACAAGCTGTTCACCGACTTCCGTGACTGTTTTAGCAGGGCAGATTACCATGACGCGCTAGCGAGTGCCAAGTCTAGGTTTCAGCCAGTACCTTCTTTATGGCTTGGTCATTAGCATACGTCTGTTGTTTTTCTTGTGCCCTGGACGCTGTTTTAGATGTAGTTGCTATACTTCCCATGGTGAAAAGATGGATGCCGAGAGCCAATTCCAATGGAGGACTTGTATGTATTTAGCAGTTAGCTACAAGAAAATCAAACTATTGTTCGATTGCAAGAAAAAAGGGGTGTTCTTGTAAATTTGTCCAGTTGCTTCAGTTCACTTTAAACTTCATACCCGGCAGGGGGGTAGTTTGATGGTTTGAATTGTCATCAATACAAGTATACAGTACCCGGAAAAAAAACAATACAAGTATACAGCTTGATGGCGACGAATCAGTGAATAGGAAGTGGAGGCAGCTGATTAGTCTGAGACAGTTTTTGTTTGTTTTGTTTTTGGAAACGGAGGAGTTTGAGACAGTTGCGCGTGCGGGAGCGGGAGTTTCCCCAACAAAACAAAAAAATACGGAGTTCTCCTCCGCTTCAAGGCCGACGCGATCCCCTCCTGCCTTGCGTTGTTGGTTCAACTGGAATTCAGATTTAGCTCGGCTTGCTCCCAGAAAATAGATAGAGCAGTTCGCACCCCTAGTATCGTCGCATCATGGGGCTGCTGGCACTGAAACATCTCATGTCCATGCGGCGGGATCGGCGTCGTCACCGGCCAATTCAAGGCCGTAGTAAGCCATCACTTCTTAGCTCCCTCGGCCGCTCTGTTTATTCTTCTCTGCCTATGTTGTGTGTGCATGTCCTGACATATACGACCTCTGCCTTTGGCCATCGATCTGTAACCTGTATTGTGGCAACTTCTCGGTTAATCTACAATAGTATTTAACTCTTCGTAAGATGACGCCATTTAATTTCTTGTGTAACTTATATGCAACTGGGAAAAAAGGTGTTGAATTGCATATGGGCGTGCAATTCGACACTTTTTCCCCAGTTGCATATGGGTGTGCAATTCGACACCTTCTAGGCCGTGTAACTTATAGATCAACATGTGCAATTTTCATGTGCAAAAATCACAATACAAATCGAAGGACCGTAGAGTCGACCTAAAACTAATTTAACTCTTGGCCGACCTAGAACTAGCAACAGGCTATTTTTATTTTTATTTTTTAGATGAACATGTAACCTGTTCATGGTCTTATGAGCAGAACTCCAGGGTTGATCTTTACATGTTTCTTGTAGTGAGATAAAAACTGATCTTTTTACAGCTTATCTTTTTGTGAAGAAATTTTGTTTGTGCCTGTGCCCTACTTGTTGTTTTCTATCATCAATTCCTTTGTTCTTATAACCAATGCATCATGTACTGCAGATGGATTGGTGACTTCAGCTGCTAAAAGGAAGGAATCACCCTGCCCCCAAGGCGACTATACTCCGAGTGATACAAAATTGACATATTCAGGACCAAGCCTACCAGAGGTTTGCAATTAAATGCTGATGACGGACAATTTTTGTTGCAATTAAAAAATCACGTTGACTGTTAGCTGCTCAAATTGGCGGATCAAATGCTTGCAGAATAAAACTATGTTTTGATAAAGAACTGACTTCCTATAACTACTAGTTGAATGCCCGTGCGTTGCTACGGATCCTTAATATTTACTCCAACAATTATTAGTACTATAACAATTCGAGTCACCCACCCAAATTAGGATACATGCTAAACACTACACACAAAAAACAGATTTCTTTTTTGCGGCCATCAGACGTGGTAATAACATTGGCGTTAAGACGGCCACATACCACCGTTGAACTTGATCGGGTCGGATGCCTCCTCCTTGCTAACATACATTTATCACTCTATGTTGGCATCCATTGAATGCTACCGATCAACTTATCCATGACTGGTAATTGTTGTATCTAACTCGCAGAAGAACTAAAAAGTGGGATACACATTCTATTCTTCAGAGTAAGTTTAGATTAACTCTGAATAACAAATCAACCAAAAAAATGAAATATGCACGCAACTCTAAATTTGTATGAAAATAAAAGCTAATTGCATATATATAAATTCTGACCATGGGTACGTATCTTTGTTGACAAAAAAAAAGAATACTCACTATACCCACCAGGTAAAAACAACAAAATAGGTGAAGGCTTTAGAAATTGATTCAGATTTCACACCCTTCTACACTCCTACTTATCGTACAATGATCCAATTTGTTCAAACCCTTCCCCGACCCGCGCAAAGCGGGAGCTTGATGCACCGGAATGCCTACACTTCTACTTACTATATTCCTTCATTTAATTCAATAATAGTAACTGTAATAACCTTTGAGACCTGGATTTTGTATGTTACTTCATTAATGCAATAGCCCGTTCATAGATAAAACCTGTCACAAACTCTGCATGAAGGGAATTAAGAATCTATACTGCAAGCTTTTCAATCAAGAACTTTGCTAATTTGCTACCCCAATCTAGTATGAAAAATCTGAAGTCTTGAAGTATCATAGGGATGATAATAGTGCCAAAGCTTCATCAATAACTGATTAAATTTCATCATGACTTTACTTAACCAAAAAAAACGATCATTTATTTGAACGGGTTAAGGACAACAAGTAAGGATCATGACAAAGGCTCACACTCAACAAAGTGGTATACAGACATGCCTGGTAAGCTCATAATACTGAACATCAGGAGTGTAGGGGGATCCACACACAAAACAAGAGATAGCTAGCAGAGAGAAGGCATGACACCTTGTTTCAAGATAAAGAGGACATGAGAGCTCTCTACACTTCTGATAAAAAAATTATGCATCCTTCTATAAAACAATGATGGAAATTGAGATAAAGAGTTCACACTTTTCCTTGAAAGATAATATGATTGGCCACAATGTCAAGAAAAATTAACTCACATAGTGTTCAGTTGTGTCATTCAAACTAAATATTTGAGTGCAATATGATTCAATAAAAACTAACTAAATGGAAAAAGTATATATTCACCCCCCTCTCTCTCTTCTCCTACCTTGTAATGATCCCATGTAAACCCTTGTTTTGATGATATATGAGTTCAGGATGGCGTAAGCCCGCCGTAGCCCAGGTCAAAAAGGATGAACATCTTTGATGTTCGTTTTCTTGTTCATAACAGATCCATAGATGCTTACTTGCTTAGTAGAGATCAAACCGCAAATGGAGGTAAAACGGATTTGGTGGACTCATCGCTCATATATTGAAAAATATGCCAAACTTTCTAGCGGCTCACAGCTTAATATTGCAGCATAAGTGAAGTTGTACTACTAAAATATAACTGTACAGACAATATTGCTTCATTGAAGATACAAGAATTTTTTTTATACAAGATGTTCATCTCATTTTTTTGCATTTATGTTAATTTGAAGTTGTACTATTTAGAAAACAATGTTTTTCCCGTGAGCTAGCATTCTAAAGTTATTTTTACTGAAGCATAAGACATGAGAAGAAAAAATGTGAATCAAAACATGATCATGTTCCATCTCTGATATCTGTTGCTTGCTTGTGAAATTCTTGTATGTTTCTAATCGAACCAAATAGAGATTTTAATTGCGAGTTTTTGTGAACTCCAAATTGAGAAACAAGAAATAAAGAGATACGACATGCGATGCGGGTTTCTATTGTTGTAGATGTCGGGGACTGCCTTGAGAAAGATCGACCAAAATCTTTAATGTTTTTTACGGTCTAAAATAGTAACTTTATAGGGCTCCAGTACTGGCAGACACATTCTAACTTCTTCCACGTACCAATGAGTTGGTTCACTTGCATATAATTTGCAATCCCAGACATGAACTTAGATGGATCACGACTTATGCTTTCAACAATGATCAAGGATAAAAACTGACTGAAGAACACCGCATAGGTAACCTGAAGAATATTCAGTAAGTGGTGCATCGATAAATTAAGATTTTGACATGGGAAAAGAAGAAACTTATCTCTTTAATTATGCTTCCAGAATGCGATGCAAAAATATGGCAATTTGCCTTAGCAACGTCTCTGTTCAGCTTCTTGATGGTGTCCGGCAACATTCTGTTTCAGCAGAGTCTCCTGCACATATCCGCATGAGAAAGACAGAGAAACATCAAACTGACTATTCGCACCTAATAAAGGCCGGCTTGGCATAACAATCTGCAGCAAAGAAGTTACCTTCTATTCACTGGCGCGGCTGAGGGCGGTCGGTGGTGAGCGCGAGCGCGTATTCGAACTGCTGACGCGTTCGCGGATGTCCTGGGTGGCGGGGCGGCGTCATGCAGGGTGAGCTCTGAGCTGAGCGTGCATCCCCGCGGCCTAAGCCTCAAACCGCCGGATGCGGGACGCCTGTGCATTGGAGGTGATCTTCTGTGCCACGGATCCGCCGGAAGCACCGCGTACAGCTCCTCTGGCAGACCAAATACGACGGTCACCGGCAATGCGATGCATCCTAGGTCGGCACCGTCAAAGCGTCAGCTTTTCGCATCATTGGAAGATGGATCCGGTACAGAGACGGGTGGCTGCTGCCGGGGGCACATCACGGGTGGGTTGGGTGACGTCCGAGCGGCGACGATGATCCAAGGAAGAGGAGAGGCGAAATAAAGCACACCTGATTTCTTCCCTAAAACAAGTCATGATTATGCCACGCGAATCACAGACGATTTGTTGCTGTTTTCGGTCCGGGATTTATGCCACCACCATGCAAGGAAAACCTTAATCAACGTTGATGATGCACAGCGAACAAAAAGGAGCAAAGCCAACCTCTTGGTATAGAATCACCTTTGTTTTTGGAAATAATCATACCGTACCTTAATTAGCCCGATGATGTAAGAGGAAGTGGCTCACACGGAAATCAATCAATGGTCAGATATTGAGCGGAGACACGAGGTTACATTGGATGGTTCGGATTGTTTTAATGACGACCACCAAAGTGCGTTGAGTGTCAAACGACCAACTCCCATTTAATAGTAAAGATTCCCTTAGTAGTGGCTTGTACATCTTCCCCTGCTATTGTGGTCAGTATCCGGTGTCTGTCTTAGTGTAGTGACCAATATTTTGTTTGCTCCAATTTTTGGTATAGAAAAATCAAGTAGGCTCTTAGGTTCCACAAGGGGGGGAAAAATGTATGACAGTATGAGTGCTACCTCTGAATGCTTTCGTTGGCTTCACAGTTGGGACTATGCTCTAGTTTTGTGATAATACTGCCTAATTCCATTAAAAAATAGAAGATTGAAAGGCATGTGTATGGTGAAACTCTACCTGCGCTTTCCAACCTATTATCGATGTACCTTGGTTACCGATTTCCTGCCATGTATCTTACAATGTATAGGTTCGATAGCTGCTGTATTCTTTTGCATGTTCTCGTGGACGTTTTCATGTTCAGATATAATAACCCTATTGTCTGCGTTACTCGACATGGTCATATTTTATCCCTTTTCCCAGATTGAAGCAACATTTCGCCTTCACAATTGAAATGCTGAACTTTTCTCCAATGCTTATGCATGCAGGACATATGGCATCATATCCATTCTCGAATGCGACTACGAGATGCTGCACGTGTTGCCTGCGTGTCTCATTCATTTCGGCGTTCTTGGAGATGTTATCCCAATCTCACCATAACTAGGAAAACTCTGGGTTTGAAAGGCGGAAAATACGGAAGGTCATATAAAATATCGAGTGCTCTTGCAAGGAAAACTGACCGCATTCTGAGAAAGCACTCGGGCATTGGTGTGAAAGCGCTCAAGCTTCAAATAAATGATTTTCCCATGTTCAGCACCTTCTGTGATCTCGACCGATGGCTTCATATCGCTGTTAAACCAGGGATTGAAGAGCTTGACCTATGGCTGGGGATGCACTCACATGATGCAGCTGTGTACGACTTCCCGAGCTCACTTTTACTTGATGGGAATGGCAAGTCGATTCGGCATCTTCATCTCAGTAATTGTGTCTTACGTCCCACGGCTGGACTTGGCTGCTTAAGAAGCTTGACAAGTCTGGACTTTTGTGACATACGTATTACGGGGGATGAGTTAGGGTACCTTTTCTCCAGTTCAGTTGCTTTGGAGACACTGACACTCATGTATTGCCATGAGTTATTTCTCCTGGAGATACCTAGCCTGCTGCAGCGGCTTAGCCACCTAATTATCAATGGTTGCAAAAATCTGGAAGTGATAGAGAGCAAAGCTCCTAATCTCTACAGTTTTAGATATATGGGTCACCAGGTAAGACTATCACTCGGTGATTCATTGCGAGACTTCAAAATTCATACTTCAGGTTGGGACTTTGTTCATTATGCTAGTGAAAATCTTCTGCCCATGCTGGCAAATCTTGAAGCTCTTGACATATATTCACGTTATGTGGTATACTCTTAAACTTCAGATTAATTAACTTAATTATTCAGAAAACAGTAGAGACCTGCATCTTCCTTGAATAATTAATCTGAAGCGTTTCTATGCAGAGGAAAGCACCACTGATACCAGACAAATTCCTCCACCTCCAGCTACTGTGCGTTGGGTTTTTTTCCCCAGACTATGATTATTTTTCTCTGATTTCTTTGCTTGACGCTTGTCCTTCCTTGGAGACTTTCGTATTGTCTGTAAGTCATGTTCATCAGATATCTGTGGTGGAGAATGCATTTGTTCGCCTTGTCTTTTCACTGTTATTATTGACATTGACATATATCCGATGCAGGTAGAGCCGGATCGTGTGGAGCAAGAATCGGTTTTAGGAGATTCTTATCATGATCTAAGGAAGATACCAGGACACTTGCATGGGAACATAAAGGATGTGCAGATCATTGGATTCTGTTCTGCAAGGAGCATAGTTGAGCTGACATGCCATATTCTTGAAAATGCAAAGTCACTTGAGTGCCTTACACTGAGCACCTTTTACAATGGTCAAATTTTGTGTTCAACCAGAAAAAAAGGTAAATGCCTCTCGATGAGTAGGCTTATGATCATGGAAGCCCGTAAAGCGCTCTTAGTAGTGGAAAAATACATTGTGGGGAAAGTTCCCCCTTCTGTCGAGTTGAAAGTTGTGGAACCTTGCAGCCGATGCAATCCTCTTGAAATTTAGTGCCTGCTCGTGGCCTGGCTCCAGCTCGTGGAGCCACGGGCAAAGATGCATTTGAACTTGCCAGGCAAGAATAAATAATCTTTTAAGCCAGCTGCATGTATGGAGTTGTAATTTCTCATTGCTTGCGCTATTTTTATGTTATCCTAGATGGAAACGATTAAGTGGTATTCGGATCTTTTTTGTTGTTTCATTAAGTAACCATAACTCATAATTGCTGATTATCGAGGTCCTGTAATCCACCGGTCTTCGTTAATTAGAACTAAGAGTGACTGAGAGAAACTCGTCGGCAGTCCTACCTCATACATGCCAAACTCATAGGGACTCCGATGTATCAGTTTTTTTTAAGGATGTCCTATGGATCAGCTAATCAGGCAAACAACGTTTTGTTTTGTGAAATGGGCCAGAATTAGGCTGAAATGTAAGCGCATCTGTAGAGGGCCAGCGAAAACGGACCGAGGCGGTAAGCCATTCACGGCCTAAATTTGGTTTGGCAATGCGCTGACACGGACAGCCGACACGTCACCTCTTCCACTAGTGGCACACAAGCCACTTCCTGGCCCACCACCCAAAAATCCAATATTATCGGCGTCAAACCCTTCCCTGCGATAGACATCGTCGCCGGGATGGACATCAACCCTGCCTCCCCAACACCCGGCCTAATTTTGGATTCAGACTTATAAATCCAAATCCAAAATAAAATCGCAACATACATTTTTGTAATAGTACAAAAGTCACTATATGACTTAAAATAGTCAAACACAAATTGTGTGGTACAATTGACTATGAGAGCTCCTTTTTATAAAGGATTAATCGTACAATGGTGATTGCTTATAAACAAAAATCCTAATTGGATTCTACATGACACAGACCCGCGCACGTCCACCTCTTCTGCTAGTGGCACACAAGCCACATCATGACCCACCATCCAAACATTGAATATCGTCGGCGCCAAACATTGAATATCATCGGCGCCAAACACTTCCCTGGGATGGACGTCGACCCTGCCTCCCTAACACCCGGCCTGACGTAGGACCTTGCCGATGGACGCAAGCAGAAGGTCAACATACTGAAGGAAGAGATGATGCCGACGAAGAGTGCAATATGTTAGAGTTAACTTAGCGTTAGAGTTAGGCTAACAAGCAGTTAGCTTTGTCATTAAGCTAACTACCTTGCAGTTAACATGTAGCGTTGTCCAAACGCCAATCACGTCTGTTCACAACAGACACTACCTTGTAAACCGTCATTGAGGTGCCTGCCATTAAGGTGCCCGTACAGGGGCTATATATAGCCCAGCAATCAATCAATAGAATCACCCTTTTGATTCAATCTTTCATTCTCAAACACAATAGAGACCAAGAAGTGGGGTGACCGGCCCACCTCGCTCGCCGTTGGGTCGGTTGATCCCCTCCCCCCGAGGCTTGTATATAGTGTAGGGTGTCTAGGAAGCTTGTCGGTGGCACTCAGTAGGCGGTGGTGCAGCCGATGCGGCGTTTTGGTGGCGGAGCTCATCCCTTCTGACGACAGCATTCTTCGGGATGTCGCGGTGGAGCTTCTGCCTTCCTCGAGCTCTCGGGTTCGTGGATGTGCCGAGTTCGTCTTCCCCTCTTCAGATCGAGCATGGCAGTTGATCTGGGTTAAGTTGAAGATGAAGCAGGTGCTGGTATGGAGCTGTTCAAAGACGACAGTGGTGCAAGGTGTGGCTCTGAGGAGCTGGTTGTCTGGCGACTTCCCGTCCACGAAGGGGCTGGTGGCGCGCCAACGGCTCGCCTAGCGTCGGCGTTTATCTTCAGGGTTGTGGTGATCATGCATACCACTGCATGTTGTAGTATACCAGTCGTTGACATAACATGTGCGAAGTACCAATCCGCAAATATTACATCCCTCAGAGTAGTACAACAGAAGCATAGCTGATCTTTATTTCAGTCATATAATATTACAAGCCATATCTTTACTATTATATTGGAGTTGGTTGTAGGTCATACAACATGTTTGGTGAAAGAGATTCGGATCATCTTGACCATTCCATTTAATCTGAGGTTTCTGGTTCGTATGATCTCTTTTTCGCTCCTCCCGCCATAAGACATGATCAATCAAATCGATTCTAATTTAATTCCCCTCAATCACACCATCGTCCGATCAGGTCGCTGCTACGTACGGTAATTAATACACGGTAATCAATCACGGTATCAATCACAATCACAATAATTAATAGGCGGCAATCAATACATGGTAGTTAAGGTATTTTTTCCTTCGCTGCAAACTGGTGGTTCCTCTCCGGGCATGTACAATGGGGTGATGTCAGCCTTTCCTTAGAGATGCCACGTCAGATTTTTTGCTTAGTTGGAGGAGAGAGAATGAAGAAAGAGAAGATTGTCTTTCCTTAGCTAAGGGATCATCTCTTAGAAAACAAGGGAAGACTATTTTCTCCATTGTATCACATATGTCTTCCCTTAGCAACAAATTTCTTACCAAAATTTAATTACTCATATTAATTGCTAGATATGACTATAAGAGATAATGCATTGTATGACTTATATCTAATACCTTCTCTAGCTGATGTGGCGGGGTAAGAGAAGACATGCCTTCTCTACCATTGTACATGCCCTCCCATCATCACACCTAAGCAGGGCAAAGCAGTCCCACCCGATCTGGTCGCTAGAGGAAGAAAATCAAGTTACAAATTGGCGTCCAGCTACGCGATTCCACAATTGTTGGGATTTGATTATTAATCCTTACCATTTTACTACATACCATCCTTAGTTTGTTGCCAAGACATGTTGTTGCCTCCCTAAAAAAAGACATGCCCCTGCCGCCTCTAACCCTGCCGCTCGAAACCCTACCCGTTCCTCTCCAGTACTGATGTCTACGGGTGCTTCTATTCTTGTAGACAGTGTTGGGCCTCCAAGAGCAGAGGTTTGTAGAACAGCAGCAAGTTTCCCTTAAGTGTATCACCCAAGGTTTATCGAACTCGGGGAGGAAGAGGTCAAAGATATCCCTCTCAAGCAACCCTGCAATCACAAAGCAAGAAGTCTCTTGTGTCCCCAACACACCAAATACACTTGTCAGATGTATAGGTGCACTAGTTCGGCAAAGAGATAGTGAAATACAAGTAGTTTGGATGTATATGAGTGGTAATAGCAATCTGAATAAAATATGGCAGCGAGTAAACATGCAACAAAACAAGTAAACAAACGGAGATTCGATGCTTGGAAGCAAGGCCTAGGGATCCCGCTTTCACTAGTGGACACTCTCAACTTTGATCACATAATAAAGCCACTCTACACTCTTTTGTTGGATGATGAACACCACTAATTGTGTAGGATTACACGAACCCTCAATGCCGGAGTTAACAAGCTCCACAATATTCGATATTCATGTTTAAATAACCTTAGAGTGCACGATAGATCAACACAACTAAACCAAGTACTAACATAGCATGCACACTGTCACCATCACACTATGAAGGAGGAATAGATCACATCAATACTATCATAGCAATAGTTAACTTCATAATCTACAAGAGATTACAATCATAGCCTACGCCAAGTACTACACGATGCACACACTGTCACCATTACACCGTGAAGGAGGAATATACTACTTTAATAACATCACAAGAGTAGCACATAGATGAATAGTGATACAAAACTCATCATATGGATCTCAATCATGCAAAGCAATTCATGAGATCATTGTATTGGAGTACAGAGAGAGAGATTAACCACATAGCTACCGGTACAGCCCTTAGCCTCGATGAAGAACTACTCCCTCCTCATGGGAGACATCAGCGTTGATGAAGATGGCGGTGGTGTTGATGGAGAAGCCTTCCGGGGGCACTTCCCCGTCCCGGCGGCGTGCCGGAACAGAGACTCCTGCCCCCCAGATCTTGGCTTCGCGATGGCGGTGGCTCTGGAAGGTTTCTCGTACCGTGGCTTTTTCGTATCGAGGTTTTAGGTCAGGGACCTTTAAATAGGCGAAGAGGCGGAGTCGGAAGGCTGATGGGGCCACCACACAATAGGGCGGCGCGGCCAGGGCCTGGGACGCGCCGGCCTAGCGTGTGGGCCCCCCAGGGCTCCCCTCTGGCTGCTCTCGGGTGTTCTGGAAGCTTCGTGGAATTCTAAGATGTTGGGCGTTGATTTCGTCCAATTCCGAGAATATTTCCTTACTAGGATTTCTGAAACCAAAAACAGCAGAAAACAGGAACTGGCACTTCGGAATCTCGTCAATAGGTTAGTTCTGGAAAACGCATCAAAACGATATAAAGTGTGAACAAAACATGTAGGTAATGTCATAAAACTAGCATGGAACATAAGAAATTATAGATACGTTTGAGACGTATCAAGCATCCCCAAGGTTAGTTCCTACTCGCCCTCGAGTGGTAAACGATAACAATGATAATTTCTTAAGTGACATGCTACCAACATAATCTTGATCAACATTATTGTAAAGCATATGAGATGAATGCAGCGATTCAAAGCAATGATGAAGACAATGAGTAAACAACTCGAATCATATAGCAAAGACTTTTCATGAATAGTACTTTCAAGACAAGCATCAATAAGACTTGCATAACAGTTAACTCATAAGCAATAAATTCTTAGTAGAAAGCTTTGAAGCAACACAAAGGAAGATATAAGTTTCAGCAGTTGCTTTCAACTTCAACATGCATATCTCATGGATATTTGTCAACATAAAGCAATATAACAAGTGCAGTAGGTAAACACGTAAGAATCAATGCACACAGTTGACACAAGTGTTTGCTTCTAAGATAGAGAGAAATGGGTAAACTGACTCAACATAAAAGTAGAAGAATGGCCCTTCGCAGAGGGAAGCATGGATTACTATTTTTGTGCTAGAGCTTTTATTTTGAAAACAAGAAACAATTTTGTCAACGGTAGTAATAAAGCATATGAGTTATGTATAAGATATCTTATAAGTTGCAAGCCTCATGCATAGTATACTAATAGTGCTCGCACCTTGTCCTAATTAGCTTGGGTTAACACGGATTATCATTGCATAACATATGTTTCAACCAAGTAGAAGAATGGCCCTTCGCAGAAGGTTCGCATTGGATTTCTCGCTTTTGATCATTCTCAACTTAGACACCCATACCGGGACAACATAGACAACAGATAATGGACTCCTCTTTTAATGCTTAAGCATTCAACAACAGTTAATATTCTCATAAGAGATTGAGGTTTTATGTCCAAACTGAAACTTCCACCATGAATCATGGCTTTAGTTAGTGGCCCAATGTTCTTGTCTAACAGTATGCATACTCAAACCATTTGATTGTGAAAACCGCCCTTACTTCAGACAAGACGAACATGCATAGCAACTCACATGATATTCAACAAAGGTAAAAGAGTTGATGGCGTCCCCGTAAAACATGGTTACCGCACAACAAGCAACTTATTAAGAAATAAGACACATAAGTACATATTCTTCACCACGATAGTTTTTAAGCTATTTTGTCCCATGAGCTATATATTGTAAAGGTAAAGAATGGAATTTTAAAGGTAGCACTCAAGTAATGTACTTTGGAATGGCGGAGAAATACCATGTGGTAGGTAGGTATGGTGGACACAAATGGCATGGTTATTGGCTCAAGGATTTGGATGCACGAGAAGAATCCCTCTCAATACAAGGCTAGGCTAGCAAGGTTGTTTGAAGCAAACTCAAGTATAAAACGATGCAGCAAGACTCACATATGAACATATTGTAAGTATTATAAGACTTTACCTCGTCTCCTTGTTGTTGAAACACCTTAACCAGAAAATATCTAGACTTAGAGAGACCAATCATGCAAACCAAATTTTAACAAGCTCTATGTAGTTCTTCATTAATAGGTGCAAAGTACATGATGCAAGAGCTTAAACATGATCTATATGAGCACAACAATTGCCAAGTATCAAATTATTCAAGACATTATACCAATTACCACATGTAGCATTTTCTATTTCCAACCATATAACAATGAACGAAGCAGTTTCAACCTTCGCCATGAACGCTAAAGATAGAACTAAGAACACATGTGTTCATATGAAACAGCGGAGCGTGTCTCTCTCCCACACAAGAATTTATTCAAATAAAAACAGAAACAAAAACAAACAGACGCTCCAAGTAAAGTACATAAGATGTGACTGAATAAAAATATAGTTTCAAGAGAAGGAACCTGATAATTTTGTCGATGAAGAAGGGGATGCCTTGGGCATCCCCAAGCTTAGATGCTTGAGTCTTCTTGAAATATGCAGGGATGAACCACGGGGGCATCCCCAAGCTTAGACTCTTCACTCTTCTTGATCATAGTATATCATTCTCCTCTCTTGACCCTTGAAAACTTCCTCCACACCAAACTTAAAGCAAACTCATTAGAGGGTTAGTGCATAATAAAAATTTCACATGTTCAGAGGTGACACAATCATTCTTAACACTTCTGGACATTGCCCAAAGCTACTGGAAGTCAATGGAACAACGAAATCCATCCAACACAGCAAAAGAGGCAATGCGAAATAAAAGGCAGAATCTGTCAAAACAGAACAGTCCGTAAAGACGAATTTTACAGGGGCAATTAACTTGCTCAGATGAAAATGCTCAAATTGAATGAAAGTTGCGTACATATCTGTGGATCACGCACGTAAATTTGCAGATTTTTCTGAGTTACCTACAGAGAATTCTGCTCAGATTCGTGACAGCAAGAAATCTGTTTCTGCGGAGTAATCCAAATCTAGTATTGACTTTACTATCAAAGACTTTACTTGGCACAACAATGCAATAAAATAAGATAAGGAGAGGTTGCTACAGTAGTAACAACTTCCAAGACACAAATATAAAACAAAGGTACTGTAGCAAAATAAACACATGGGTTATCTGAAGGAGATATGCCCTAGAGGCAATAATAAAGTGGTTATTATTTATATCTTTATGTTTATGATAAATGTTTATATATCATGCTATAATTGTATTAACCGAAACATTAGTACATGTGTGATATGTAGACAAACAAAGAAGTCCCTAGTATGCCTCTTAACTAGCTTGTTGATTAATGGATGATTAGTTTCATAATCATGAACATTGGATGTTATTAATAACAAGGTTATGTCATTGTATGAATGATGTAATGGACACACCCAATTAAGCATAGCATAAGATCTCGTCATTAAGTTATTTGCTATAAGCTTTCGATACATAGTTACCTAGTCCTTATGACCATGAGATCATGTAAATCACTTATACCGGAAAGGTACTTTGATTACATCAAACGCCACTGCGTAAATGGGTGGTTATAAAGGTGGGATTAAGTGTCCGGAAAGTATGAGTTGAGGCATATGGATCAACAGTGGGATTTGTCCATCCCGATGACGGATAGATATACTCTGGGCCCTCTCGGTGGAATGTCGTCTAATGTCTTGCAAGCATATGAATAAGTTCATAAGAGACCACATACCACGGTACGAGTAAAGAGTACTTGTCGGGAGACGAGGATGAACAAGGTATAGAGTGATACCGAAGATCAAACCTCGGACAAGTAAAATATCGCGTGACAAAGGGAATTGGTATCGTATGTGAATGGTTCATTCGATCACTAAAGTCATCGTTGAATATGTGGGAGCCATTATGGATCTCCGGATCCCGCTATTGGTTATTGGTCGGAGTGAGTACTCAACCATGTCCGCATAGTTCACGAACCGTAGGGTGACACACTTAAAGTTGGATGTTGAAATGGTAGAACTTGAATATGGAATGGAGTTCGAATATTTGTTCGGAGTCCCGGATGAGATCCCGGACATCACGAGGAGTTCCGGAATGGTCCGGAGAATAAGATTCATATATAGGAAGTCATATTCCAAGTTTGGAAATGATCCGGTGCATTTATGGCAGGTTCTAGAAGGTTCTAGAAAAGTCCGGAAGAAATCACCATGGAAAGTAGAGTCCCGGAGGGACTCCACCTTGCATGGCCAGCCAACCCTAAAGGGGAGGAGTCCAAGGTGGACTCCCCTAGGGTGGCCGGCCAACCCCCTCATGGAAGGGGGAATCCCACCCCAAGTGGGATTCCCACCTTGGGTAGGTTTCCCTACATATGGGAGGTTTCATTGTTGGGGTCTTATTCGAAGACTTGGATACCAACACTTGGGGATTTCCACCTATATAATGAGGAGGAGAGGGAGGGGCTGCCCACTCTTGGCCGCACCACCTAGGGCTTCCCTTGGCCGGCGCCCTAGCCTCCCCCTCTCTCCCCAAACCCTAGCGGTATCTCTCCTCCACCACATCCCGCACGCTTAAGCGAAGCTCCGCCGGATTTCTCCACCACCACCGACATCACGCCGTCGTGCTGTCGAATTCAAGAGGAGCTACTACTTCCGCTGCCCGCTGGAACGGGGAGGTGGACGTCGTCTTCATCAACAACCGAACGTGTGACCGAGTACGGAGGTGCTGCCCGTTCGTGGCGCCGGAAGCGATCGTGATCAAGATCTTCTACGCGCTTTTGCAAGCGGCAAGTGAACGTCTACCGCAGCAACAAGAGCCTCATCTTGTAGGCTTTGGAATCTCTTCAAGGGTGAGACTCGATATCCCCTCGTTGCTACCGTCTTCTAGATTGCATCTTGGCTTGGATTGCGTGTTCGCGGTAGGAAATTTTTGTTTTCTATGCAACGTTATCCTACGATGGGTATCGTAGCCGTGTCTATGCATAGATGGTTGCACGAGTAGAACACAATGGTTTTGTGGGCGTTGATGCTCTTGTTATCTTTAGTTTGAGTACTTTGCATCTTTGTGGCATAGTGGGATGAAGCGGCCCGGACTAACTTTACATGACCGCGTTCATGAGACTTGTTCCTCGTTCGACATGCAACTTGTATTGCATAAGAGGCTTTGCGGGTGTCTGTCTCTCCTACTATAGTGAAGATTCAATTTACTCTTCTATTGACAACATTAGTATCACCGTTGTGGTTCATGTTCGTAGGTAGATTAGATCTCTCTCGAAAACCCTAAACCACGTAAAATATGCAAACCAAATTAGAAACGTCTAACTTGTTTTTGCAGGGTTTGGTGATGTGATATGGCCATGATGTGATGATGAATATGTATGAGATGATCATTATTGTATTGTGGCAACCAGGCAGGAGCCTTATGGTTGTCTTTAAATTTCATGTTGAGTAGTATTTCAAAGTAGTTGTAATAGTTGCTACATGAGGTGAACAACCATGAAGATGGCGCCATGGACCTTGACGCTACGCCGACGATGATGGAGATCATGCCCGTTGATGATGGAGATCATGTCCGTGCTTTGGAGATGAAGATCAAAGGCGCAAAGACTAAAGGGCCATATCATATCACATATGAATTGCATGTGATGTTAATCCTTTATGCATCTTATTTTGCTTAGATCGCGACAGTAGCATTATAAGATGATCCCTCACATTAATATCAAGATAATAAAGTGTTCTCCCTCGTATGCACCGTTGTACGCTTCGTCGTTTCGAAGCATCTCGTGATGATCGGATGTGATAGACTCAACGTTCACATACAACGGGTGTAAGCCATGTTGCACACGCAGAATACTTGGGTTTGCTTGACGAGCCTAGCATGTACGTACATGGCCTCGGACAACGGAAACCGAAAGGTTGAACACGAGTCATATGGATGATATGATCAACATGTTGATGTTCACCATTAAAGCTACATCATCTCACGTGATGATCGGTTTTGGTGTAGTGGATTTGGATCGTGTACCACTTAACAACTATGAGGGATGTTGTATTAAGTGGGAGTTCATTAGTAATTAGATTAAAACATGAACTAATTATCATAAACATAGTCTGAGTAGTATTTTGAATTAATTTTGTAGTATTGGCATCCGTTTTCTACCATGCGCTAGTCTTGTTATTGAGATAGAAATACTGTTAAAATCTGACAAGAAATTTTACGGATTGGTACCGTATTGTTAAAGAATCAAGAATTGATTAAGTCCTATTGAAAACTTTTAGTAAACCTCACATTATTGATTCAAAGAGCTATGGTTTCAATTAGTACCTAAAGTTATCTTGTCTCCGTAAAACTTGAAGTTCAAATCTGTTTGAAAAGTAAGGAGCTGAAAATTTAGTTTTCAGAAATAATCAAGGTATGAGATATATATGATATCTAAGACCTTATTGCAAGATGATAGAATATAATTTGGTGATACTACATAAACTCATAAGTTTTATGGGAATGTACGAAGGTTGAAGACGCAAGGCGTCCCAATCCTCCAACTATTGGGGCACTAATAATATTCGCATATCCATGAAGTTATCATCCTTAGTATGCACCATTGCTAAGACTCGTCGTTTCGAAGCATCACGTGATGATCGGGTGTGATAGATTCTACGTGTGCATACAACGGGTGCAAGCCAGATTTGCACATGTGAATACCAAGGTTAAAACTTTACGAGCCTAGCATGTACAGACATGGTCTCGGAAAGTCGTCATGATATAATGGATAAAATTATGAGTGAAATTGTTCATCATATTACAAAGTTACTAATAGTGAAATCTGAAACACTTGTCATATGATGATCAACTTAAAGTAAGAACCTCAAGGATTATTGGTATTTGACCAACAAACCTAGAAGTTAATAATGATAAAGTGTTTTTCTGAATAATGAGGAAAGCTAAAAGAGAAACTGCAAAAGATATTTTGGCAAAAAGAAAAGAAAAGACTAGAAAGTCTAGCTCGTGTGTATATAAATGATATACATGTTATGGTTGTATTCCTAGTTAAGTCACACTATGAAATTCTTGGGTATAAGTACTATATTGGTTGGTATGAAGTGTCATACAAAAACAACGCAATACAAGAATACTATGGCCTAAGTGACTGATAAAGAATATGGTAATAATGCACGTCTGGAACATAATAAAGTGTTATTATGTTTGTCGTTGGCATTCTACCTAACCCTTAGAATTTATAATAAAGAGCTTAATAAATTGTTATTTTGCTCTGGTCAAATAAAAACAATGAGTTGTTCAAATTATGACATTACTCCATGTACGATGGATAAGTTATTATAAATCTTAATGGTGAAACACACACACATAATACTGACTCTAAAATGCCATAAGGCAAATGATTTGAATTACACTTGTTTGTGGAACCGCCATTTAGGTCATGTTAGAAAGGAACGCATGAAGGAACTCCATGCAAATGGATTTTTGGAGTCATTTGATTTTTTGAATCGTTTGGCGCTTGCAAAATCTTTTCTAAAAAGTAATGACTGAAATACCGTTCATAGGCCGAGAGTTGAACGGGCAACTAACTTAGTGAAAACATACATAATGATATATGTGGTTCACCGAGCATAGTTGTGTGCGGGAGATTCTTCTACTTCATAAAAACTTCCAACAATAAATTGAGTATATATGTGGATATATTCAATAAGGAAGAAGCTTGAAACATTTGAATGGATTCAAATAAATTTCAGCATGAAGTGGAAATCATCGTAATAGAAAAATCAAATATCTATGATTGGATCATGGTGGAAATATTTGAATTACGAGTTTTTAGCGAACATCTAAGAGAGTTATGAAATTGTTCTACAACTCACGTTTCTTGGAGTATCATAGTGATGATGAAGTATCCAAGAGATGTATCCAAACCTTGTTGGATTAATGATGAGATAAAATATTATGATGCCATTATATTTTTGTGGATTATGCTTTAGTGACTACCGCTTTTAAACTAAATAGAGCATCATCATGATCCGTTGAAATGACACCATACGAGTTATGGCATGGGTATAAACCCTAATAGTTCTTTCTTTAAATTTTGGTCTAAGAGTTTACAACCAAAATCGGATGAATGTCTTTGTTGGTTATCCCAGAGATTTAATTGGGAATTCTTCCCACAAGACAAAGACAAAAGTGTTTGTCAATGTTTCTTATTTCCGAGAAATTGTTTCTAGTGAAGTATATTGAGTGGGAGGACAATAGAACTTGATAAGATTTATAAACCTGAGAATAATGATCAGAGTAGCGCAGCATCGGAAATTGGTTCCGGAAGCAACCGCGACGATCATGGCTCCCATGACTACAAAGTGTTTTAGCCATGGAGATCGAAGTACATATTGAACCTTGTAGGTATGGTTTACTTTGTGATCAAATAAATGATTTGTGGACAAAGGATTGATTTTGAACAATGATAAACCAACTACAAACAAAGAAGTTATGATGGGCCCTGACTCCGTTAAAATGGCTATACGCCATGAAATCCAAGATAGATTAAAACTTTTTGAAAGTAAATGGATCTATAGAATTGATAGACTTGGATGAAATATCCTTGTTATCACCAGATTTTGGCTAAATCACGAGGTGGGCCGCGGTCAAGATGGGCTTGGAAGATTACGCGTGGAAGATCTCTGAAGCGGCCTTGTTTAGGGAATTTGGGCTATATTGCCCATGTATCTTTAATTACCATAGATTGTATTTAGATTAAAAGTTAGAGTTTATCTCGTGCACGGTTTAGTGCACACCCACATTAGAAAGTCCCCTGGACTATAAATATGTACCTAGGGTTTATGGAATAAACAACAACAAACGTTCAACCACAAACAAATCTCGGCGCATCGCCAACTCCTTCGTCTCGAGGGTTTCTACCGGTAAGCACCATGCTGCCTAGATCGCATCACGCGATCTAGGCAAAGACAAGCCTACCCACGTTGTTCATGCGCCGCTCGTGCTCGAAGCGTTTTTGATGGCGAGCAGCGTAGTTATCTTAGACATGTTAGGGTTAGCATTGTTCTTCATGTTACATGCTTTCGTACTGCAACCCTTGCATGTCTAGCCGCCCTTACGCCTATCTTAGGCGTAGGGGCGGCACCCCGCTTGATCGTAGTATAGTAGATCTGATCCGTTACGATTTCTCCTTGTTCTACAAGGATTAGTTTAATATCTGCAATAGTTAGGCCTTACAAAGGGGGGGAGGATCCAGCGGCACGTAGGGTGTCGTTCGTTGGCCCTAAGCAGGATGTTCCGAGGATCAACCTCGTGTTGGTTTTTAGGCCCTGTTTAGGATCGGCTTACGATCACCGTGCGTGGCCGCGAGGCCCAACCTCGGAGTAGGATGATCCGATTATGCGGTGAAAACCCCACATCGTCGTAGATCTCATCAGCTTTACCTTGATCAAGCAGGACCACCATATATTCGGACACCTTGTCCGAATCATGGGTGGATCGGCTCCTTGAGCCGATTCACGGGATAACCTCGAGAGCCGATCGAGGCTCGTATTTAACGTTTACGTGTGTGCCCCGCAGGAAACTAAGCGAGGCATCATCCACACCTTCCCCGACCAGGTATAGGTCAGGTGGCACGCCCTTGTGATAAACATCGGTGCGTGCGACCGGGAGGCTTTGCGGGCCGTCGCTCGTAGGGACTAGGGCCAGCCGCAGCCCTAGTTGTTCCCGGCTCTACGGTGTTGCCCGTCTCTACCCGCCGGTGGGTTTCTGACGTCAACACATTCTGGCACGCCCGGTGGGACAACCTTCAACATCCACCACATCGCCATCTACATCCAAGATGGCGGGAAGCACTCCGGTCAAGTACGAGGACCTGCCTGATGACCTCAAGAAGAAGCACGACGAAATCAAGGCAGTCCTCGAAGCCGAACTCATCGGCTCCTTCCACCGAACCCGCTCTCATGGCGTCAGGTGGAAGGGTTTCACACCTGAAGGCACACTCGGTGGAGTGGACCTGTCCACCCCGTCAGAAGAACGCACCGGGTCGGCTGAAGTACGAGGATCTGCCCGAGGAGCTCAAGAAGAAGCATGACGAGATCAAGGCAACCCTCGGAGCCGAGCCCATCGGCTCCCCTGAGAAGATCTGGCCGCACGATATCAAGCTCGATAGAGACTCAAGTCCGTCGCCCGGCGTCAACATGGTGGATCTCAGCCACTCCATAGGCCAGCCAAAGTCCTCCTTTGGTGTCAACATGGCAGGGCTTGCAAGCCGCCATGGCAAAGACGAAGCAGAAATCAGTCACTCCCGTGGCGACGATGAAGAGGAGGCCGATCCACGCGACCGGCCCCAAGATGATGACAGGCGGTACCTGACAGAGGAGGGAATAAGACGCGTGCGGTATCAGCTTCCACTCTCCAAGCGCCTCCTCCACAAATATGAGCAGCAGCACGACCGACGTCGACACTACGACGTAGATGATGAAAGGAATTGTCGGTCGGATGCAGAGGGCAGGAGGTACCGCCAGCATGAGAGAAACAACGACAAGTACGAGCATCGCGCTAGAGGGAGGTCAAGGGAGCAAGACAACATGGACAGACATTGGAACTGTCCTTTCTTCAAACATTGCTGGGACTCAGGAATGAGCCGATTGCCGACAATCGAGAACTGCCCAGAATGCAAACAACACATGAAGAAAGCGAACGAGGTTTCAGTGTTCGAGCGTCTAAGACGTCTCCCACCTCGGAGCAAACGAGCTGAGTCATCTCAAGAAGAAGACTTTGAGGAGTCAGGTGGAGAAGACGATAGGTATCACCGACCAAGGTGGTGCCCTGATGGACTCAGCCATTCTCAGAAGCGTAGGGTGCAGCGGCTGCGAAACCTAGAAGAAGCCGAGGCACAGTACCTGTACACGTTGAGAAAGGCACGGCCCGATTTGGCCGTGAAAATTCAGCGAACATTAGAGGCGAAGGTACGCCCGCCAAAGAAAGTATGGTGCCCTGAACAGGCAAAAGCCGATACACAGGCATCAGCTGATGCCGATGCAGAAGCATCGGCTGTTGTAAGCACAGTATCCAGGATCTCGTCAGAGATTTATGACCCAAGACGTGGTGAACATTTCTCCAGCGAGTCACGTCGCCATAATAAGAGACCAAGAAGTTGTAAACCCTCGTTGGGCAGTACAACAAAAAGAGAGGCCGATTTTAGCAATCGGCCAGTATTATCCCCAACATACGCTTTGCCTGTGTTCAACATTGACTTAGCAGGCGACGGGAAGCTGGGTTATGGGTTCACATCAGCTGACGAGCTAGAAGAGATTGAGGAAGTCAAGAGGGAGGTCAGAAAGATATTAGACGCCGGGTGCATCAGGCCGCACAGGTACACTGAATGGATTTCCAATGTGATACTTATGAAGAGAAAGGATGGCCGATGGCGCGTCGCTATAAACGACCGGGACCTTAACAGTGCTACTCCGAAGGATGAATAGTCAGATCGGGTAAGCCGATCCCAGCAATCGGCTAAAATTATTCTCACCACATGCGTCCACTGCTGTACTATTTAGCGTGATGAGTGGTGCGACAAGCTTGAATTAGCTGAAAAGCCGATATCTTCAATCACTTGAAAGATTCGGCTCGGGGGGCATATACCCAGGAAGAGCCGATTCATGAGATCAATCAGGCTAATAATAATAAAAGGAAAATTGAAAATTTTTAAGCATAGCCGATGCGCAGACATCGACTCAAGAGGATTAGCGGTGCCAGCAGAAGCGTCGCTTTGGTGACCAGAATTGCTTCTTTCTCATTGAAGACGCTAATGCTTGTCCAACTGGAGCAACTCTGGGGGCGCAACCCTGACCAGCGACAAGATCAGCGGGTTAAGGATGAACCCAACGAAGGGAGCATATCTCTTCTAGGACCATGAGGACAGCCGATGGTGAAGCAATGGGCTAATTCAAAACATCCTCACCAGAAGTTGTATCAGCCTGCCAAAGATGATGAGCTGATCTGATCAGCGAGACGCAGGACCGGGACGGAAGAAGCTCGGGGGGCAGTTTGCCCTGAAGGATCCTTTGCTATAGGAAGCCGATTTTTTCGAAATCGACTGGCGCTGCACCACAGCTTGTCCGAGGAATGGTGTTGATGTCGCGAAATTATCGGCTTCCGCATGCAAGTCGATTGAGCGACAAGTTCAGAGCTCTATTGTAGACACCTGCCTGAAGCCAGATTGCCAGCCTGCTAGACGGGCTGGTTAGAGGTGTTTCGTGATGCAGAGCCGATGCGCAGTCGTCGACTTCAGTACAAGTGCGCGAAGTTGCCAGGTTGCCAGTTCAGCAGTGCTATCGGAGGAATGTTGGCATGCAAGTCGGCCCCCAGTATCGGCTGTCAACGGAAGGAAGGTGATCGACTGGTTGGCCCTGCATGATAGCTCTCTTAGACATGTTCGAGCCCGGGTCCTCATCACTGTGTTCACCTCGGCTGAGGCTCGGGGGCAGCTCGCCCTTAAGATTTCTTGGTCTGAGGAGCCGATTTCGTTGGAATCGGCTTACTCTACATCACAGCTCGTTTGGAAGATGGTGGATTGGTGCGGAAGGGGCCACGTCGTTTGAGGAGCTCTGGGCCAGTTGTTGCTGCAAAGAAGTAAGGCATCACAAGGACAGTTACGGGCGAATAATGCCTGTTCTGCTGTTATCACCAGAATTTGACCGAGTCAGAGGTGGGCCACGATTGAGATAGACTTGAAGATATACATGGAAGGAAGAATAAGAATCGGCCTTTTTACCAAGTTGGGCTTAATTGCCCGTGTATCTGTAACATATTAGATCGTATCTTAGTTTAGAGATAGAATCTTATTCGTGCACGGTTTGGTGCACGCCCGCATTAGAGAGTCCGCTCGGACTATAAATATGTACCTAGGGTTTATGGAATAAACAACAACACAACGTTCACCCCAAAACAAACCAATCTCGGCGCATCGCCAACTCCTTCGTCTCGAGGGTTTCAATCAGGTAGCGACATGCTGCCTAGATCGCATCTTGCGATCTAGGCAGCACAAGCTCCACGTTGTTCATGCGTTGCCCGTATCGAAGCGTCTTTGATGGCGGGCAACGTAGTTATCATAGATGTGTTAGGGTTAGCATTGTTCTTCGTATAAACATGCTTACGTAGTGCAACCCTTGCATATCTAGCCGTCCTCATGCCTATCTCGGGCATGGGGGCGGCACCCTGTTTGTTCATCGTTTAGTAGATCCGATCCGTTACGATTGCTCCTTGCTCCGCAAGGATTAGTTTAATATCCGCAATAGTTAGGCCTTACAAAGGGGGAGGATCCAGTGGCATGTAGGGTGGCGTTCGCAAGTCCTAAACAGGATGTTCCGTGGATCAACTACATTGTTGGTTCTTTGGCCTTGTTTAGGATCGGCTTATGAGCACCGTGCGTGGCCGCGAGGCCCAACTCTGGAGTAGGATGATCCGATTATGCGGTGAAAACCCTAAATCGTCGTAGATCTCATTAGCTTTATCTTGATCAAGCAGGATCACCAAGTATTCGTGCACCCCGCACGGATCATGGGTGGATCGGCTCTTTGAGCCGATTCACAGGATAACCCGAGAGCCGATCGAGGCTCGTATTTAATGTTTACGTGTATGCCATGCGGGAACTAAGCGAGGCATTCCCCATCACCTTCCCGACCAGGTATAGGTCAGGTGGCACGCCCTTGCACTTCGCATCGCCGCGTGTGACCGGAAGAGCATTGCGGGCCGTCGCTCGGAGGGGTCTCGGCCAGCCGCAGCTCTAGGCTCTTCCCGGCTCTACTAGTGCCGACCGTCGCCGCCCGACGGTGGGTTTTGGCGGTCAACACATTCTCGGCACGCCCGGTGGGACAATCGTCTACATCAACCACATCGCCATCTACATCCGAGATGGCGACGGACGGCACGCCGGTCACCTACGAGGAGCTGCCTCGCTGAGCTCAAGAAGAAACATGACGAGATCAAGGCCACCCTCGAAGCCGACCTCATCGGCTCTTTTCGCAGAACCCGTACCCATGGCATCGGATGGAAGGGATTCTCACCACAAGGTGCACTCGATGGGATAGATCTCTCCGCCCCGTCGGAGGAACGCACCATGGCCCCGCGGCAGGAGATTAACTACTTGGTGGCTCACTCGCTACACCGCCACTCGAAAACTTGGTCAACGTGTTGGAGCGTCTCGCTCGCGCGTGATCCAGGAGATCATGAGCCACCGGTACTCGCCGTCCGGACCAGCTCTCGGGACGCACCAAGGAGAGTTGCCACTCCGAGTCCCGTCCACCGCTGCCATATGCGTTGGCAGCACCAGCTGAAGTGCCGGCTACACCGGCATTCGTCGTCTACAAGATCGGTGGTGACCCTAATGACTACCAGTTCTTGGTTGAGGCGCCTAAGGAGATCCCTCAAGGATACGCGTGCACGTATGTGCCAGATTGTGGCAACTGGGCACTCTCAAACCAGGCCACAACGTCGGGGACTCCGGCGCAAACAGGAGGAACGTCGGCCGACGAGCTTGAGAAGCGTACGTGGCTAACTAAGTACGCCACCCCGACGAAACTCCCGAGCCCAGCTCCTGCAGCTTGGCTCGGTAGCTGGAAAAGCAAACATGGCTGGCTAAGTACGCCACCCCGGCGAATCTTCGGAGCGCATCTCCCGCAGCCAGACACAGCGGATCGGATCAGTACCATACTGAGAGACCAGTTCGGCATTATGCCGAAAAGGAGGGCAATCGGCTATTCCAAGCCGTACCCCGATGAGTACGAGATGATCCCGCTGCCACCTAAATATCGGCTCCCTGACTTCTCCAAATTCAGTGGATCAGATTGCTCCAGCTCCATCGAGCACATCGGCCGATATTTGGCGCAACTAGGACCGGCTTCGGTGTCGGATCAACTACGCGTGAGGCTCTTTTCACAGTCCCTCACGGGATCGGCTTTTGGATGGTATACCTCTTTGCCGACAAACTCCATCCGAGTCTTGGAAGCAATTGGAAGAACAGTTCCATATGCAATATCATTCGAAGCTTCCGAGTCTAGCATTGCCGATCTAGCACAACTACGTCGAAGCGCGGAGAAACGGTGACAGAGTACATCCAGCGCTTCGAGGAACCTTAGGAACCGATGTTATTCGGTTCGTATAACCGAAAAGGAAGCGAGTCGAGTTGGCGTAGCTGGCCTTGCAACACAGCTCAAGGACATGGCCTCCCAAGCGGATTATCCCTCGCCGGCGCACATGGTTCGAAACTATCGGCATATGAACAGGCGCCACCCGGACTCTGTACCAAGACAAGTTCAAGCGTGCGATAGGTCATGGTCGATACGGAAGAAAGTGAAGTGCTCGCGGGAGACCAAGAAGTAGCAAGTGGCTGAGTGGACTCGGGGAGGAACCCCCGTGTCCCGCAAATGGGTAAAGCCACCGGGGCCGCCCGTGGGATTTGATTTTGACGTGACCAAGACCGAACAAATCTTCGACCTCCTGCTCAAGGAGAAACGAGTTGACGATTCCTGAAGGTCTCAAGTTCCCCACGGCGCAAGAGCTAAACGGAAAGCCGTACTCGTAAATTCCACAATTCGCTTTCCCATGCCACCAACGACCGCAGGGTGTGGCGTCAACACATCCAAGCGGCGATAGAGAAGGGGCGTTTAATTTTCAACCGAGACGCCATGAAGGTAGACACCCAGCCCTTCCCCGCCGTTAACATGGTAGAAGTCATCTACCCCGAGGGCTGCCAGCCCAGGTCCCACGTTCAACATCAACATGGTAGGACCTGGGAACCACTCTGGCAAAGATGGAGATGCGGGCAGCTGCTCTCATAGAAAGGATACGAGAGGAGGCCGCTCCACGCGATCGGCTCCATCATGATGGCAAGCGCTACGTCACGAGGGAGAAGTGAAGAATATAAGATATCAACGACCTCTCTCGACCACCTCCTCAACAAATATGTGAGTCGGCATGACCAACGCCGACGGTCCAACTATGATGATGAAGGAGATCGTTTGGCTAGAGAAGCCGAAGACATCGTCGGCAGGATCGCGATGAGGAGGAGCACGAGCGCCATGCCACGGACACATCAAGGGAGCCGGATGACAACGCCGGACATTGGGACTGCCCTTTCTTCGGACACTCGCTGGGATTCAGGAATGAGCCGATTGCCCACAATCGGCAATTGCCCAGAATGCAACAAGAAGAAGAAGGAGGCAGCCAACGTGTCTGTGTTTGAGCGCTTAGGGCCTCTCCCACCACCAGGCAAACGTGCTGAGTCACTTCGTTGGGCAGATCTTGAGGATTCCGAAGACGAAGGGCTAGAAGAAGAAGAAGACAGGTACCACCGTCCAAGGTGGTGCCCTGACGGACTCAGCCGTTCACAGAAACGCAGGGTTCAGCGGTTGCGCGGCCCGGAGGAAGCCGAAAGGTTATATCCGCATACGCTAAGGAAGGCACGGCCTGATCTAGCCGCAAAGGTTCAGCGAGCCCTGGATGAAGAGGGTCGTCCACGAAGAATGGAGTGGCGTCCTAAGCAAAAGAAAGCCGATGATGAAACATCGGCTGGCACAAACATGGTGCTTGTCTTGCCGACAGAGCTTAGTGCTCCACGATTATACGATGCACTCAAGGTGGACGACAGCAGGCGCATCAAGTCAGAGGTTGGGTTGGTTTTATCCAGCCTAACTGAGTAGCAAGATTAAACCAATGAGCAAACCGTGCGAGGCTGATCCTTGTGATCGGCCCCAAAAGGTCTATGAAGGAACATTACAGAACCTTCAGTCAGCGCTCCAATCATTATGGAGGCCGATCCCAGCAATCGGCCAAAATTATCCTCACCACATGTTCTGCTTGTGTTCACCTTTGACCCTATCACGAACCGACGTGCGAATTACAGAGCCGATATCTGCCATTCTTTAACAGATTCGGCTCGGGGGGCACCTAAACACGGGAACAGATGCAGGGGTACATGAACAAGATGCAGGGGTACATGTGTGCAATGAAATACTGGGGGCCGAAAGGAGAAAATCGGCCAGTAAAAAAAAAACAACAAACATTTACAGCCGATGCGAGGGCATCGACTTTAGAATTGAGAGAAAGCCGATGCGCAGTCATCGACTTTAGTGGAATTATGCAATGTTTATCGAGTCTCCACCAAATCCAGGCCAACGGTGGTGCCTTCTGTTGCCTCAAGATTTCCAATCTTTGGGGCTAGTTCGGCTGAGACGGAAGATTATCGGCTGATTGGCGGAAGGAAAAAGATCGGCTGTGGCGCATTCTCTCTGACATTCTCGCCTCGAGTAAGGCTCGGGGGGCAGCAGGCTCGAGTAAGACTTGAGGGGCAGCAGGCCTAGTGGATACTCTGTTTGAGGAGCCGATGGGGATGCCATCGGCTGATTCTTCATCAGTTGAAGAGGGAAAGGACGAATTTCGAAGGACCGATGTGTTGTTACCGGCTTATTACGCATTGGCAAAGGGGGCGAATCGGCAAGGTCAGTAGAAGGGAGAATCGGCTAAATTGAACTGAGAAGAAATCGGCAAAATCAAATTGGGGAAGAGATCTTCATTGATGGGCGAGATTTCTTACATGAAGAGCTGATTGCTCTCAAAAGGAAACACCAGGGGATACATTGCCCCATCTACTACTACTGGCCCTATTCTAGAGGTCCTATCTATGGGCCGTCACTGCCCTCGTCGTCGCCGTCGTCGCCACTGTCGGCGCTGCTACCGGCGGGCTCGTCGTCGCTCCGATGGCCGCCGACCGGGCCCTCGTTGTCTTCATCTTCTTCGTCAGCGTCGTCCTCGTCGCTGTCGAAGTCGCTAAGGTTGCCTGGCCAAGGGCAGAACCGCTTGGCCGGCGGCTCGTCGGAGGAGCTCTCGTCGTCGTCTTCCTCCTCCTCTTCCTGCTCCTCCTCTGCCTCGGAAGAGGTGAAGTCGCAGGAGAAGTTGTCGTCGTCGCTCTCCTCCTCCGTTTCCCCAACGGTGAGGAAGCGGAGGTCGCTCTCCCCGTCCGTCGAGGATTGGTCGCCCTCGGACCAGATGGAGAAGTCGTGGTCTGACTCCTCCCGGCCGCAATGGCGCGGCGGGTGTTCGCCGCGTGGACCTCTCGCCGGGTTGTACTCCGGCGTCGGCTCACGGGATGTGGAGGACCGGCTGGAAGGATCCGATGGAGCAGAGGAGGAAGAAGACATGGTGGCGGGAGGGCTTTTGGAGTGCTAATGCGGAGGAGATACAGAGGAGAACTGTTCATGGCGGTTAAATAAAAGGGGATATAGTGGAAATTCAATGCCACGGCAGTTTTCGAGGAAGTGGTGCCACGCGGAGAAGTTGAGAAGGCAAGGCATCATGATGAAGGATACTGCAACGGTTCTGCCACGACATGACCCGACGAAGAAAAAAAAAACAGAGTGATTTTGGAATTACCAATTCCAAAACCAGGGGGGCATGTGTTATCACCAGAATTTGACCGAGTCAGAGGTGGGCCACGATTGAGATAGACTTGAAGATATACATGGAAGGAAGAATAAGAATCGGCCTTTTTACCAAGTTGGGCTTAATTGCCCGTGTATCTGTAACATATTAGATCGTATCTTAGTTTAGAGATAGAATCTTATTCGTGCACGGTTTGGTGCACGCCCGCATTAGAGAGTCCGCTGGACTATAAATATGTACCTAGGGTTTATGGAATAAACAACAACACAACGTTCACCCCAAAACAAACCAATCTCGGCGCATCGCCAACTCCTTCGTCTCGAGGGTTTCAATCAGGTAGCGACATGCTGCCTAGATCGCATCTTGCGATCTAGGCAGCACAAGCTCCACGTTGTTCATGCGTTGCCCGTACTCGAAGCGTCTTTGATGGCGGGCAACGTAGTTATCATAGATGTGTTAGGGTTAGCATTGTTCTTCGTATAAACATGCTTACGTAGTGCAACCCTTGCATATCTAGCCGTCCTCATGCCTATCTCGGGCATGGGGGCGGCACCTGTTTGTTCATCGTTTAGTAGATCTGATCCGTTACGATTGCTCCTTGCTCTGCAAGGATTAGTTTAATATCTGCAATAGTTAGGCCTTACAAAGGGGGGGAGGATCCAGTGGCATGTAGGGTGGCGTTCGCAAGTCCTAAACAGGATGTTCCGTGGATCAACTACATTGTTGGTTCTTTGGCCTTGTTTAGGATCGGCTTATGAGCACCGTGCGTGGCCGCGAGGCCCAACCTGGAGTAGGATGATCCGATTATGCGGTGAAAACCCTAAATCGTCGTAGATCTCATTAGCTTTATCTTGATCAAGCAGGATCACCAAGTATTCGTGCACCCCGCACGGATCATGGGTGGATCGGCTCTTTGAGCCGATTCACAGGATAACCGGAGAGCCGATCGAGGCTCGTATTTAATGTTTACGTGTATGCCATGCGAGGAACTAAGCGAGGCATTCCCCATCACCTTCCCGACCGGGTATAGGTCAGGTGGCACGCCCTTGCACTTCGCATCGCCGCGTGTGACCAGAAGAGCATTGCGGGCCGTCGCTCGGAGGGGTCTCAGCCAGCCGCAGCTCTAGGCTCTTCCCGGCTCTACTAGTGCTGACTGTCGCTGCCCGACGGTGGGTTTTGGCGGTCAACATCTGCAAAAGTGTTAGCTTCAGCAGTCGAGTTGATCCAGCGACAGTCCTAAGTATCTCTTGAAGGCAAAGAGGATCAGCTGGGATATGGAAGAGGAAGATGCGGCAGAAGAATGTCGGAAATTTAAAGTTGATGAGAAGGTTGGACATTGTCTGAGGAGTTTGCCGCTAAGTCTAACATTTCCATTCAGTTGGATCTGCATTTCCAAGGCTGGGGGTTTGGAGATCCGGATGGACCTATCTCGGAATTTATCATGAGGGACCGATGCGCTGCCATCGGCTCATTGAGCGTTGACCGAGTCGGCAATCGGCAAAATCAGTACGACGGACAATCGGCTGAATTATCATAAAGGGGATCGGCAAAATCAATTGGGGAAGTTCTTCATTGATAAACCAGATTTCATACATAGAAGAGCTGATTGCTCTCAAAAGGAAGTTAATAGGGGATACATTGCCCCGTCTACTACTGCTGGCCCTATACTAAGATCCTATCTAGGGGCCATTGCTGCCCTCATCGTCGTCATCGCCGTCATCGCCACTGTCGGCGCTACTCCCTACCGGCTCATCATCGCTGCTCCAGCCGGCCGCCAACGGGACCCTCATTGTCTTCGTCCTCTTCGTCCGCGTCGTCGTCGCTGTCGACGTCGCTGAGGTTCCCGGGCCAGAGGTGGCGGCGTTTGGCCGGAGGCTCGTCGGAGGAGGTGCTGTCCTCCTCCTCCTCCTCCTCTTCTTCCCCCTCCTCCTCCTCGGGAGAGGTGAGGTCACAAGAGAAGCGGTCGTCGTCGCTCTCCTCCTCCGCTTTCCCGTCGACATGGAAGCGGAGGTCGCTTTCCCCGTCGGTCAGGGACTTGTCGTCCTCTGACCAGAGGGAGAAGTCATGGCTAGACTCCTCCCCGGCCTCAATGGCGCGGCGGACGTAGTCCGCGTGAACCTCCGCCGGGTTCGGCTCCGGCGTCGGCTCGCGAGACGGAGAGGACCCAAGGGAAAGATCCGATGAGGTGGAGGAAGAGGAAGACATGGTGGCAGGGAAGGGTTTTTTGGGAGTACTGATGCGAAGAGGGATGAAGAGGAGAACTGTTCGATGCGGTTAATAAAGGAGGTGGGGATTTAATTTTCGAGCAGTTCTCGAGGACGTGGTGCCAAAACTGTCAAATCGTGCAGAGAAGTTGGGAAGGCAAGTCGTCATGATGAAGCATACTGCGACGGTTCTGCTCTGCCACGACGTGACCCCTCGGAGGAAAGAAAAACAGAGTGGTTTTGAAATTACCATTATCAAAACCAGGGGGCATGTGTTATCACCAGATTTTGGCTAAATCACGAGGTGGGCCGCGGTCAAGATGGGCTTGGAAGATTACGCGTGGAAGATCTCTGAAGCGGCCTTGTTTAGGGAATTTGGGCTATATTGCCCATGTATCTTTAATTACCATAGATTGTATTTAGATTAAAAGTTAGAGTTTATCTCGTGCACGGTTTAGTGCACACCCACATTAGAAAGTCCCCTGGACTATAAATATGTACCTAGGGTTTATGGAATAAACAACAACAAACGTTCAACCACAAACAAATCTCGGCGCATCGCCAACTCCTTCGTCTCGAGGGTTTCTACCGGTAAGCACCATGTTGCCTAGATCGCATCTCGCGATCTAGGCAGCACAAGCCTACCCACGTTGTTCATGCGCTGCTCGTGCTGAAGCGTTTTTGATGGCGAGCAGCGTAGTTATCTTAGACATGTTAGGGTTAGCATTGTTCTTCATGTTACATGCTTTTGTAGTGCAACCCTTGCATGTCTAGCCGCCCTTACGCCTATCTTAGGCGTAGGGGCGGCACCCCGCTTGATCGTAGTATAGTAGATCTGATCCGTTACGATTGCTCCTTGTTCTACAAGGATTAGTTTAATATCTGCAATAGTTAGGCCTTACAAAGGGGGGAGGATCCAGCGGCACGTAGGGTGTCGTTCGTTGGCCCTAAGCAGGATGTTCCGAGGATCAACCTCGTGTTGGTTTTTAGGCCCTGTTTAGGATCGGCTTACGATCACCGTGCGTGGCCGCGAGGCCCAACCTGGAGTAGGATGATCCGATTATGCGGTGAAAACCCCACATCGTCGTAGATCTCATCAGCTTTACCTTGATCAAGCAGGACCACCATATATTCGGACACCTCGTCCGAATCATGGGTGGATCGGCTCCTTGAGCCGATTCACAGGATAACCCGAGAGCCGATCGAGGCTCGTATTTAATGTTTACGTGTGTGCCCTGCAGGAAACTAAGCGAGGCATCATCCACACCTTCCTGACCAGGTATAGGTCAGGTGGCACGCCCTTGTGATAAACATCGGTGCGTGCGACCAGGAGGCTTTGCGGGCCGTCGCTCAGATGGACTAGGGCCAGCCGCAGCCCTAGTTGTTCCCGGCTCTACGGTGTTGCCCGTCTCTACCCGCCGGTGGGTTTCTGACGTCAACAATCCTTGAAGAAGCTCGACTTGTCGAAAAGTTGTTTACGACAAAGTTCAAAAGAGTTGACTACGATAAGATTAGATCTTCCGTAGCAATGCTTATAGTCTATGAGGATTATTCTAGTAATCGCTACATATTTCTTTTATGAGATATGCTAGTCGGATGACAAAATACATTACTTATCAGAAGTGTGTACTAAAGGTGTATACAAGATACAACCAAGAGTTTTGCTGGTCCGTGGAATACTAGATAGGTATACGAACTTCAATTGGATAAAGTAAGTATCGCGGAGTTGAATCTTCACTAAGATGAAATAGTCAAAGAGTTTTTTGATTTCATCAGAGATGATGAAGAGGCTTGCATTTGCAAGAAATTAAGTGGGAGCGCTGAGACATATTTATAATACTTTATGTAGGTGACATATAGTTGGTTATAAATGATGTAATTATATACTTGATTAAAAGGTTTCATTGAGAAATTAATTTCAATGAAAGAATATGGACTGAAACATATTTAGTGTCAAGATCTATGAAGATAGATTGAAACACAAAATAAGTTTAAGTCAAAGTACATATAATGGATAATGAAGTAGTTCAATATATAAATATTAAGAAAATGTTCTTGTCATGTTAAGTTTTAACAAAACTTGAATGTATCTGACACTCAATGAGTAAAAACACATGAGTGATTATAGATCACGAATAATATGTACACAATCAGATGTCATGTGCTATAAAGTGTTATGAGCATATACCAGAATGATTCATATGATGATCATTGGACGATAGTAAGAATATCCTTGAGTACTTTAGAAGAACTAAGGATATATATATAGTTTTGTATGAGGTAATGACAAACAAATCGCTGTAAGGTGTTACACCGATATTGGTTTTGTCACATATAAAATATAATTTCAATCTCAAATTAGACTAAGTGTTGTTTAAAAGGTAGCACAATGAGCTAGAAGTTGTTTATGCTAGATTTAGAAGAGTTCTAAATATTGTGACGGATTCTACAAAAGAAGGCAGAGTATGTCATTATTTTGACAATGACAAAGGATGTTAAGTCAAGAGGTTCTTTGAGAACTTGGTGCAGTTCCGACAGAGTCAGAACTTTGAAGCTATATTGTGTGTGACAATATTAGTGACATATTTCAGACCGCGGAATTAAGGTTCCACCAGAAGACCAAACATATTTAATACCGAATCATTTGGAAATGAGTGATGCGTTGAGACGCAAATGAATTACAAAATACATACGTTTCTGAGCGTGTCAAATCCGTTGACTAAAACCTCTCCCGTGAGCAATACATGATAAAGCACCAGAAGGCCAAGGTGTTATATCTTTACAAATGTAAACTAGATTATTGACTCTAGTGCAAGTGGGAGACTGAAGGAGATATGCCCTAGAGGCAATAATAAAGTGGTTATTATTTATATCTTTATGTTTATGATAAATGTTTATATATCATGCTATAATTGTATTAACCGAAACATTAGTACATGTGTGATATGTAGACAAACAAAGAAGTCCCTAGTATGCCTCTTAACTAGCTTGTTGATTAATGGATGATTAGTTTCATAATCATGAACATTGGATGTTATTAATAACAAGGTTATGTCATTGTATGAATGATGTAATGGACACACCCAATTAAGCATAACATAAGATCTCGTCATTAAGTTATTTGCTATAAGCTTTCGATACATAGTTACCTAGTCCTTATGACCATGAGATCATGTAAATCACTTATACCGGAAAGGTACTTTGATTACATCAAACGCCACTGCATAAATGGGTGGTTATAAAGGTGGGATTAAGTGTCCGGAAAGTATGAGTTGAGGCATATGGATCAACAGTGGGATTTGTCCATCCCGATGACGGATAGATATACTCTGGGCCCTCTCGGTGGAATGTCGTCTAATGTCTTGCAAGCATATGAATAAGTTCATAAGAGACCACATACCACGGTACGAGTAAAGAGTACTTGTCGGGAGACGAGGATGAACAAGGTATAGAGTGATACCGAAGATCAAACCTCGGACAAGTAAAATATCGCATGACAAAGGGAATTGGTATCGTATGTGAATGGTTCATTCGATCACTAAAGTCATCGTTGAATATGTGGGAGCCATTATGGATCTCCGGATCCCGCTATTGGTTATTGGTCGGAGTGAGTACTCAACCATGTCCGCATAGTTCACGAACCGTAGGGTGACACACTTAAAGTTGGATGTTGAAATGGTAGAACTTGAATATGGAATGGAGTTCGAATATTTGTTCGGAGTCCCGGATGAGATCCCGGACATCACGAGGAGTTCCGGAATGGTCCGGAGAATAAGATTCATATATAGGAAGTCATATTCCAAGTTTGGAAATGATCCGGTGCATTTATGGCAGGTTCTAGAAGGTTCTAGAAAAGTCCGGAAGAAATCACCATGGAAAGTAGAGTCCCGGAGGGACTCCACCTTGCATGGCCAGCCAACCCTAAAGGGGAGGAGTCCAAGGTGGACTCCCTAGGGTGGCCGGCCAACCCCTCATGGAAGGGGGAATCCCACCCCAAGTGGGATTCCCACCTTGGGTAGGTTTCCCTACATATGGGAGGTTTCATTGTTGGGGTCTTATTCGAAGACTTGGATACCAACACTTGGGGATTTCCACCTATATAATGAGGAGGAGAGGGAGGGGGCTGCCCACTCTTGGCCGCACCACCTAGGGCTGCCCTTGGCCGGCGCCCTAGCCTCCCCTCTCTCCCCAAACCCTAGCGGTATCTCTCCTCCACCACATCCCGCACGCTTAAGCGAAGCTCCGCCGGATTTCTCCACCACCACCGACATCACGCCGTCGTGCTTCGTCGGATTCAAGAGGAGCTACTACTTCCGCTGCCCGCTGGAACGGGGAGGTGGACGTCGTCTTCATCAACAACCGAACGTGTGACCGAGTACGGAGGTGCTGCCCGTTCGTGGCGCCGGAAGCGATCGTGATCAAGATCTTCTACGCGCTTTTGCAAGCGGCAAGTGAACGTCTACCGCAGCAACAAGAGCCTCATCTTGTAGGCTTTGGAATCTCTTCAAGGGTGAGACTCGATATCCCCTCGTTGCTACCGTCTTCTAGATTGCATCTTGGCTTGGATTGCGTGTTCGCGGTAGGAAATTTTTTGTTTTCTATGCAACGTTATCCTACATTATCTCCCAAGAAGTTCTTTCTTTATAGCCATTAGGATGGGTTCAGCAGTTTTAATGATGCACTCGCAAGAAATAGTATTTGAAGCAAAAAAGATCATCAAGAGGCAAATTCAAAACAAATTTAAGCCTAACATGCTTCCTATGAAAAGGAATCTTATACACAAATGAATTCATGAAGAACAAAGTGACAAGCATAAGAGGATAAAACACGAGTAACTTCAAGATTCTCAACATAAAGAGGGGAAACTTAATATTATTAAGGTGCATATAACCATGTTTCCCTCTCTCATAATAACTTTCAGTAGCATCATTGATGAAATCCACAATATACCCATCACTTAAAACATTCTTATCATGGTTCATATGCATAGAAGTATCATTAATTTTGGCATAAGAAAAGTTCTTCTCATTAATAGTAATTGGAGCAAGATCATTATCAAGAATTTGAACATGGTAAACAAGTTGCCTACTAAGGGAATTGTTTTTTGGCAACCCAATCATAACTATGACAAGTTTCATAAGGATAGTTATAACCTATATCATAGCATTCTTTATAATAATCATCAAAGGTTGGAGGCATAGTGTCATCATAAGAAATAGAATAGTTATCTTTTACGAGTATGTTCATCTCGTGACCATACCATCATTGTTACTAGAAGGAGATGTATCAAACATATAATGATCAGTAGCAAAAGGATTTTCAAACACCTCATCCCCAAGCTTAGAGCTTTCTATATCATTATGGGAGGAAGCATGGATAGTACTCGATACTATGGCAATTATTAACATTATCATTTTCAGAATTAGTTTCCCAGAGATTTGCAATATCAAAAGTAGTGTGCTCTTTCAAATCATGATCACTAATGTAGGTAAAGGGCATAGGAAGATCATTGTACTCAGATTCATTATCATAATAATCATCAGGAGCAACATACTTACGGTTACCTATCGTTATCTCATATACGCGGGGATATGCTGTTACCTCTTTCTTTTTATTCCCCTTCTTCTTCTTCTTCTTCTTCGTTCCCTTCTTCTCCTTCTTCTCCTCGTTCCCTTCTTTAGGAGGGAGAGGCTTGATGAGAGGCTTCTCCACATAACCTGCTTTATTTCCAGAGACAATAGAAGAAACTTGGGAGGATTCCTCCTTTTCATTAATAAGTTTGAAACACACAGCGGTCCTATCATATTTTGGCAAAGTGTCTTCTTCTAAAATATTTTGTATGTAAGTATTTGTATGGCAATTGTCAATGCAATAAGAAAAACACCCATGCAGGACATCATCAATATCAAGATCGTTAATATCTAACAAAGAAATTTTTCTTGATAACTCTTCACACCACAAAAATAAAGTAAGTTCATCATGCTGATTAGGAGTAATTTCATCATCACAATAAAAATTTGCAGCACTCATGGGGTTCAAATTATCATTGGAGGAGCATTGAAAATTAAAATGACCCACTCTATGGCAAAGTTCACAAATAAAAGGATAGAGGACACAAACTTTTTTACCAAGATCATCTAGCACCCTAGACCACTTTCTAGTTTTTTCATTAGTATGATGGATACAATATTCATCTTCGATTTGATTAATTCCACAAGGTCTATGCATTCCACAAAAATTAACATGCTTATAGGAAATAGCATTCTTAGGAGTTTGAGCATGTTTATTGCAATCATTAACAACAATTTCATCCTTCATACAAGCCTCTTTAAAAGGTTCATGATACTTATCAAAATTCTTCCTAGGCAATTCAAAATGAGAGGCAAAAGCTTTATAAAGATTTGCAGCAACTTGAGAGTCAAGACCATAGGTAGCACTCATATTTCGAAATTTACCGAGTATCCATAAAAGTTTCAATGCATTCATAATCATAGTTTATACCTGATTCTTTACCTTTGTCGTTCTCCCAATCTTCAGCGTTCTCCTGAATCCAATTAAGAAGGTCCCATTTAAACTCTTCTTTACTGCGCGTGAATGATCCAGAACAAGAAGTATCCAGCAAGGTCTTGTCTTGAAAAGAAAGTCTTGCATAGAAATTATCAATAATAACATTACCAGGAAGCTCGTGATTGGGGCATTTGAGCATTAAAGACTTCAATCTCTCCCATGCTTGGGCAATACTCTCTCCATCATGAGGCCAGAAATTATATATTCGGTTTCGGTCTTTGTGAATTTCACTTGGAGGATAGAATTTAGAATAAAATAGAGGCACAATATCCTTCCAATCAAGAGGATGCTCATCCTTCAGCAGTTTATACCAATGCGCCGCTTCACCAGACAACGACATAGAGAATAATTTATTCTTCACTTCATCCATAGAGATACCTGCACACTTGAATAACCCGCATAATTCATGCAAAAACAGTAAATGATCTCCAGGATGGACAGTTCCATCCCCTTCATAGCGGTTATCCATAACACATTCAATAATTTTCATAGGTATTTTATATGGAATACTTTCAGTAGGTGCATTTAAAATATCACAAGCATCATTAGAGTTATCGCATATGGGAGATAAAGTATTATAAGAGCAAATTTTCTCCCCTAAAGATGGGAAGCTAAAAAGATCACAAAAACTAGCTTCCCCAAGCTTAGACTTCTCCATAGCATTAGCAGTAATTGCATTCATACTAATAACATCACTACTAGTATGCAAATAAGGTTCCATAGGTTTTTTAATTTTTGCATCAAACAATTCTAAATCAGGAAAAAGATTAAAAAGCTCACCAATTTTTTTGTTGTTTTCCATTATGCCTAACTAGTGAAAATAAAAACAAGAAACAAAAAGATGCAATTGCAGGATCTAAAGGAAATAGCTTCGAGCACTCACACACCGGCAACGAGTGCTAGGAAATAGCTTAGTAGTCGGAGGATGTGAATACCTTTTACCTTACCTCCCCGGCAACGGCGCCAGAAAAGTGCTTGATGTCTACGGGTGCTTCTATTCTTGTAGACAGTGTTGGGCCTCCAAGAGCAGAGGTTTGTAGAACAGCAGCAAGTTTCCCTTAAGTGGATCACCCAAGGTTTATCGAACTCAGGGAGGAAGAGGTCAAAGATATCTCTCTCAAGCAACCCTGCAATCACAAAGCAAGAAGTCTCTTGTGTCCCCAACACACCAAATACACTTGTCAGATGTATAGGTGCACTAGTTCGGCGAAGAGATAGTGAAATACAAGTAGTTTGGATGTATATGAGTGGTAATAGCAATCTGAATAAAATATGGCAGCGAGTAAACATGCAACAAAACAGTAAACAAACGGAGATTCGATGCTTGGAAGCAAGGCCTAGGGATCTTGCTTTCATTAGTGGACACTCTCAACTTTGATCACATAATAAAGCCACTCTACACTCTTTTGTTGGATGATGAACACCACTAATTGTGTAGGATTACATGAACCCTCAATGCCGGAGTTAACAAGCTCCACAATATTCGATATTCATGTTTAAATAACCTTAGAGTGCACGATAAATCAACACAACTAAACCAAGTACTAACATAGCATGCACACTTGTCACCATCACACTATGAAGGAGGAATAGATCACATCAATACTATCATAGCAATAGTTAACTTCATAATCTACAAGAGATTACAATCATAGCCTACACCAAGTACTACACGATGCACACACTGTCACCATTACACCGTGAAGGAGGAATAGACTACTTTAATAACATCACAAGAGTAGCACATAGATGAATAGTGATACAAAACTCATCATATGGATCTCAATCATGCAAAGCAATTCATGAGATCATTGTATTGGAGTACAGAGAGAGAGATTAACCACATAGCTACCGGTACAGCCCTTAGCCTCGATGAAGAACTAGTCCCTCCTCATGGGAGACAACAGCGTTGATGAAGATGGCGGTGGTGTTGATGGAGAAGCCTTCCAGGGGCACTTCCCCGTCCCGGCGGCGTGCCGGAACAGAGACTCCTGTCCCCCAGATCTTGGCTTCGCGATGGCAGCGGCTCTGGAAGGTTTCTCGTACCGTGGCTTTTTCGTATCGAGGTTTTAGGTCAGGGACCTTTAAATAGGCGAAGAGGTGGAGTCGGAAGGCTGACGGGGCCACCACACAATAGGGCGGCGCGGCCAGGGCCTGGGCCGCGCCGGACTGGCGTGTGGGCCCCCCAGGGCTCCCCTCTGGCGGCTCTCGGGTGTTCTGGAAGCTTCGTGGAATTCTAAGATGCTGGGCGTTGATTTCGTCCAATTCCGGGAATATTTCCTTACTAGGATTTCTGAAACCAAAAACAGCAGAAAACGAGAACCGGCACTTCAGACATCTCGTCAATAGGTTAGTTCCGGAAAACGCATCAAAACGATATAAAGTGTGAACAAAACATGTAGGTAATGTCATAAAACTAGCATGGAACATAAGAAATTATAGATACGTTTGAGACGTATCAAGTACCAGCGTTTTCTCCCCTTCGGCCCTTCCCCCATTGCCTCTCCCCTTCTACAAGGCACATCCCTCACCCACCACCACTTACCATCCGGGCCATGTCCAGCGATGCGACGACGATGGCCATGGGCGCCAGTGTGGGGCGGAAGATGCTGGCCAATGTCGTCGGGTTTTGTGTCATGGCTGCTGCTGAAGCGGCTGCTCACGCGCAGGTACCTGGCGGTAATAGTGTAATACTCAGCAACAGCGTTCATGTCGATGCTCAGATCATGGAGTGGAGATCCATCCGGACCCTGTGATTGGTTTCTTTTCTTGGTAAGAACGCCTAACTTCGTCTAATGGATTGTTAGCTGTCTGGTAGTACTTTGCTAACTCGATCAATCCATGCACGTTTTCCTGCATCTTTACGTTGCCGCCTGTGTGCAATCAAATCCAAATCTTTTTGTTTATCACCTCGTCAGTTAGTGCATGGGATATTATTAGTTGCATGATGCTGTCCTAACCTGACCCATCCATCCTGTAATAGATTATGTCCTTTATTTTACAGGGCGCAAAATAGATCTTGGTTGACCGTATATGACTTGGTATATACCCAAATTGCGGGTGCACTGTTCCTCCCTTTTTGGGACGTGCTGCTCAGTACATCAAGCATACTGATGTCTACGTGTGCTTCTGTTCTTGTAGACAGTGTTGGGCCTCCAAGAGCAGAGGTTTGTAGAACAGCAGCAAGTTTCCCTCAAGTGGATCACCCAAGGTTTATCGAACTCAGGGAGGAAGAGGTCAAAGATATCCCTCTCAAGCAACCCCGCAATCACGATACAAGAAGTCTCTTGTGTCCCCAACACACCTAATACACTTGTCGGATGTATATGTGCACTAGTTCGGCGAAGAGATAGTGAAATACAAGTGGTATGAATGAATATGAGCAGTAGTAACGACGCCGTAAAAGTGCTTGCCGACGTGCGGTTGATGGTAGTAATATTGCAGAAGTAAACATGCAGTAGAACAGTAAACAAGCGGTGTTTGCAGTATTGGAAACAAAGCCTAGGGATCATACTTTCACTAGTGGACACTCTCAACATTGATCACATAAATAAATATGTTCTCTTCCTTTGTGCTACATATACTCTTGTTTGATAATGAACACCATTCGTTGCGTAGGGCTACTAGAGCACCTCAATGACGGAGTTAACAAGCTCCACAACATTCGATATTCATGTTTAAGTAACCTTAGAGCATAATAGATCTTTGCAATCTAAACCGAGTACTAACATAGCATAAACACTGTCACCTTTACACTATGAAGGGGGAATAAATCACATCAATACTATCATAGTAATAATTAACTCCATAACCTACAAGAGATTATGATCATAACCTACGCCAAGTACTACACGATGCACACACTGTCACCATTACACCGTGAAGGAGGAATAGACTACTTTAATAACATCACATGATTAGCACATAGACTAATAGCAATACAAAGCTCATCATATGGATCTCAATCATGCAAAGCAATTCATGAGATCATTGTATTGGGGTACAGAGAGAGAGATTAACCACATAGCTACCGGTACAGCCCTTAGCCTCGATGGAGAACTACTCCCTCCTCATGGGAGACAACAACGGTGATGAAGATGGCGGTGGTGTTGATGGAGGAGCCTTCCGAGGGCACTTCCCCGTCCCGGCGGCGTGCCGGAACAGAGACTCCTGTCCCCCAGATCTTGGCTTCGCGATGGCGGCGGCTCTGGAAGGTTTCTCGTACCGTGGCTTTTCCGTCTCGAAGATTTAGGTCAGGGACCTTTAAATAGGCGAAGAGGCGGAGTCGGAGGGCTGACGAGGCGGTGACACAATAGGGGGGCGCGGCCCAGGCCCTGGCCGCGCCGCCCTATCATCTGGTGGCCCTGTGGCCCCCCCCCCAGCTGGCTCTCGGGTGTTCTGGAAGCTTCGTGGAAAAATAGGATGCTGGGCATTGATTTCGTCCAATTCCGAGAATATTTCCTTACTAGGATTTCTGAAACCAAAAACAGCAGAAAACAGGAACTGGCACTTCGACATCTCGTCAATAGGTTAGTGCCGGAAAACGCATCAAAACGATATAAAGTGTGAACAAAACATGTAGGTATTGTCATAAAACTAGCATGGAACATAAGAAATTATAGATACGTTTGAGACGTATCAAACATCCCCAAGCTTAGTTCCTACTCGCCCTCGAGTAGGTAAACGATAACAATGATAATTTCTTAAGTGACATGCTACCAACATAATCTTGATCAACATTATTGCAAAGCATATGAGATGAATGCAGCGATTCAAAGCAATGATGAAGACAATGAGTAAACAACTGAATCATATAGCAAAGACTTTTCATGAATAGTACTTTCAAGACAAGCATCAATAAGACTTGCATAACAGTTAACTCATAAGCAATAAATTCTTAGTAGAAGGCATTGAAGCAACACAAAGGATGATTAAGTTTCAGCAATTGCTTTCAACTTGTAACATGTATATCTCATGGATAGTTGTCAACATAAAGCAATATAACAAGTGCAATAGGTAAACATGTAAGAATCAATGCACACAGTTTACACAAGTGTTTGCTTCTAAGATAGAAAGGAGTAGGTAAACTGACTCAACAATAAAGTAGAAGAATGGCCCTTCGCAGAGGGAAGCAGGGATTAAATCATGTGCTAGAGCTTTTTAAGTTTTGAAATCATATAGAGAGCATAAAAGTAAAGTTTTGAGAGGTGTTTGTTGTTGTCAACGAATGGTAGCGGATACTCTAACTACCTTATCAACCAGACTTTCAAGAGCGGCTCCCATGAAGGACGTTATCTCTACCAGCAAGGTAGATCATCCCTCTTCTCTTTTGTTTATACATGTACTTTAGTTTAGTTTTTATTTTTTTATTTTTTAGATGACACTCCTCCCAACCTTTGCTTTCTCAAGCCATGGCTAACCGAATCCTCGGGTGCCTTCCAACAATCACATACCATGAAGGAGTGTCTATTTGCAAATTTAAGTTGCTTACTGATGAATCAGAGCAAAACATGTGAAGAGAATTATTAATGCAAGTTAATTAATTGGGGCTGGGAACCCCTTTGCCAGCTCTTTTTGCAAAATTATTGGATAAGCGGATATGCCACTAGTCCATTGGTGAAAGTCTGTCAGAAGTAAATGACAAGATCGAAAGATAAAACACCACATACTTCCTCATGAGCTATAAAACATTGACACAAATAAGAGATAATGGCTTTTGAATTATTTAAAGGTAGCACATGAAGTATTTGCTTGGAATGGCAGAGAAATACCATGTAGTAGGTAGGTATGGTGGACACAAATGGCATGGATTTTGGCTCAAGGATTTGGATGCACGAGAAGTAATCCCTCTCAATACAAGGCTAGGCTAGCAAGGTTGTTTGAAGCAAACTCAAGTATAAAACGGTACAGCAAGACTCACATATGAACATATTGTAAGCATTATAATACTTTACATCGTCTTCCTTGTTGTTCAAACACCTCAACCAGAAAATATCTAGACTTAGAGAGACCAAGCATGCAAACCAAATTTTAACAAGCTCTATGTAGTTGTTCATTAATGGGTGCAAAGTACATGATGCAAGAGCTTAAACATGATCTATATGAGCACAACAATTGCCAAGTATCAAATTATTCAAGACATTATACCAATTACCACATGTAGCATTTTCTGTTTCCAACCATATAACAATTAACGAAGCAGTTTTCAACTTTCGCCATGAACATTAAAAACTAAGAACACATGTGTTCATATGAACCAGCGGAGCGTGTCTCTCTCCCACACAAGGATGAATTTATTCAAACATAAACAAAAACAAACAGACGCTCCAAGTAAAGCACATATGATGTGACCGAATAAAAATATAGTTTCAAGAGAAGAAACCTGATAAGTTGTCGATGAAGAAGGGGATGCCTTGGGCATCCCCAAGCTTAGATGCTTGAGTCTTCTTGAAATATGCAGGGATGAACCACAGGGGCATCCCCAAGCTTAGACTCTTCACTCTTCTTGATCATAGTATATCATCCTCCTCTCTTGACCCTTGAAAACTTCCTCCACACCAAACTCAAAACAATCTCATTAGAGGGTTAGTGCATAATCAAAAATTTCACATGTTCAGAGGTGACACAATCATTCTTAACACTTCTGGACATTGCACAAAGCTACTGGAAGTTAATGGAACAAAGAAATCCATCCAACACAGCAAAAGAGGCAATGCGAAATAAAAGGCAGAATCTGTCAAAACAGAACAGTTCGTAAAGACGAATTTTACAGAGGCACTTAACTTGCTCAGATGAAAATGCTCAAATTGAATGAAAGTTGCGTACATATCTGAGGATCACGAACGTAAATTGGCAGATTTTTCTGAGTTACCTACGAGAGAACCACTGCCCAAATTCGTGACGGACGAAATCTGTTTCGCGTGAAATCCAAATCTAGTATGAACCTTGCTATCAAAGACTTTACTTGGCACAACAATGCAATAAAATAAGATAAGGAGAGGTTGCTACAGTAGTAACAACTTCCAAGACACAACAAAACAGTAGCAAAATAAACAAATGGGTTATCTCCCAAGAAGTTCTTTCTTTATAGCCATTAAGATGGGCTCAGCAATTTTAATGATGCACTCGCAAGAAATAAGAGTTGAAGCAAAAGAGAGCATCAAGAAGCAAATTCAAAACACATTTAAGCCTAACATGCTTCCTATGAAAAGGAATCTTGTAGATAAACAAATTCATGAAGAGCAAAGTGACAAGCATAGGAAGATAAAACAAGTGTGACTTCAAAAATTTCAGCATATAGAGAGGTGTTTTAGTAACATGAAAATTTCTACAACCATATTTTCCTCTCTCATAATAACTTTCAGAGGCATCATGAACAAACTCAACAATATAAGTATCACATAAAGCATTCTTATTCACATGCATAAAAGTATCATTACTCTCCACATAAGCATAATCAATTTTATTAGTTGTAGTGGGAGCAAATTCAACAAAGTAGCTATCATTATTATTCTCATCATCAAATATAGGAGGCATATTGTAATCATAATTAAACTTATCCTCCATAGTAGGCGGCACCAAAAGACCACTATCATTATAATCATCATATATGGGAGGCATATCATAATCAACATAAACTTTCTCCTCAATACCCGGAGGACTAAAGAGATCATTTTCATCAAAACCGACCTCCCCAAGCTTAAATTCTTCCATAGCATTAGCAACAATGGTGTTCAAAGCATTCATACTAATAACATTCCCATTAGCATGCATAAGTTCCATGGGTTTTTTAATTTTCTCTTCAAACACATCATGTCCTAATTCAAGATAAAGTTCATAATGATCTCTCATTTTGTTGTTGTCTTCCATTAAGCCTTACTAGTGTAAAACAAGAGACAAAAAGATGCAATTGCAGGATCTAAAGGAAATTACTTCGAGCACACACACAACGGCAACAGAAAAGTACTTAGTTACCTGGGACCGGAGTATGAGTGCCTTTTACCTTTCCTCCCCGGCAACGGCGCCAGAAAAGTGCTTGATGTCTACGTGTGCTTCTGTTCTTGTAGACAGTGTTGGGCCTCCAAGAGCGAGAGGTTTGTAGAACAGCAGACAAGTTTCCCTCAAGTGGATCACCCAAGGTTTATCGAACTCGGGGAGGAAGAGGTCAAAGATATCCCTCTCAAGCAACCCCGCAATCACGATACAAGAAGTCTCTTGTGTCCCCAACACACCTAATACACTTGTCAGATGTATAGGTGCACTAGTTCGGCGAAGAGATAGTGAAATACAAGTGGTATGAATGAATATGAGTAGTAGGGATGGCTCCACCTCCTCCTCCCCCTCCGGCGGCTCCAAGGCGATTCCTCTGATCGACGGTGACCTCCTCTGCCTGCTCCGATCATCGTGATCTCCCCCCCAAGGTGATCTTCCCCATGGCTCCTTGCCCCTCTCCTCTTAGTCGTTGGAAGGTTTCCTTTGAATCTCTCTCTGTTGACGGTGTTAGTGCTCTTGGCTCGGGTTTTCTCCTCTTGTGGCCGAAGAACTGGTTGGCTTTGGTTAATCACAAGGATTCTCCTTTGGTTGGTAAAACACTGCGTGAGGGTGAAACTTTTTACCCTGGATCTTCAATCAGATTTCCTTCCCATCTGGTTTTTGTGACAGAATGCCTTGTTTCACCCCCTGGATTTTCTTCGTTCTCAGATCCTATCTCGCTCAGGTGGAGAGTCACCTTCTCTGATTTGGGTAAAATGGATTCAAAAATACCAATGGGTAGATCTGCTTTCCTTATGTTGAAACCTCATGCACAGAGGCTTACTCTTCTAGACTCAAAGGAGCAGGTGATCTCGGCTAGATCTTTGCTTCAGGGCGAACAAGTTGTAACTGGAAATATTCTGGATTTCAAGGCCCATTCTGTTTTGGTGGGAGAATGTCTTGGCTCTCCTGTCTCTGGCACTCAAGATCCTCCACAAGCCACTGGAGCTAAGGCTCATGTTGCCTCGAGAAGCTTTGTGGATGTAGTGAAAGCTTCAAAACCTCCCAATGTTTCATCTCTCCCTGAAGCTCCTCTTGTTCGTTGGAAAGCTGTTTGTTCTCATTTTCAGAATGGCTCTTCATCTTCCCATGCATTCCTTATTCTTAGGCCTCAAGCCAAAAGATTGGTTCTCCTTGACATGCAAGAGGAAGTGTTGGATGCTAGGTTCCTTCTGGAAAATGAAAAGATACATTCTGGCATGATTTTGGATCTAAAGACACATACTGTGATTGTGGGTGAGCGCATCATTTCTGACTCTCTCGAGTTTGGGGTCAATTTATTAAAATCATCAAGCTCTACGGTTCATTCCCACAAGTCTTCTCCAGAGAGTTCGCAAGAGGATATTTCTCTGGATTTCTCGGCTGGTATTTCTTTTGAAGTCTGCGTGCAAAAGTAAGTTTGGCCATTCTGTAACTCTTGCAAATTACTCTCGTAGAAGAGCTTTCCTGCTTGTTGCATCATTTGGAAGAGCTCGTTTCAAGCTGGATATTCATACTGTTGCCATTGCTTTACAATCCTGCTTTGGAGGCTCTGCATCTTGCTATAAAGTTAGGCTTCTAAAAGATAGAACATTTCAATTCTCTGTGGCCTCAACAGCAGTTGGGTTTGAAATTTACAATAAGTCTAAGATTTGCACCCCTATGTTTGAATTGTTCTTGAATCTATGGGGGAATGGAGGACCAAATTGGTTAATTGAAGAAAAGAATTTTTACAAAGAAACAAACGCTGAATGGCAACTGGTGCAAAGGAAAAAATCAACATCTTTGGGAACTAAACGGGTATCTGTTTTTCAGCGCATGCAGTCACCGCTTGAACAGGCATCCTCCCCTTTTTCAAATCCCTCTTTGCAAACGGCTTTTCCCTCTAATCAAGCCAATCACATTCAAACCTTTCCCTCTCAGCGAGCACCTTCTTTGGCGCATTTACCGGGCCTCCTACCTTATTTCAAATTTCCATCCTTTAACCCCATTAATTGGCCCGATGAATCTTACCTTACCTGGTTCAAGGCTGCTTGATGGCGTGTATTTCACACGTTCGTTGGGCAACCCCAAGAGGAAGGTATGATGCGCACAGCAGCAAGTTTTCCCTCAGAAAGAAACCAAGGTTTATCGAACCAGGAGGAGTCAAGAAGCACGTTGAAGGTTGATGGCGGCGAGATGTAGTGCGGCGCAACACCAGGGATTCCGGCGCCAACGTGGAACCTGCACAACACAACCAAAGTACTTTGCCCCAACGAAACAGTGAGGTTGTCAATCTCACCGGCTTGCTGTAACAAAGGATTGTCAACACCCGGATTTTTAAGTCCAGATGCCTGTTATGCCGTACATCGCAATCCCAGGAATATTGTTGTTGCGAGACATAACAGTTGAATATCATAAGTCATCATTCATTACATATCATAGTCGTCTTACAAATAGATCACATGATCCAATATTACAATAATAGTTGAACTATTGTTTCAACACACATCACAAATACATAGCGGAAGCGTAGATAGAAGGGGACTCTATAGTCCACAGGCCAACGCTTGACGTCAGGAGTAGTCCTAGTTGTCGTAGACGTCCTGCTGTCCATCCTCTTCGTACTGCTGCTCCTCTTCATAGTCTGGCCATTTGAATAGCCAGGGACAAAGCCGTGAGTACTTTAAAGTACTCGCAAACTAATACTAATGTAAGTACTAACATTTCCGGTAAGGGGGTGCTAAGCTCTAGTTTCTTTTGCATAAAGCCAATTTTAGTTCACAAGTATTTGAAATAAAAACTCTTCATGTGCTAACTAACTCAAGTGGGAACATTAGTGTCATTCCCACAACATTTGTTGTAATTCAAGTCAAATTCCCCATTCACCTTTCAAGTTCAAGTCACCAATCATATGTCACATTTTTGAAAATGGTCTGATGACGGAACAGTATGGCCTTTCCAACCGTCCGTAACCGTGGACGCGGCTATTCGAATAGTTCTACACTCGCAGAGGTTGCACACTTGTGCCACAACATTTGATTACATCCGTCGAGAATAACCCTGAATAATCGTAACTCAGTACGCGGATCATCAACCATAACCTTTCACTTACATATCCTAGTATAGGCACCTCTCCCCATGAGCTTGGCCTCCCGAGTGAAGACCAACCGTCAACTCCGGGAACCGCACGAGGCTTGGGCCGGACATTCACCTCGTTTTACGTCATTTCTCATCATTTCTTTTGTTGTAGAGGCAGCTTTCGGCATAACCCCGATGACGCTTGTTTAGAGGGAACCCATACTAAGATACATAAACTTCTAGTTAAGCCCTACCCATAATCAGGTATTGTGGGGGTACTTGTAAATTGGAATGGTATCGCATCCGAACCCAACCATCAGTTTTTGTAAAGTTCACCATGTCATTCACCAGTCATATTCACCTTCAAAATCTTTCAATAGAATGAATCATCATTCCAAGGTTTTCAAAGTCATTTCATTTCACAAGTTCCCATCTAGAGTAGTCACTTTTATTGGTTAGCACTAGCAACTAGTCATGAGGGGTGCTAACTAGCTTATAGCTTTCTAGGCTAAGTTTGGTGCTCTTGTTCTGCTTTATATCTAGACCAAGTGAATCATGAATCAAAAAGTACTTTGATAAAACAAAAGTAAGTAAGGCTGGTAAAGTAAAACTGGGAAATAGGATCATAAACATAAAGTAAATGGGTAATGCCTTGCTCATGGTGAGCTTTGCACTTTACAAGAGTATTATCTTGCCTTGGTTGGTGTATGGATCAAAATGTTCCTCCTTCTTCTCCGTAGATGTTCTCGTCGTCTCCTTCGGTACTAGCGTCTATAAACGAATACGAGGATACAATCACCACACAAAACTTGCATGCTAGACTAAACACACCAAAGATCACACTAGCCTATGCTAGCATCACATCTCATTAGCATGGTGATTTACGTTGTTTTATTTTAAAGAAAAATAATTTCCTCTCATTATAATTTGTAAGTGATAGTTTCCATTTAGTTTTTGAGGAATAATTTCCTCTCATTGAATCTTCTTAAGATTTAACTTCCTCAAACAATCATACATGGAATCATGTTGACCTAAGTCAACCATTCATCATCATCATTTGAGAAAATAATTTAAATGAGCTATAATACCTCATACAATTTAATAATGCCTATTATGATTTAAAATCTCAAAGTATTTCATTTGAGAATTTTTGACCAGGGGTCCAAACTTCATATGAAGGTACTTGGGACAAGATTTAAATGAAGTGAAACACTTCATACCATTTACACAACTTAAACTAGCATGACACATTACTATGGAGTGGGTAGATGTGTTTGTTTCTTATTCAAGAAAAATAAGTTCCTCTCATACTAATTAAGGTGTTACTTTTAATTACTTAGCAAGATAATTTCCTTTTATTATATTATTAAGATTTAATTTCTCTCATGAATAATATATAACCTAGGTTGACTAAGTCAACCTCTGGCATACTCATCATTTAAGAAAATGATTTAAATGAGGTGAAGCACCTCATACATTTTAATCCTAATATGGTAAAGATTTAATATCATCAACAATTCATATGAGACCTAAATGACCAGAGTCTCTATCTCATTTTTAATTGTTCATGACAAGATTTAAGTGAGAGAAAAACTCCCATGTGATTTATTAACATTTTTAGACAATATCTTTGACTAGAAATAGCCATATAGTCCTTTAATTAGGCTAGGCCATGATCATTCAAAGTGACCACACCATTTTCTTGCAGAAACAATTAGTGTAAGTCAAATGTGAGCTATGAGAGTTGGAATTTCTTAATTATCTATTTTGGTTGATTTTTAATAATTATTTGAACATGCAAAAGTCCCTGCCTTCTTCTTTTTATCCATTTACTTCTACAACAAATCTTGAGGTGTGACCAGTGGCATATTGTAGATATTTTTACTAGCTTTCCAACCATATAAAATTCATTGTATTTGGTTAAGCCAATTTGAATCTAGTGATTTTCAAAGTTTGGGGCAGTATTGAAATTACTTGGAAATGTTTAAAAGGAGTTTGAATTAACAGGGCCGGCGGGAAATGAAACTGGGCCATATTCGAATTAAAACGGCCCAGTCCAGCCCACCACGGTCCACAGACGTGCGGCGTGCTGACAGGGTGGGGTCCGAGCGTCGCGTGGCTCAATCAACCCGAAGCGGTACCTTTCCCCGTGAGCCGTAGGATTAGATGGACGATCGACGGCCGCGGTTCGTCGTTGTCGTCGGGAGGAAGCGGTTGCCGCCGCGGCGGAGGTAGGGGGTCGGCGGCGAGCTGGAGCTCCGGCGAGGGTCGGCGACGGTGCAGGATGGCGTTGTCGACGATGAGGAGTGCGACTGGTACCGGTGGCGTCGCCGATGGTCGCCGAAATCGATGGCGGCGATCTCGGCACCTCCGCGGGCTCCGGCGTGCAATTGGGCGGCTCCGGTGAGCAATTGGGTGCAAGAGGTGGTCGCGGAGGATCGAAGAGAGAGAGGAAGCGAGGTTGGTGTGAGGAGTTGGGTGCGGGAGGTCCTCCTTTATAGGGCGCGAGGTGCCGTGAGGGGTGCGGCAAGGTTGACAGCAGCGCGGCGATTCCGGCGAGCGATAGGGGTAGGCGAGGACAGGGTTGCGTAGGCGACGTCACGGCGGTCCTGTGAGCGTCCATGGCGTGGCAAGTCTAGGCGTACGGTGGTCGGGCGCAAGCGTGTACTGACGCGGCCGTGGCGGGCGGGAGCGTCCTCTCCGGCGACTGTGGGCGTGGGCTGGTGACGCGAGCATGTCCGGCGGGCTTCACGTGGCGTGGCGAGTACCATGGCGAGCGGAGGCGGTCGGCGGTTCCGTGGTACGGCGAGGCGACAGGTGGCCCGTGGTGTCCGTGGGCGACGTCATCGGCATGGCTGGGCTGATCTGGGCGCGCGATTTCTGGGGCGTGTCGGCGTCCTTGCAATCCACGGCGAGTACCCTCGTACTCAGGAGATCTAGGGGAACTTGGAGGACACGGTGGTCGTGGCTGGAGTGAGGAGGAGCTTGGGTGGGCATGTCCATGTGTGACATGGCCGGCATGGCCTTGCCATGGCCAAGTTTGGCCTCCTCCTTTATGGTTGATGTGCATGTTTAGAGAGAGAGGGGACCAGGGATCAAGGTGGAGTGAAATGGGGCAAATAGGGTTAGGCCAAACACTATGCCAAGATGATTTTGGTTTATTCCGTATTGACCTAATTCAAATTCTTGCAAAAATTGGTTGAGTTCAAATGATTTCAAAAATTGAAAGAGGTTGGTTTGGTTGAGTTGTAAATGACCAGAGACAACCATGTGTGGTGGTGGAATTTTTAAAAATCAAAGAATAGCAAAATTTGACAAAGTGAGATTGTTGCATTTGATAAAAAGTTCCAACTTTGCATGAGCATAGATTTTTATTCAAAGTGAATTTGTCCTGGTTGTCTTTACAAAAGTTGTTCACCTTGATGTCCTCTTGGAGGACATGCAAAGAGTTGAGAGAGTTTGGTTTGAAACTATTGAGATATAAGGGCTCAAAGTGGTGACCAGAATATAAATGGCAGATTTGACCAATATCATATGTGAGCCAAATTTGAATTTGAATTTCATTTGAATTGTGTTTCTTTGATTCCAAAAGTTGTAATAAGTGTTTAGTATCATTATTCAACTCTTGGTGAAGGCCAAATTGGTCTAGGTCAAATATTTGGAAAAATGGCATAAACCATATGTGAGGGTTTTGTGAATTTCTAACTATTTATTCTTTTATTTTTCTTGGCCTCACTTTGACAAGGGTGAGGTTTATTTGATGTTAGATGGTGTGGGGACAAAGGTTCAAACCATTTTGAGGCAATGGGGGTGTCTAGGTCAAGATTTGCAAAATTGGCTAAATGTGTATGTGAGTGAAAATGGAATTTTCTCACTATTTGATTTCTCTCCATTTGATTTGACTTTTATTGACTCAAATGTGATTCTTATTAGTTTAGAAACATTTTCAAACCATTGAAACTATTTCAAATGGTCTTGTTCAAAGATTTGCAAAAATGGCCATAACACATAAGAGGTGATGTGTCAAATTTCATTAAACTTGTAAATTGTTCCCATTGCTTTACTTGGGCATGGGTTAGGGTCAATTTAGTGTTATATTAGGTTGAGAGATGGTTTCACATCATTTGGGTAAGGTTTAAAGTCATAGGGCAATAATTGAGTATTATGGCTATGTGCCACATATGCCTCTATGCATAGGTTGCATTTGATTTTTAGTTTGACTAGGCTTGACACAATTGAAGTTGTTGAGTGTTGAAATGGTATATAGGAGTGATCCAACCATTCACTACAAGTCTTAGGGTCAAGATCCTCAATTTCCCAAATTTGATATTTTGCTCTCATATGCCTCTATGGCATTATTACTTTCTTTTCAAAATCTTTTGTTTCACTTTGGATTGTGTTTGAGAAGTACTAGATAAGGTTTGTGAAGGTTTTCCAATCCTCTAAATAAAGTAGAAAGGCCTAGGGTAAAGTTTTACAAAAATAGCCATAGGCACATATACCTCTATGCATATGTTTGGTTTTATTTTCTTTCTCACTTGAATTGGTTGATAATTACTTAGTTGGGTGTGTTGATGTATTTCAAATCATATACCAAGGTCAACACTCAAAGTTGGAGCATTTGCAAAAAGTAGCCATAGGCTTGCATATGCCTTTATTATCTAATCTCATTTCTTTTTATTTTGTTTTATTTGGTTGGTGATCTTCACTTGATCACTTTAGGGTTTTATGGTGTATCACATAGCAAAATAACACACATCATGACCAAAATACAATTATTATGTACGAGCACTAGACATAGTACTCTATGTAAGAAAAGTTTTTGTTGGTTCACATTTTTGGAAAAAGGAAATTCATTTTCTTCTTTGTTTTAAAATTTGGGGTGTTACAAACCCTTCCCCCTTAAACAAATCTCGTCCCGAGATTTTAAGAAAAGTTAGGTTCCTAAGAGAGATTGGGTGATATGATTTAACAGGAATACATACTTGGCATGGCCTGAGGTGCTTCTTGTGCTTCGGTGGCCTTCATGCGGTAGTAACGACCATTGCGGTTGTTCGGGTAGTTTGGAGCAAACTTTCTTCTAGTTGCGATACGGCGCTGCTGCTGGTGCGAGTGCAGCGGTGTTGGCGGCAATCTTGGCAAGCTTCTTGGGGCATTCATTGGAGTAATGACCCACAGTTCCACATTCATAGCAGGTTACCGTTGACTTGTCCTTTTGGGCAATGGGTACGAGCATTGCTTCCGGTCCTCGGGGCGTTGTTGGCGGCTTTCATCGGGCACTTATTAGAGTAATGACCAAGTAACACCACATTCATAGCAAGTCACAGTGGACTTGTCTCTCGGGGGCATGGTTGGGTATTGGGATGAGCTGCTCCAGGGTTGCTATCCTCACGCGGAGACGAGCAATGAGGTAGTCCTTCTTGGCGTGCTGATGGCGAAGTGCCTTGCGCTCCATTGCAAGAATGTTGATGGTGTCAGTCATCTTGGCGTGCTCAAGGTGCAGCTGGTTGGTCTGAGCACGAGAGTTGTTGCGGGTAGGAGGGGCCATCTGAACAATGAGGTAGATCATAAGATAAGAGGGAAATTTCTATGGTTTGTTTGGGTTAAGTTTAAAAAGTTCAAAACTTGAAAACTTGAGTAGTGTTGAGGGGGTAAAACCAACAACACTTTTTTTTTATTCATACCAAACATCACACATTACAAAGCTAACACACCGTTGATTTTAAGAACCATTCATCGCTCTACGATACAAGGGGATCCTGATACAAACTCATACCTACATATGTGCTCAGGTGAAACTACTACTCACTATCCACATCTATCGGGGTGTGGTTATCTTCTCCGGCTTCCGTAAACTCGTAGTCTTCCGGATCGTTGTTCTCATCTTCCTCAAAGTCCTCGCCATCACTCATGAAGGCTTCTCCTCCCCGAAGGTCTTCATCTTCCTCTTCCATCTCATTCAGCTGGTCCTCTTGGGCCTTGACAGCTGGCCTCCAAGGAGACTATCTTTGCGCGGAGGTGCGCAATGGTAGCATCCTTCTTGACACGCTGCTTGCGAAGTATCTTGCGCTCATAAGCAAGGATCCTGACAGTATCAGCCTTCCGCGCTAGGTGGGCGCGAATCTGGTTGGCGTAGACGCGATAGTTGTGCAGCTCCTTCTGGGTGTCGTGCAACATAGTATCCAGGTGCTCCACGTGATATTTCAGCTCCGGGTGGGGTGACAGTGCCCTGGGTCCTCCAATGGAGTCATGCCTTGCAAAGTGAGCAAAGCGAGTCCCATAAAGCGCAGTCACATGCTGCCCACACAAACGGGCAAGTGCTTCCTGCATGGCTCTAGCTAGTCCATCTAGCCGCTTGCTTTCCATGACAGAGAAATGGATCCTCATAGAAATAGGAGACTCCTTCTTCCCTCTCGAGATCCGCAAGTGATAACCCACCGCAGCTTCCCTTCCGGGCTGATGGTCCATTTGAGTTCCAAGGAACTCCGGGTGCGGGCGTCCGAGATACTCGCACAAATCGTCTAAGTCCTGCTCGAAGCGCATGTTGCCACCATTCCCCAACCGGTAAAACTTGGTGTTGTGGGGCAATGCCATCTGAAAGAGAATTGGATGAGTAAGTTAGAGAGGTGAACAAGTGTGACAAAATTTTATGTACAATCATGAGGAAGAGAATGGCTTCTTATTTCAAAAAGATCTCAAGGCTAAGAGTGAGAATAAGTTTTCATAAATATTCCCTTCATTTGTTTTGGAAACTAAGTTTTTCAGACGTCCATTCTAACTAGGGTCTCCTAAGGTCAAACAATGGCTCGATACCAACTTGTCAACACCCGGATTTTTAAGTCCGGATGCTCGTTATGCCGTACATCGCAATCCCAGGAATATTGTTGTTGCGAGACATAACAGCTTGAATATCATAAGTCATCATTCATTACATATCATAGTCGTCTTACAAATAGATCACATGATCCAATATTACAATAATAGTTGAACTATTGTTTCAACACACATCACAAATACATAGCGGAAGCGTAGATAGAAGGGGACTCTATAGTCCACAGAGCCAACGCTTGACGTCGGGAGTAGTCCTAGTTGTCGTAGACGTCCCGCTGTCCATCCTCTTCGTACGTCTGCTCCTCTTCATAGTCCGGCCATTTGAATAGCCAGGGGACAAAGCCGTGAGTACTTTAAAGTACTCGCAAACTAATACTAATGTAAGTACTAACATTTCCGGTAAGGGGGTGCTAAGCTCTAGTTTCTTTTGCATAAAGCCAATTTTAGTTCACAAGTATTTGAAATAAAAACTCTTCATGTGCTAACTAACTCAAGTGGGAACATTAGTGTCATTCCCACAACATTTGTTGTAATTCAAGTCAAATTCCCCATTCACCTTTCAAGTTCAAGTCACCAATCATATGTCACATTTTTGAAAATGGTCTGATGACGGAACAGTATGGCCTTTCCAACCGTCCGTAACCGTGGACGCGGCTATTCGAATAGTTCTACACTCTGCAGAGGTTGCACACTTGTGCCACAACATTTGATTACATCCGTCGGGAATAACCCCGAATAATCGTAACTCAAGTACGCGGATCATCAACCATAACCTTTCACTTACATATCCTAGTATAGGCACCTCTCCCCATGAGCTTGGCCTCCCAAGTGAAGACCAACCGTCAACCCGGGAACCGCACAGGGCTTGGGCCGGACATTCACCTCGTTTTACGTCATTTCTCATCATTTCTTTTGTTGTAGAGGCAGCTTTCGGCATAACCCCGATGACGCTTGTTTAGAGGGAACCCATACTAAGATACATAAACTTCTAGTTAAGCCCTACCCATAATCAGGTATTGTGGGGGTACTTGTAAATTGGAATGGTATCGCATCCGAACCCAACCATCGCTTTTTGTAAAGTTCACCATGTCATTCACCAGTCATATTCACCTTCAAAATCTTTCAATAGAATGAATCATCATTCCAAGGTTTTCAAAGTCATTTCATTTCACAAGTTCCCATCTAGAGTAGTCACTTTTATTGGTTAGCACTAGCAACTAGTCATGAGGGGTGCTAACTAGCTTATAGCTTTCTAGGCTAAGTTTGGTGCTCTTGTTCTGCTTTATATCTAGACCAAGTGAATCATGAATCAAAAAGTACTTTGATAAAACAAAAGTAAGTAAGGCTGGTAAAGTAAAACTGGGAAATAGGATCATAAACATAAAGTAAATGGGTAATGCCTTGCTCATGGTGAGCTTTGCACTTTACAAGAGTATTATCTTGCCTTGGTTGGTGTATGGATCAAAATGTTCCTCCTTCTTCTCCGTAGATGTTCTCGTCGTCTCCTTCGGTACTAGCGTCTATAAACGAATACGAGGATACAATCACCACACAAAACTTGCATGCTAGACTAAACACACCAAAGATCACACTAGCCTATGCTAGCATCACATCTCATTAGCATGGTGATTTACGTTGTTTTATTTTAAAGAAAAATAATTTCCTCTCATTATAATTTGTAAGTGATAGTTTCCATTTAGTTTTTGAGGAATAATTTCCTCTCATTGAATCTTCTTAAGATTTAACTTCCTCAAACAATCATACATGGAATCATGTTGACCTAAGTCAACCATTCATCATCATCATTTGAGAAAATAATTTAAATGAGCTATAATACCTCATACAATTTAATAATGCCTATTATGATTTAAAATCTCAAAGTATTTCATTTGAGAATTTTTGACCAGGGGTCCAAACTTCATATGAAGGTACTTGGGACAAGATTTAAATGAAGTGAAACACTTCATACCATTTACACAACTTAAACTAGCATGACACATTACTATGGAGTGGGTAGATGTGTTTGTTTCTTATTCAAGAAAAATAAGTTCCTCTCATACTAATTAAGGTGTTACTTTTAATTACTTAGCAAGATAATTTCCTTTTATTATATTATTAAGATTTAATTTCTCTCATGAATAATATATAACCTAGGTTGACTAAGTCAACCTCGGCATACTCATCATTTAAGAAAATGATTTAAATGAGGTGAAGCACCTCATACATTTTAATCCTAATATGGTAAAGATTTAATATCATCAACAATTCATATGAGACCTAAATGACCAGAGTCTCTATCTCATTTTTAATTGTTCATGACAAGATTTAAGTGAGAGAAAAACTCCCATGTGATTTATTAACATTTTTAGACAATATCTTTGACTAGAAATAGCCATATAGTCCTTTAATTAGGCTAGGCCATGATCATTCAAAGTGACCACACCATTTTCTTGCAGAAACAATTAGTGTAAGTCAAATGTGAGCTATGAGAGTTGGAATTTCTTAATTATCTATTTTGGTTGATTTTTAATAATTATTTGAACATGCAAAAGTCCCTGCCTTCTTCTTTTTATCCATTTACTTCTACAACAAATCTTGAGGTGTGACCAGTGGCATATTGTAGATATTTTTACTAGCTTTCCAACCATATAAAATTCATTGTATTTGGTTAAGCCAATTTGAATCTAGTGATTTTCAAAGTTTGGGGCAGTATTGAAATTACTTGGAAATGTTTAAAAGGAGTTTGAATTAACAGGGCCGGCGGGAAATGAACCGGGCCATATTCGAATTAAAACGGCCCGGTCCAGCCCACCACGGTCCACGTGACGTGCGGCGTGCCGACGAGGTGGGGTCCGAGCGTCGGTGGCTCAATCAACCCGAAGCGGTACCTTTCCCCGTGAGCCGTAGGATTAGATGGACGATCGACGGCCGCGGTTCGTCGTTGTCGTCGGGAGGAAGGGTTGCTGCCGCGGCGGAGGTAGGGGGTCGGCGGCGAGCTGGAGCTCCGGCGAGGGTCAGCGACGGTGCAGGATGGCGTTGTCGACGATGAGGAGTGCGCTGGTACCAGTGGCGTCGCCGATGGTCGCCGAAATCGATGGCGGCGATCTCAGTACCTCCGCGGGCTCCGGCGTGCAATTGGGCGGCTCCGGTGAGCAATTGGGTGCAAGAGGTGGTCGCGGAGGATCAGAAGAGAGAGGGAAGCGAGGTTGGTGTGAGGAGTTGGGTGCGGGAGGTCCTCCTTTTATAGGGCGCGAGGTGCCGTGAGGGGTGCGGCAAGGTCGACGAGCAGCGCGGCGATTCCGGCGAGCGATAGGGGTAGGCGAGGACAGGGTTGCGTAGGCGACGCCACGGCGGTCCCGTGAGCGTCCATGGCGTGGCAAGTCTAGGCGTACGGTGGTCGGGCGCAAGCGTGTACTGGCGCGGCCGTGGCGGGCGGGAGCGTCCTCTCCGGCGACTGTGGGCGTGGGCTGGTGACGCGAGCATGTCCGGCGGGCTTCACGTGGCGTGGCGAGTACCATGGCGAGCGGAGGCGGTCGGCGGTTCCGTGGTACGGCGAGGCGACAGGTGGCCCGTGGTGTCCGTGGGCGACGTCATCGGCATGGCTGGGCTGATCTGGGCGCGCGATTTCGGGGCGTGTCGGCGTCCTTGCAATCCACGGCGAGTACCCTCGTACTCGGGAGATCTAGGGGAACTTGGAGGACACGGTGGTCGTGGCTGGAGTGAGGAGGAGCTTGGGTGGGCATGTCCATGTGTGACATGGCCGGCATGGCCTTGCCATGGCCAAGTTTGGCCTCCTCCTTTATGGTTGATGTGCATGTTTAGAGAGAGAGGGGACCAGGGATCAAGGTGGAGTGAAATGGGGCAAATAGGGTTAGGCCAAACACTATGCCAAGATGATTTTGGTTTATTCCGTATTGACCTAATTCAAATTCTTGCAAAAATTGGTTGAGTTCAAATGATTTCAAAAATTGAAAGAGGTTGGTTTGGTTGAGTTGTAAATGACCAGAGACAACCATGTGTGGTGGTGGAATTTTTAAAAATCAAAGAATAGCAAAATTTGACAAAGTGAGATTGTTGCATTTGATAAAAAGTTCCAACTTTGCATGAGCATAGATTTTTATTCAAAGTGAATTTGTCCTGGTTGTCTTTACAAAAGTTGTTCACCTTGATGTCCTCTTGGAGGACATGCAAAGAGTTGAGAGAGTTTGGTTTGAAACTATTGAGATATAAGGGCTCAAAGTGGTGACCAGAATATAAATGGCAGATTTGACCAATATCATATGTGAGCCAAATTTGAATTTGAATTTCATTTGAATTGTGTTTCTTTGATTCCAAAAGTTGTAATAAGTGTTTAGTATCATTATTCAACTCTTGGTGAAGGCCAAATTGGTCTAGGTCAAATATTTGGAAAAAATGGCATAAACCATATGTGAGGGTTTTGTGAATTTCTAACTATTTATTCTTTTATTTTTCTTGGCCTCACTTTGACAAGGGTGAGGTTTATTTGATGTTAGATGGTGTGGGGACAAAGGTTCAAACCATTTTGAGGCAATGGGGGTGTCTAGGTCCAGATTTGCAAAATTGGCTAAATGTGTATGTGAGTAAAAATGGAATTTTCTCACTATTTGATTTCTCTCCATTTGATTTGACTTTTCTTGACTCAAATGTGATTCTTATTAGTTTAGAAACATTTTAAAACCATTGAAACTATTTCAAATGGTCTTGTTCAAAGATTTGCAAAAATGGCCATAACACATAAGAGGTGATGTGTCAAATTTCATTAAACTTGTAAATTGTTCCCATTGCTTTACTTGGGCATGGGTTAGGGTCAATTTAGTGTTATATTAGGTTGAGAGATGGTTTCACATCATTTGGGTAAGGTTTAAAGTCATAGGGCAATAATTGAGTATTATGGCTATGTGCCACATATGCCTCTATGCATAGGTTGCATTTGATTTTTAGTTTGACTAGGCTTGACACAATTGAAGTTGTTGAGTGTTGAAATGGTATATAGGAGTGATCCAACCATTCACTACAAGTCTTAGGGTCAAGATCCTCAATTTCCCAAATTTGATATTTTGCTCTCATATGCCTCTATGGCATTATTACTTTCTTTTCAAAATCTTTTGTTTCACTTTGGATTGTGTTTGAGAAGTACTAGATAAGGTTTGTGAAGGTTTTCCAATCCTCTAAATAAAGTAGAAAGGCCTAGGGTAAAGTTTTACAAAAATAGCCATAGGCACATATACCTCTATGCATATGTTTGGTTTTATTTTCTTTCTCACTTGAATTGGTTGATAATTACTTAGTTGGGTGTGTTGATGTATTTCAAATCATATACCAAGGTCAACACTCAAAGTTGGAGCATTTGCAAAAAGTAGCCATAGGCTTGCATATGCCTTTATTATCTAATCTCATTTCTTTTTATTTTGTTTTATTTGGTTGGTGATCTTCACTTGATCACTTTAGGGTTTTATGGTGTATCACATAGCAAAATAACACACATCATGACCAAAACACAATTATTATGTACGAGCACTAGACATAGTACTCTATGTAAGAAAAGTTTTTGTTGGTTCACATTTTTGGAAAAAGGAAATTCATTTTCTTCTTTGTTTTAAAATTTGGGGTGTTACAAGGATTAACCGTATTGTGTGGAAGATGATTGTTTGCAGAAAACAGTAGAACAAGTGTTGCAGTAGATTGTATTTCAGTAAAGAGAATTGGACCGGGGTCCACAGTTCACTAGAGGTGTCTCTCCCATAAGACAAGCAGCATGTTGGGTGAACAAATTACAGTTGGGCAATTGACAAATAAAGAGAGCATGACCATGCACATACATATTATGATGAGTATAGTGAGATTTAATTGGGCATTACGACAAAGTACATAGACCGCCATCCAACCGCATCTATGCCTAAAAAGTCCACCTTCGAGGTTATCATCCGAACCCCTCCAGTATTAAGTTGCTAACAACGAGACAATTGCATTAAGTATTGCGCGTAATGTAACTAGTGACTACATCCTTGAACATAGCACTAATGTTTTATCCCTAGTGGCAACAAGACATCCATAACCTTAGTGGTTCTTGTCACTCCTCCAGATTCACGGAGGCATGAACCCACTATCGAGCATAAATACTCCCTCTTGGAGTTACTAGCATCAACTTGGCCAAAGCATCTACTAATAACGGAGAGCATGCAAGATCATAAACAACACATAGACATAGTCTTGATAATCAACATAACAAGTATTCTCTATTCATCGGATCCCAACAAACGCAACATATAGAATTACGGATAGATGATCTTGATCATGTTAGGCAGCTCACAAGATCCGACAATGATAGCACAATGGGGAGAAGACAACCATCTAGCTACTGCTATGGACCCATAGTCCAGGGGTAGACTACTCACACATCACACCGGAGGCGACCATGGCGGCGTAGAGTCCTCCGGGAGATGATTCCCCTCTCCGGCAGGGTGCCGGAGGCGATCTCCGGGATCCCCCGAGATGGGATCGGCGGCGGCGGCGTCTCGATAAGGTTTTCCGTATCGTGGCTCTCGGTACCGGGGGTTTCGTCACGGAGGCTTTAAGTAGGCGAAGGGGTAGGTCAAGAGGCGGCACGAGGTGCCCGCACCATAGGGCCGCGCGGCCAAGGGGGGCCGCGCCGCCCTAGGGTGTGGCCCCCTCGTGGCCCCTCTTCGTCTCGTCTTCGGTCTTCCGGAAGCTTCGTGAGAAAATAGGCCTCCGGGCTTTTATTTCGTCCAATTCCGAGAATATTTCTTTACTAGGATTTCTGAAACCAAAAACAGCAGTAAAACAAGAATCGGCACTTCGGCATCTTGTTAATAGGTTAGTTCCAGAAAATGCACGAATATGACATAAAGTGTGCATAAAACATGTAGATAACATCAATAATGTGGCATGGAACACAAGAAATTATCGATACGTTGGAGACGTATCAGCATCCCCAAGCTTAGTTCTGCTCGTCCCGAGCAGGTAAAACGATAACAAAGATAATTTCTGGAGTGACATGCCATCATAATCTTGATCATACTATTTGTAAAGCATATGTAGAGAATGCAGCGATCAAAACAATGTGTATGACATGAGTAAACAAGTGAATCATAAAGCAAAGACTTTTCATGAATATCACTTCAAGACAAGCATCAATAAGTCTTGCATAAGAGTTAACTCATAAAGCAATAATTCAAAGTAAAGACATTGAAGCAACACAAAAGAAGATTAAGTTTCAGCGGTTGCTTTCAACTTGTAACATGTATATCTCATGGATATTGTCAACATAGAGTAATATAATAAGTGCAATAAGCAAGTATGTAGGAATCAATGCACAGTTCACACAAGTGTTTGCTTCTTGAGGTGGATAGAAATAGGTGAACCGACTCAACATTGAAAGTAAAAGAATGGTCCTCATAGAGGAAAAGCATCGATTGCTATATTTGTGCTAGAGCTTTGATTTTGAAAACATGAAACAATTTTGTCAACGGTAGTAATAAAGCATATGCATCATGTAAATTATATCTTATAAGTTGCAAGCCTCATGCATAGTGTACTAATAGTGCCCGCACCTTGTCCTAATTAGCTTGGACTACCTGGATTATCATCGCAATACATATGCTTTAACCAAGTTTCACAAAGGGGTACCTCTATGCCGCCTGTACAAAGGTCTAAGGAGAAAGCTCGCATTTGGATTTCTCGCTTTTGATTATTCTCAACTTAGACATCCATACCGGGACAACACAGACAACAGATAATGGACTCCTCTTTTAATGCTTTAAGCATTCAACAACAATTAATTCTTTTCTCATTAGAGATTTGAGGATGTTTGTCCAAAACTGAAACTTCCACCATGGATCATGGCTTTAGTTAGCGGCCCAATGTTCTTCTCTCACAATATGCATGCTCAAACCATTCAACTCGGTGTAGATCGCCCTTACTTCGGACAAGACGAACATGCATAGCAACTCACATGAAATTCAACAACGAGTTGATGGCGTTCCCCGATAAACATGGTTATCGCACAACAAGCAACTTAATAAGAGATAAAGTGCATAATTACATATTCAATACCACAATAGTTTTTAAGCTATTTGTCCCATGAGCTATATATTGCAAGGTGAATGATGGAATTTTAAAGGTAGCACTCAAGCAATTTACTTTGGAATGGCGGGAAAATACCATGTAGTATAGGTAGGTATGGTGGACACAAATGGCATAGTGGTTGGCTCAAGTATTTTGGATGCATGAGAAGTATTCCCTCTCGATACAAGGTTTAGGCTAGCAAGGCTTATTTGAAACAAACACAAGGATGAACCGGTGCAGCAAAACTCACATAAAATACATATTGAAAACATTATAAGACTCTACACCGTCTTCCTTGTTGTTCAAACTCAAAACTAGAAATTATCTAGACCTTAGAGAAACCAAATATGCAAACCAAATTTTAGCATGCTCTATGTATTTCTTCATTAATGGGTGCAAAGCATATGATGCAAGAGCTTAAACATGAGCACAACAATTGCCAAGTATCACATTACCCAAGACATTTATAGCAATTACTACATGTATCATTTTCCAATTCCAACCATATAACAATTTAACGAAGAAGAAACTTCGCCATGAATACTATGAGTAGAAACCAAGGACATATTTGTCCATATGCTACAGCGGAGCGTGTATCTCTCCCATAAAGTGAATGCTAGGATCCATTTTATTCAAACAAAACAAAAAACAAAAACAAACCGACGCTCCAAGAAAAAGCACATAAGATGTGGCCGAATAAAAATATAGTTTCGGGGAGGAACCCGATAATTTGTTGATGAAGAAGGGGATGCCTTGGGCATCCCCAAGCTTAGACGCTTGAGTCTTCTTGATATATGCAGGGGTGAACCACCGGGTGCATCCCCAAGCTTAGAGCTTTCACTCTCCTTAATCATGTTGCATCATACTCCTCTCTTGACCCTTGAAAACTTCCTCCACACCAAACTCGAAACAACTCATTAGAGGGTTAGTGCACAATATAAATTGACATATTCAGAGGTGACACAATCATTCTTAACACTTCTGGACATTGCATAATGCTACTGGACATTAGTGGATCAAAGAAATTCATCCAACATAGCGAAAGAGGCAATGCGAAATAAAAGGCAGAATCTGTCAAAACAGAACAGTTCGTATTGACGAATTTTAAAATGGCACCAGACTTGCTCAAACGAAAATGCTCAAATTGAATGAAAGTTTCGTACATATCTGAGGATCATGCTCGTAAATTGGCGTAATTTTCTGAGCTACCTACAGGGAGATAGACCCAGATTCGTGACAGCAAAGAAATCTGGAACTGCGCAGTAATCCAAATCTAGTACTTACTTTTCTATCAACGGCTTAACTTGGCACAACAAAACTCAAAACTAAGATAAGGAGAGGTTGCTACAGTAGTAAACAACTTCCAAGACACAAAATAAAAACAAAGTACTGTAGGTAAAAACATGGGTTGTCTCCCATAAGCGCTTTTCTTTAAAGTGTGTATCAAGTATTATCAAGAGATGAAGCATCAACATCATAATTTGTTCTAATAATAGAATCATAAGGTACCTTTATTCTCTTTCTAGGGAAGTGTTCCATACCTTTCTTGAGAGGAAATTGATATTTTATATTGCCTTCCCTCATATCAATAATAGCACCAACAGTTCGAAGAAAAGGTCTTCCCAATATAATGGGACCAGATGCATTGCATTCAATATCCAAGACAACAAAATCAACGGGAACAAGATTATTGTTAACGGTAATGCGAACATTATCAACTTTACCCAAAGGTTTCTTTGTAGAATGATCAGCAAGATTAACATCCAAATAACAATTTTTCAGCGGTGGCAAGTCAAGCATATTATAAATTTTCTTAGGCATAACGAAATACTTGCACCAAGATCACATAAAGCATTACAATCAAAATCTTTAACCTTCATCTTAATGATGGGCTCCCAACCATCTTCTAGCTTTTTAGGAATAGAGGCTTCGCGCTCTAGTTTCTCTTCTCTAGCTTTTATGAGAGCATTTGTAATATGATGCGTGAAAGCCAAATTTATAGCACTAGTATTAGGACTCTTAGCAAGTTTTTGCAAGAACTTTATAACTTCAGAGATGTGGCAATCATCAAAATTCAAATCATTATAATCTAAAGCAATGGGATCATCATCCCCAATGTTGGAAAAAATTTCAGCAGCTTTATCAAAGGCAGTTTCAGCAGTTTTAGCAGTTTCGAGCAGTTTTTCGCGCTTTGCATTAGAAGTGGAAACATTGCTAACACCAATTCTTTTATTAGTATGAGTAGGAGGTGCAGCAACATGTGTAGCATTAGCATTACTAGTGGTGGTAATAGTCCAAACTTTAGCTATATTCTTCTCTTTAGCTAGTTTTTCATTTTCTTCTCTATCCCACCTAGCACGCTAGTTCAGCCATTAATCTTATATTCTCATTAATTCTAACTTGAATGGCATTTGCTGTAGTAGCAATTTTATCATCTAAATCCTCAGGTTTAGCAGCCATTTTATTGATTAAAGAAGATTGTGATGCGGACATGTATGAGATTCGGGTTTCAGCACTAGCAAGTTTAGTTTGCAACCCCGAGATTTCCCTATTCAGATTTTCAAGTTGATTTCCTATATTCTTCAATAAGATAGATTGCTCATTTATAGTTTTAGTAAACAATTGATTTTGCTCATATTGCGATTGCATAAAGTTTTTAGTGGATCTTTCAATATCTAGCATCCTTCCCTCATATCTACCATAAGTATTACCATTAGCAGGATATGGCCTAGAATTTTGAGCAACTAATGAAGCTAACGGAACATTATTAGGATCAATATTAGTCCTATTATTTACAAGCATAGACATAATAGCATCAATCTTATCATTCAAGGAAGAGGATTCTTCAACAGAATTTACCTTCTTACCTTGTGGAGCTCTTTCCGTGTGCCATTCAGAGTAGTTGATCATCATATTATCAAGAAGCCTTGTTGCTTCACCAAGAGTGATGGACATAAAGGTACCTCCAGCAGCTGAATCCAATAAATTCCGCGAAGAAAAATTTAGTCCTGCATAGAAGGTTTGGATGATCATCCAAGTAGTCGATCCATGGGTTGGGCAATTTTTAACCGAGAGATTTCATTCTTTCCCAAGCTTGAGCAACATGTTCAGTATCTAATTGTTTAAAATTCATTATGCTACTCCTCAAAGATATAATTTTAGCAGGGGGATAATATCTACCAATAAAAGCATCCTTGCATTTAGTCCAGGAATCAATACTATTCTTAGGCAGAGATAGCAACCAATCTTTAGCTCTTCCTCTTAATGAGAAAGGGAACAGTTTTAGTTTAATAATATCACCATCTACATCTTTATATTTTTGCATTTCACATAGTTCAACAAAATTATTAAGATGGGCAGCAAGCATCATCGGAACTAACACCAGTAAAATTGATCTTTCATAACAAGATTCAGTAAAGCAGGTTTAATTTCAAAGAATTCTGCTGTAGTAGCAGGTGGAGCAATAGGTGTGCATAAGAAATCATTATTATTTGTGGTTGTGAAGTCACACAACTTAGTATTTTCAGGGGTAGCCATTTTAGCAATAGTAAATAAAGCAAACTAGATAAAGTAAATGCAAGTAAACTAATTTTTTTGTGTGTTTTCGATATAGCAAACAAGATAACAAGTAAAGTAAAACTAGCAACTAATTTTTTTGTATTTTGATTTAGTGCAGCAAACAAAGTAGTAAATAAAACTAAGCAAGACAAAACCAAAGTAAAGAGATTGAGAAGTGGAGACTCCCCTTGCAGCGTGTCTTGATCTCCCCGGCAACGGCGCCAGAAATTTTATGCTTGATGGCGTGTATTTCACACGTTCGTTGGGCAACCCCAAGAGGAAGGTATGATGCGCACAGCAGCAAGTTTTCCCTCGGAAAGAAACCAAGGTTTATCGAACCAGGAGGAGTCAAGAAGCACGTTGAAGGTTGATGGCGGCGAGATGTAGTGCGGCGCAACACCGGGGATTCCGGCGCCAACGTGGAACCCGCACAACACAACCAAAGTACTTTGCCCCAACGAAACAGCTGAGGTTGTCAATCTCACCGGCTTGCTGTAACAAAGGATTAACCGTATTGTGTGGAAGATGATTGTTTGCGAGAAAACAGTAGAACAAGTATTGCGAGTAGATTGTATTTCGAGTAAAGAGAATTGGACCGGGGTCCACAGTTCACTAGAGGTGTCTCTCCCATAAGACAAGCAGCATGTTGGGTGAACAAATTACAGCTTGGGCAATTGACAAATAAAGAGAGCATGACCATGCACATACATATTATGATGAGTATAGTGAGATTTAATTGGGCATTACGACAAAGTACATAGACCGCCATCCAACCGCATCTATGCCTAAAAAGTCCACCTTCGAGGTTATCATCCGAACCCCTCCGGTATTAAGTTGCTAACAACGGACAATTGCATTAAGTATTGCGCGTAATGTAACTAGTGACTACATCCTTGAACATAGCACTAATGTTTTATCCCTAGTGGCAACAAGCACATCCATAACCTTAGTGGTTCTTGTCACTCCTCCAGATTCACGGAGGCATGAACCCACTATCGAGCATAAATACTCCCTCTTGGAGTTACTAGCATCAACTTGGCCAAAGCATCTACTAATAACGGAGAGCATGCAAGATCATAAACAACACATAGACATAGTCTTGATAATCAACATAACAAGTATTCTCTATTCATCGGATCCCAACAAACGCAACATATAGAATTACGGATAGATGATCTTGATCATGTTAGGCAGCTCACAAGATCCGACAATGATAGCACAATGGGGAGAAGACAACCATCTAGCTACTGCTATGGACCCATAGTCCAGGGGTAGACTACTCACACATCACACCGGAGGCGACCATGGCGGCGTAGAGTCCTCCGGGAGATGATTCCCCTCTCCGGCAGGGTGCCGGAGGCGATCTCCGGGATCCCCCGAGATGGGATCGGCGGCGGCGGCGTCTCAGTAAGGTTTTCCGTATCGTGGCTCTCGGTACTGGGGGTTTCGTCACGGAGGCTTTAAGTAGGCGAAGGGGTAGGTCAAGAGGCGGCACGAGGTGCCCAGACCATAGGGCCGCGCGGCCAAGGGGGGGGCCGCGCCGCCCTAGGGTGTGGCCCCCTCGTGGCCCCTCTTCGTCTCGTCTTCGGTCTTCTGGAAGCTTCGTGAGAAAATAGGCCTCTGGGCTTTTATTTCGTCCAATTCCGAGAATATTTCTTTACTAGGATTTCGAAACCAAAAACAGCAGAAAACAACAATCGGCACTTCGGCATCTTGTTAATAGGTTAGTTCCAGAAAATGCACGAATATGACATAAAGTGTGCATAAAACATGTAGATAACATCAATAATGTGGCATGGAACACAAGAAATTATCGATACGTTGGAGACGTATCAAAGGCCCATGGGCCAGCACCCGCTATCCAGGAGGTTTCCTCTTTTAGAGACTTCTCGTCTTTCCTCTACGAGAAAAAATCTATTCCTTCCTTTGTCGCTTCTGCCTCCTCGCATTCACCGCTCTCGACATCTCCGAAACCGCCTCCGCCATTACAAGCAGTTGCAGAGCAGTCGGAGGTACGCCCTCCGACAATGGCCAACATCCCCATTGATCCAAGGCCTTTTGTGCCCCAGGGATACCAGATTCAGCACATCACGGGGAGGGTAGGCGTCAAACGAGTGGTGGTTCCTCGGCGCCCCAAGGAGCATGAACAGTATGCAATCGCCACCATTGAGTCGTTCCCCGAAGGTTTGGTTCCTTTCCAGAATGTTCGAGATGTTCTCCAAGAGTATTTTACAGAATTTGCTAGAGTGGGCTTTGTTAGTTTCCATTCTTGCCCGTTTGGTGCCGCGTATGTGCAGTTCAGAAATGTCAGTGATAGGGACAGACTCATTGCTTCTAGCCCTAATCAGTTTGGGGATGTCAATATTTCCTTTGTTAAACATGATGAGGGAATTAATTGGAGAGGTGTTACTTTCAATAGAGATGTCTGGTTGCTTCTTGTTGGCCCACCTCTAGATCACATGACTACTGAAGATCTTAATGCATGTTTTGCTGATTTTGGTTCTGTGTTACTCTGGGAAAAAGATCCAAACAGAAAAGGAAGAGTTCTTGTTAAAGTTAGGGTCACTGACCTTATGGACATTCCCAAGAGCATTAGGATGACTGAGAGTTCCAGGCCAGAGGCACAGTCCTGGACTTTTCTTGTTGAAATTCTGTTAGATAACCTGCTTGGTGGTGGGCCTGCAGCTGAAGATCCTCTGCCAGATGATGGTGTGGACCCACACCCTCTCCCTGGGCATGATTTACCTGTGCCTCAATTTAATCCTGCTCCTGTGATTCCAGCTGCTCAAGATGACCAAGATAACAATGAGGGATGGGGTCACTGGGCTATGGGGGTACAACAAGACCAACCCCAACCAATGGAGATAGAGCAACAGCAACCATATCAGCAGGAAGAAATGGCTATGGAAGATCAGCAACTTGGACCTCCTCTTCTTGATATAGACAGCATGGTTAATGTTTCATCATCTAGTTCTGAGAACTCTGCTACTATTGATCCCTCTACTGCTGTTGGTCAGTCTGGTGGCTCTATTGATCAAGCACAATCTGCAACCTCTGAACAACAGATGGATCAGCCTTCCTTGTCTTTGGGAGAGGGATTATTAAATATCCTTCAAGCTTATTCTGCTCAGGAAGATTCTGTGCCTAATGCTCCAGAGGAGGTTGCTGGACCCTCTTCTCTTGATCAGAATACACAAACCTTGTCTACTGTAGATGATGGTTTTTTTCTTCCTTCTGATGTCAACATTGCCTCACCAAATGAAGCTCATTTACAGTTAACCTTGGGCAGAGTGCACACTTTTTTCTCCCCTGTTCCTGAGGAGCATGATCTGTCAAAAAGGATTTCTGCTGAAGGCATGGCCTTATGGGAAAAATACTTTGCCCCAAAATCTGATGATATTGCACATAATGATAGTTCATCACTGGTAGACATCCCTGCTAGTTGGTTCAATTTCATAACTCTTATGCTTGTTACCCCTGAAAAATTTGATTGGGCTAAAGGCTTTCTGTCATCACAGCTTTGGGATATCATGAAGGAGCCTATGCACAAGGAAACATCTATTAAATTTGCAATCCCTGATAAATGTGTTACCTCAAAAGCTCCTACATGCTTTTCTCTCACTGAATTGGTGGAGGAGCCCCCTGTGTCTTCTGTGGGTACTCCCAGCACTCCTAAAAGGAAAAGAAGGGATAGTAAGATTGCTCTTGTTGAGTCTGAGGTAAGAAGGAGTCCCAGACTTGTTCTGCTAAATGATGGATATAAAAATCATGACAATTGCTCTGACAAGTATTGTCTCAACTGTAATGCTGCTCCTCCTATTACCAACACCAAAGTGGTTAAGAATTTAGCCATGTCTTTTTGTAAGGTCTCTGAAGATGCTGTGGAAAAAAGAATCCTGAAGAAAGGAAAGAGCACCTTAGAGGAGAGCAAGGCAGCTGCACCCCATGGAGTGATTGGAAGCAAGAAGAGCAAGGCCCCTCCCTCAAGTTCTCTGAAAATCAATGAAAAGGGGCAACAAAAGGCTGTTGTCCTTACACAGCAGGCCAAGAAAAAATCCTCCAACTAGTTCCTAATGTATTCACATATATGTACTTTTGGCTCCTTTGGGGCTTGCTTGATTCCACTGGGGTTCCAAGACTTGTTAAGTTATGACCTTGTCATGTGGCTATTGTACTCTGTGAATCTTTTGAGTTTCTATGTTAATGTTGGAGTCATGACAATTGTGTTGATCTTCCTGATGCCTAAAGTACCTCTTTACTTTGGGAAATTTATAATCCTATCACCTGGTTTTTATGGATAATTAGAAATCTTGGAAAATTATGAACTGGAATTTAAGAGGCATTAATTCAGAGAAAAAATGGGTAGCTTTATCCAATAAAATTGAAGAATCAGGCTGTGATATCATTTGCCTACAAGAAACAAAGAGGGAGTCCTTTGATCTATCATACATTAAAAAATTTTGCCCCAAGAAATTCACAAGGTTTGAATTTGTGCCATCTGTGGGGGCCTCTGGTGGTCTGATTATTATTTGGAATGGCTCTCTTTTCAAAGGGGAATTGGCATTTCATAATGAATTCTCCCTTTCTGTGAACTTTCAATGTAACTTATCCAATGATTCCTGGATTGTAACTAATATCTATGGACCATGTCAATCTGAGAAAAAAGCTGCGTTTATAGACTGGTTTGCCAATATTGACATGCCTCAAGATTCTGATTGGTTAATCATGGGGGATTTCAACTTCATTAGAAGTCCATCAGATAGAAACAAACCTGGAGGTGATTTAAATGACATGCTGCTTTTTAATGAGGCAATTAGTAACCTTGGCATTGTGGAGCTGCCACTAAAAGGAAGAAAATTTACTTGGAGTAACATGCAGAAAGACCCCCTGCTTGAAAAATTGGATTGGTTCTTCACTTCTGCCTCTTGGACCCTTTCATACCCTGCAACATTTGCTTATCCTCTGGTGAAACCCACCTCAGATCATGTCCCATGTGTTGTGGTGTTTAATACAAAAATTCCCAAGGCCAAAGTCTTCAGAATTGAAAATCACTGGATGCAGCACAGTGAATTTAAACAGATTGTTGAGGCTGCTTGGAACATTCCAGTCAATTACAAGGATAGTGCCAAAAACATCAATGCAAAGTTCAAAAATCTGAGAAGTGGCTTGAAGTTATGGGCAAAAAATCTTCCCTGTCTAAAGAATCTGATCAACAAGGTAAATGAAGTGATATCTTTGGTGGATACTGTAGAAGAATTTAGAACTTTGACAGTGTCTGAATGGGATTTAAGAGATGTCCTCAAAGCACACCTCCTCACACTCGTTGCAAAATCAAAAATCTTATTGGCAACAAAGAGGAAAAATTAAGTGGGTCAAACTCGGGAGATGCAAATACTAGGTTCTTCCACTCAAAAGCCACCATAAACTACAGACACAATTACATCTCTATGCCACAGAATTCAGATCAAGCAGAAATTCATGATCATGAAGGAAAGGCTGCTATTTTATGGCATGCTTTTAAGGAAAGGATGGGAAATTCTGATAACCCTGATATGCAGTTTAATCTTGAGGGCATTCTGGAATCCAATGTCACTGAAGAAATGAACAATACTCTACAAGCACCTTTTTCAGATAAAGAAATAGAAGATGTTATCAAAAATTTGCCAAATGATAAATCACCTGGACCTGATGGCTTCAATAATGAGTTTGTCAAGTGTTGTTGGTCAATTATTGCCCCAGATGTCAAAAAACTGATTAGTGATTTTCATGCTGGAAACATTTCTTTGGAAAGTATCAATTCCTCCTATATTACATTAATTCCAAAAACAGATAATCCTATGACTCCTGGTGATTTTAGACCCATCTCCTTACTGAACTGTGTCCTTAAGATCATCACCAAACTGCTGGCTAACAGATTACAAGACATCATTCTCTCTCTTGTGCACAAAAATCAATATGGATTCCTCAAGAAAAGATCCATACAAGACTGTCTTGGTTGGGCATTTGAATATCTTTATCAATGTCATCAATCAAAAGAGGAAATTTTAATCTTGAAGCTGGATTTTGAAAAAGCTTTTGACAAAATTGAACACTCAACAATTCTTCATATCCTTAAAGCAAAAGGATTTGGTGACAAATGGTTGCAATGGATATCTATGATCCTTAGCTCTGGGACATCTGCAGTCATGTTGAATGGGGTTCCTGGAAAGAAATTTTATTGCAAGAGAGGAGTGAGACAAGGGGATCCTCTATCACCTCTGATTTTTGTGTTAGCAGCAGATTTCTTACAATCTGTTTTGAACAAAGCTATGGAGATGAACCTAATGACAAGACCTATTCCTTGTGCATCATGTCCAGACTTTCCTGTGATTCAGTATGCAGATGATACCCTTCTTATTATGAAAGCAGATGCAAATCAATTACTCTGCCTTAAAGCTATTCTACACTCTTTTGCTGCATCCACTGGTCTCAAAGTAAACTATCTGAAATCAAATATGATGCCAATTAATATGTCTGCAGAAAGGTTGGCCCACTTTGCTGCTACTTTAAATTGCAAAATTGGATCACTCCCTTTCACATACCTAGGGCTTCCTCTTGGGATCACAAAACCATCTCTGGAATTCTTCCTTCCCATGGTTCATAGAGTGCAAACAAGACTTGGTGGAATTGCAGACTTTCTCAATTATGGAGGAAAATTACAAATGGTGAAATCAGTACTAGCTTCCCTTCCAATCTTCTATATGTGCTGCCTGGATGTACCAGTGACAATCAAGGATCAGGTTATTAAATACATGAGGCATTGCCTTTGGAGAAAGAAAAACAATGATGTGCAGGCAAAAGGGAATGCTCTTGTCTCTTGGAAAAAAATCTGCAGACCAAAAGAACAGGGAGGTTTGGGAGTTCTTAACTTGGAGATTCAGAATAAGACTTTGCTACTCAAGAATTTAGATAAATTCTTCAATAATCTTGACATTCCTTGGGTGAATCTCATAAGGGACACATACTATGATGAAGACAATATACCAGGAATTAAAATGCAAGGATCATTCTGGTGGAAATCACATTTGAAACTCATTGATACTTATAAAGCCCTAGCAAGATGTAACTTGGGCAATGGAAAAACTGCTTTTTTCTGGACAGATTTGTGGGGAGATTATTGTCTGCATCAGAAATTCCCTCATCTCGTCTCATTTGCTAAGAAAACTGATATCTCTGTAAATAAAGTGATGCAAATGGAATTTCTCCAGGACTTGTTTCATCTTCCTCTTTCTCAACAAGCATTTGCTGAGTTTGAACAGTTGGAAGAATTATGTGACTCTATACAGATCAATCTGCTTCAACCTGATTCATGGAGTTATATTTGGGGTTCAAACAAGTATTCTACTGGGCAAGCTTACAAAGTTTTAATTGGAACTCAGCATTCTCCTAAATTTTTCACCTGGTTATGGGAATCCTCCTGTCAGCCAAAACACAAATTCTTCTTCTGGCTGCTGTTACATGATAGACTCAACACAAGGAATCTACTCCGGAGGAAAAACTGTAATTTACAAACTTATAACTGTGCAACATTACAATGTAACCAGGAAGAAACTTTAGCTCATCTTTTCTGGAGTTGCCCATTTGCATAGCAATGCTGGTCTTCTATCTGCCCACACATTTCGAATCAGCAATCAATCATGGAAGCCCTATATGATGTCAAGGACAAGCTGAACTTACCATTTGCAGTGGAAATTATTATGATTGCTTCATGGTCCATCTGGATAATCAGAAACAGGAAAATCTTTGAAGGACAAACACCATCTTTACAAGCCTGGAAGGCAGTATTCAAACAAGAGATCTTTTTGCTTTCGTTCAGAATGAAGAAAAAGTGGGACAATCATTTCAAGACTTGGCTTCATAGCTTCATGAGTTCTTAGCTTTCTTTCTTTCTTTCTTTCTTTCTTTCTTTCTTTTTTTCTTCTGTACACCTTGTACACATGTAACTTCTTAAATTATTAATAAAAATTGCAGTGGGGGCTTTTTTCCCCACTGTTGACCCTTCAAAAAAAATATGAGCAGTAGTAACAGCGCCAGAAAAGTGCTTGCTGACGTGCAGTTGATGGTAGTAATATTGCAGGAAGTAAACATGCAGTAGAACAGTAAACAAGCGGTGTTTGCAGTATTGGAAACAAAGCCTAGGGATCATACTTTCACTAGTGGACACTCTCAACATTGATCACATAAATAAATATGTTCTCTTCCTTTGTGCTACATATACTCTTGTTTGATAATGAACACCATTCGTTGCGTAGGGCTACTAGAGCACCTCAATGCCGGAGTTAACAAGCTCCACAACATTCGATATTCATGTTTAAGTAACCTTAGAGCATAATAGATCTTTGCAATCTAAACCGAGTACTAACATAGCATACACACTCGTCACCTTTACACTATGAAGGGGGAATAAATCACATCAATACTATCATAGTAATAATTAACTCCATAACCTACCGGAGATTATGATCATAACCTATGCCAAGTACTACACGATGCACACACTCGTCACCATTACACCGTGAAGGAGGAATAGACTACTTTAATAACATCACATGAGTAGCACATAGACTAATAGCGATACAAAGCTCATCATATGGATCTCAATCATGCAAAGCAATTCCTGAGATCATTGTATTGGGGTACACAGAGAGAGATTAACCACATAGCTACCGGTACAGCCCTTAGCCTCGATGGAGAACTACTCCCTCCTCATGGGAGACAGCAGCGGTGATGAAGATGGCGGTGGTGTTGATGGAGGAGCCTTCCGAGGGCACTTCCCCGTCCCGGTGGCGTGCCGGAACAGAGACTCCTGTCCCCCAGATCTTGGCTTCGCGATGGCGGCGGCTCTGGAAGGTTTCTCGTATCGTGGCTTTTCCGTCTCGAAGATTTAGGTCAGGGACCTTTAAATAGGCGAAGAGGCGGAGTCGGAGGGCTGACGAGGCGGTGACACAATAGGGGGTGCGGCCCAGGCCCTGGCCGCGCCGCCCTGTCATCTGGTGGCCCTGTGGCCCCCCTCTGCCGGCTCTCGGGTGTTCTGGAAGCTTCGTGGAAAAATAGGATGCTGGGCATTGATTTCGTCCAATTCCGAGAATATTTTCTTACTAGGATTTCTGAAACCAAAAACAGCAGAAAACAGGAACTGGCACTTCGGCATCTCGTCAATAGGTTAGTGCCGGAAAACGCATCAAAACGATATAAAGTGTGAACAAAACATGTAGGTATTGTCATAAAACTAGCATGGAACATAAGAAATTATAGATACGTTTGAGACGTATCACATACCATGTAATGTTGTAGTTGCAAATGCAAAAACGTTGGAGCTTGACATTGACTGCAAAGTGCAGCCATTATCAGATAACAGAATTGGGTCAGAAGGAGAATAGGCACGATCATGTGTAAGATCATTCAGTGAATTGGGCTTGCTACATATTGTTGCATGCCAAAACCCACCGGCGAGCAGTGGTTAAGCAACACGAAGAGCCGGGAGACTCCCAAGACTGCTAAGTGGGCCCTGGTGCCTCGCGTCGTCCCGCAAAGTCCCAACACACGTCCTGGCGGTTGCAAGGGCGTGCCACCTGACCTATACCTGATCAGGAAGGTGTTGGATTGCTTCGATTAGTCTCCTGCATGGTAGACACGTAAACATTAAATACGAGCCCTATCGGCTCTCAGGTTGCCCTGTGGATCGGCTCAAAGAGCCGATCGCCCCATAGATCACGTTGGATTTACGATGACATGGGGATCCTGCTTGATCAAAACAAAGCTAAACCAATCTACGACAGTTTAGGGTTTTCACCGCATAATCGAAACATCCTACGCGTAGTTGGGCCTAGCAGATATGATGATGGAAACTATTCCTAAAAGAGGCCTAAAAACCAACATTAAGTCAATTCCCGGAACATCCCTTGTAGGAACGGTAAAACAACACCTCACGCACTACCGGATCATCCAACCCCAGCATAAGGCCTAATCATGCAGATATTAAACTAATCCTTGAAGAACAAGGAACGACTATAACGGATCGGATCTACTAAGTAACGAACAAGCAGGGTGCTGCCCAGCATTGCTAAGCAAATATGCGTAAGAAAAGCATCAATGCAAGCCCCAAGACATCTATGATAAGTAGTGCTACTCGCCATCAACAACGCTTCAGCACGAGTAACACCAGGTAACAAATAAACGTATACTGCCTAGATCGCAAGATGCGATCTAGGCAGCATGATGCTTACCCAGAAGAAACCCTCAAAATAAGGGGTGGCGATGCGCCTGGTTTGTGTTTGTTGTGAACGTGATTGTCCTACTTTCTCAATAACCCTAGGTACATATTTATAGTCCAAGGGACTTTCTAAATCAGAAGTACACCTAACCGTGTACGAGCTAAACTCTATCTTTCAATTCTAACCGACACGATCTAATAATTTACAGATACACGGGCAATTCAGCCCAAACTCTTCGTGCAAGGCCGCTTCAGAGACGCTCCACGTGTACATCCTTCAAGCCCATCTCAATCACGGCCCATATCCTGATTTGGCTAAAATCTGGTGATAACACATGCCCCCCTGGTTTTGGCAATGATAATTTCAAAACCACTCTATTTTTCCTTCGAAGGGTCATGTCGTGGCAGAGCAGAACCGTTGCAGTATCCTTTGTCATGATACCCTGTCTTCTCAACTTCTGCACGATTGATAATTTTGGCACCGCTTCCTCGGAAATCACCACAGCATTAAATTTCCATTATATCCCCCTTTACTTAACCACATCGAGCAGTTCGCTTCTTCATCCTCTTGCCCCATACTAGCCATCAAAAAACCCTCCTCCACCATGGACTCATCCTCCTCCTCTGCTACATCGGCTCTCTCCTTCCAATCTTCCTCCTCAGACGAGCCGATGCCAGGGCCCGACCAATGGGATGAGCCGGAGTGGGACTTCGACTATGTGCCGGATGGCCCACCCGAGGCCCTCGTCGGGTCAGATGGCGACCTGCCCCTGACCGATGGGGAGGACGACCTCCGGTTCCTCATCGACGGGGAACTGGTGGCGGAGAGCGAGGATGACTTCCTCTCCTGGGGTAGCTTTGCCCCCTCCGACGAAGACGAAGAAGAAGAGGATGAGGAGGACGACGCCTCCTCCAACGAGGAGGAAGAGGATGGCGACACCTCCTCCGACGAGCCGCCAGCGAAGTGCTTCCGCGGCTGGGCCTGGTCGGATGACGACGAAGACGACGATGATGAGGAGGATGAAACCCCCATTGAGGACTACGACAGTAGCGACGAGGAGCCCGCCAGCAGCAGCACCGGCGGCGGCTACAGTGGTGACGACGAGGCCAGCGAGGATTAGTAATGTAGGATTAGTAGTTCCTGAGCAATCGGCTCTTCTTTTGTTCTTCCCCCTTGAGCAATCGGCTCCTCATTGTAAAAAACCCCTCTTATTAATGAAGAAGTGCTTCCAGTTAATTTTGCCGATAGTCAAAGTCAAACAATCCCCAAAAGAGCCGATGGTATCGCATCGGCCTCTACCATAAAACACGAGTAAGGCCAACCTAATTGCCCCTCCAAACGGTAACCTGCAACCTCCATATGAGAAAGCAAACTCAGATCCCCAAAATCGCCGCCCAAGCAGCTCCACGAATCTCAGATCTCAACCGCGCCGTCCCAACTCCACAGCGCATTGATACGTCCCCGACGTATCCATAATTTCTGTCGTTCCATGCTTGTTTTATGACAATACTTACATGTTTTGCTTGCACTTTATGATGATTTCATGCATTTTCCGGAACTAACCTATTAACAAGATGCCACAGTGCCAGTTCCTGTTTTCTGCTGTTTTTGGTTCCAGAAAGGCTGTTCGGGCAATATTCTTGGAATTCGACGAAACGAAGACTAAACATCCTATTTTTCCCGGGAGGCTCCAGAACACCGAAGAAGAGTCGGATAGGGGCCAGAGGGCCACCAGACCATAGGGCGGCGCGGCCTGGCCTGGGCCCGCGCCGGCCTATGGTGTGGCGCCCCCAGGTGCCCCCTCGCGCCGCCTCTTCGCCTATAAAATCCCTTTCGACCTAAAAACACCGTACCACTTGACGAAACTCCAGTAAAGACTCCGGGGCGCCGCCACCATCGCGAAACTCCAATTCGGGGACAGAAGTCTCGTCCCGGCACTCTGCCGGACGGGGAAGTGCCCCGGAAGCCATCTCCATCAACGCCATCGCCTCCATCATGCTCCGTGAGTAGTTCCCCCATGGACTACGGGTTCTAGCTGTAGCTAGTTGGTATTCTCTCCCCATGTACTTCAATACAATGATCTCATGAGCTGCCTTACATGATTGAGATTCATCTGATGTAATCGGTGTTGTGTTTGTCGGGATCCGATGGATTGTTACATTATGATTTTCTATCTACAAAGTTTATGAAGTTATTGTTGCTGCAATCTTGTTATGCTTAATGCTTGTCACTAGGGCCCGAGTGGCATGATCTTAGATTTGAGCTTTATAATTATTGCTTAGATTGTATCTACAAGTTGTATGCACATGTCACTCGTCCGGAACCAATGGCCCCGAAGTGACGTAAATCGGGACAACCGGAGGGGATGGCGGTGATGTGAGGGACACATGTTTTCACGGAGTGTTAATGCTTTGCTCCGGTGCTCTATTAAAAGGAGTACCTTAATATACAGTAGTTTCCCTTGAGGCCCGGCTGCCACCGGCTGGTAGGACAAAAGATGTTGTGCAAGTTTCTCATTGCGAGCACGTACGACTATTATTGGAAAACATGCCTACATGATTAATGATCTTGATATTCTGTCTTCATGCTATTTCAATCCTATCAATTGCCCGACTGTAATTTGTTCACCCAACACTTGTTATTGGAGAGTTACCACTAGTGTAGATAGCTGGGAACCCCGGTCCATCTTTCATCATCATATACTCGTTCTATATGTCAACTGTTTTCTGGTGGCATTGCTCTCATACTATTATTACTCGTCGCTGTGTTACTCGTTACTATCGCTCTCATATCACCGCTACTTTCACATCACCCATGTTGCTAGTGCTTTTCCAGGTGCAGCTGAATTGACAACTCAGCTTGTTAAGGCTTATAAGTATTCTTTACCTCCCCTTGTGTCGAATCAATAAATTTGGGTTTTACTTCCTCGAAGACTATCGCGATCCCCTATACTTGTGGGTCATCAAGATCGTTTCTCGGCGCCGTTGCCGGGAGGCATAGCTCTACTCATAAGTTCACCTGGGGAGTACACTCTACATCTCTCTCTGTTTTATTTTATTTTGTTTTGCTTAGTTTACTTTTGTCTAGTTTATTTCAGTTTTGTTTTACTTTCCTCATATACCCAAAAATCCATAAAAATTTGAAAAATCGAAAAATTAAAAACTGCTGTTATGGGAGAACCAACAACCTACTTGGAGCTTATAGAATGTTATAATAATTATAGAGAATCAAGAACTGGTAAAGTGATGAGTGCTATGATAGAAAAATTGAATACAATTGCTAAGATCTTGTTTGAATGCCATGATATAAACTGTTGCTCTCAACATGATACTAAACATCTTAAATTTCAATGTGGCTTTAGTGAGGAATTTTTAATTAAGAACTATAATCGGAATTGCTATATTCATTATGGGTTCGAAGAGCTAGAACAATTTGTCTTATTTATGGGAGCCTCCGAGATAGAATCCTTCATGGTTGAGAATTATGAAACTTGTGTTGTTTGTAAGGGCCTTAAAGATTATGTCTCTACTATCCTTAATTCTTGCATAGAATGCTACAGTAGGAATCCTTATATCCGTGATTATAAAGAGAGACACATTAATGCACAAGAATGCACTCACAATTTGCAGGAACCGGTGGAAGAAGAAATTGATGAACCTGAAAGCTCATTGGATGAAAAAGAGGAGGAAATTGATGAACCTGAAAGCTCATTGGATGAAAAAGAAGAGGAGAGCGACGAACAAAAGGAGAAAGAATGGATTAGCTACCCATGTCAATCTTCTAATGAGAGTAACTCTTTATCTCTTACACTATTTGATTGTCCTCCATGCTTACCGGAAGAGGTTGAATGTTATGTTCCTGTGGATTCTCTTGAAATAGTACCTATGAGTAATACTTGTGAGAATGAAAATGCTACTGTTATCTATGATAATCCATGCTACTTTGATAAATCTTATGATAATGCTTTGTTTGTGCCTGATGTCGAAATGCATGGTACTAAAGAATTTTGTTTGGCAAATGTCTATGATAAAGCTCTAGATGATGGTCCTATGTTACTTGATAATATTAATTGTACTACTAATGAAAATGGGATTGGAGAGTTCTTGACTTATTCTATGAGTCCCATATCTATTGAGATTGATCAACTACCTTGTTATATTATTAATAAAAGTAAGTTTGAAAGTTTTAATTCCACTATTCTTGAACTTGATAAAAATTATGTGTTTGGAAATCATAAAAGTATGCTGCATGTGATAGTTATATTGTTGAGTTTGTTCATGAAGCTACTGAAAATTATTATGAGAGAGGAAAATATGGTGGTAGAAATTTTCATGGTACTAATACACCTCTCTATGTGCTTAAAATTTTGAAGTTACGCTTGTTCTATCTTCCTATGCTTGTTACTTTGCTTTTCATGAACTTGTTTATTTACAAGATTCCTATGCATAGGAAGCATGTTAGACTTAAATGTGTTTTGAATTTGCCTCTTGATGCTCTCTTTTGCTTCAAATACTATTTCTTGCGAGTGCATCATTAAAACTGCTGAGCCCATCTTAACGGCTATAAAGAAAGCAACTTCTTGGGAGATAACCCATGTGTTATTTTGCTACAGTACTTTGTTTTATATTTGTGTCTTGGAAGTTGTTTACTACTGTAGCAACCTCTCCTTATCTTAGTTTTTTTCTATTGTTATGCCAAGTGAAGCCTCTAATCGAAGGTTGATACTAGATTTGGATTTCTGCGCAGAAACAGATTTCTATCTGTCACGAATCTGGGTCTAATTCTCTGTAGGTAACTCAGAAAATTATGCCAATTTACGTGCGTGTTCCTCAGATATGTACGCAATTTTCATTAGTTTTGAGTTTTCTGATTTGAGCAACGGAAGTATTTTATTAAAATTTATCTTTACTGGCTGTTCTGTTCTGCAGATTCTGTCTCGTTTTTTTGCATTGTCTCTTGTGGACTTTAAGCGAGGTTTTCTAGACGTAGAGGGCTGTAGCTAATGTTTTATTGAGTTCTTGCAATGTGCCACTACAGGACCAAGGTGGATTCAAATTTTTTGAGTACTAACCCCTCTAATGAAGTTTGTGAGAAGTTTGGTGTGAAGGAAGTTTTCAAGGGTCAAGAGAGGAGGATGATATATGATCGAGAAGAGTGAAAAGTCTAAGCTTGGGGATGCCCCCGTGGTTCATCCCTGCATATTTCAAGAAGACTCAAGCATCTAAGCTTGGGGATGCCCAAGGCATCCCCTTCTTCATCAACTTATCAGGTTCCTCCCCTGAAACTATATTTTTATTCGGTCACATCATATGTGTTTTACTTGAAGCGTCTGTGTGCTTTTATTTTTGTTTATGTTTGAATAAATTCGGATCCTAGAAATCCTTGTGTGGGAGAGATACACGCTCCTCTTTTTCATATGAACACTCGTGTTCTTCGTTTTACTTTTAATGTTCAATGATAAAAGTTGGAAGCTATTGCACTTATTTATATTTGGTTGAAAACAGAAAATGCCTCATCATGTCTTGGGTAATTTGACACTTGGCAATTGTTTTGAACTCTCAAGTAGATCATGATTAAGTTTTTTCATGTAGTCTAAGCCTATTAATGGAGAACTACTGTAGAGCTTGTTGAAATTGGTTTGCACAATTGATCTCTCTTAAGGTCTAGATATTTTCTGGTAAAAGTGTTTGAGCAACAAGGAAGACAGTGTAGAGTATTATAATGCTTGCAATATGTTCTTATGTAAGTTTTGCTGTACTAGTTCATACTTGTGTTTGCTTCAAACAACCTTGCTAGCCTAAGCCTTGTACTGAGAGGGAATACTTCTCGTGCATCCAAAACCTTAAGCCAAAAACTATGCCATCTGTGTCCACCATACCTACCTACTATGTGGTATTTCCTGCCATTCCAAAGTAAATTGCTTGAGTGCTACCTTTAAACAATTCAAAATTTATTACCTCTGATTTGTGTCAATGTTTTATAGCTCATGAGGAAGTATGTGGTGTTTTATCTTTCAACCTTGTCATTTACTCTTGACAGACTCTCACCAATGGACTAGTGGCTTCATCCGCTTATCCAATAATTTTGCAAAAAGAGCTGGCAATGGGGTTCCTAGCCCCAATTAATTAACTTGCATTAATAATTCTCTTCACGTGTTTTGCCCTGATCTATCAATAAGCAACTTAATTTTGCAAATAGACACTCCTCCATGGTATGTGAATGTTGGAAGGCACCCGAGGATTCGGTTAGCCATGGCTTGTGTAAGCAAAAGGTTGGGAGGAGTGTCATCCATAAATAATGAAACTAAAATACATGTGTAAACAAAAGAGAAGAGGGATGATCTACCTTGCTCGGTAGAGATAACGTCCTTCATGGGAGCCGCTCTTGAAAGTCTGGTTGATGAGGTAGTTAGAGTGCCCACTACCATTCGTTGACAACAACAAACACCTCTCAAAATTTTACTTTTATGCTCTCTTTATGTTTTCAAAACCAAAGCTCTAGCACAAATATAGCAATCGATGCTTTCCTCTTTGAAGGGCCATTCTTTTACTTTATGTTGAGTCGGTTTACCTACTTCCTTCCACCTTAGAAGCAAACACTTGTGTCAACCGTGCATTGATTCTTACATACTTGCATATTTGTATTCATCATATTACTTTATGTTGACAATTATCCATGAGATATGCATGTTGAAAGTTGAAAGCAATCGCTGAAACTTATATCTTCCTTTGTGTTGCTTCGATGCCTTTACTTTGAACTTATTGCTTTATGAGTTAACTCTTATGCAAGACTTTTGATACTTGTCTTGAAGGTATTATTCATGAAAAGTTTTGCTATATGTTATCTACTTGTTAGCAACTATAGATCATTGCCTTGAGTCACTTCATTCATTTCATATGCTTTGTAATAGTATGATCAAGGTTATGTAAGTAGCATGTCACTACAGAAATTATTCTTTTTATCGTTTACCTGCTCGGGACGAGCAGGAACTAAGCTTGGGGATGCTAATACGTCCCCGACGTATCCATAATTTCTGTCGTTCCATGCTTGTTTTATGACAATACTTACATGTTTTGCTTGCACTTTATGATGATTTCATGCATTTTCCGGAACTAACCTATTAACAAGATGCCACGGTGCGGTTCCTCGTTTTCTGCTGTTTTTGGTTCCGGAAAGGCTGTTCGGGCAATATTCTCGGAATTCGACGAAACGAAGACCAAACATCCTATTTTTCCCGGAGGCTCCGGAACACCGAAGAAGAGTCGGAGAGGGGCCGGAGGGCCACCGCACCATAGGGCGGTGCGGCCTGGCCCGGGCCCGCGCCGGCCTATGGTGTGGCGCCCCTGTGTGCCCCCTCGCGCCGCCTCTTCGCCTATAAAATCCCTTTCGACCTAAAAACACCGTACCACTTGACGAAACTCCGGAAAGACTCCGGGGCGCCGCCACCATCGCGAAACTCCAATTCGGGGGACGAAGTCTCTGTCCCGGCACCTGCCGGACGGGGAAGTGCCCCGGAAGCCATCTCCATCAACGCCATCGCCTCCATCATGCTCCGTGAGTAGTTCCCCCATGGACTACGGGTTCTAGCTGTAGCTAGTTGGTATTCTCTCCCCATGTACTTCAATACAATGATCTCATGAGCTGCCTTACATGATTGAGATTCATCCGATGTAATCGGTGTTGTGTTTGTCGGGATCCGATGGATTGTTACATTATGATTGTCTATCTACAAAGTTTATGAAGTTATTGTTGCTGCAATCTTGTTATGCTTAATGCTTGTCACTAGGGCCCGAGTGGCATGATCTTAGATTTGAGCTTTATAATTATTGCTTAGATTGTATCTACAAGTTGTATGCACATGTCACTGTCCGGAACCAATGGCCCCGAAGTGACGAAATCGGGACAACCGGAGGGATGGCGGTGATGTGAGGGACACATGTTTTCACGGAGTGTTAATGCTTTGCTCCGGTGCTTTATTAAAAGGAGTACCTTAATATACGATAGTTTCCTTGAGGCCTGGCTGCCACCGGCTGGTAGGACAAAAGATGTTGTGCAAGTTTCTCATTGCGAGCACGTACGACTATTATTGAAAAACATGCCTACATGATTAATGATCTTGATATTCCGTCTTAATGCTATTTCAATCCTATCAATTGCCCGACCGTAATTTGTTCACCCAACACTTGTTATTGGAGAGTTACCACTAGTGTAGATAGCCGGGAACCCCGGTCCATCTTTCATCATCATATACTCGTTCTATATGTCAACTCGATTTTACGGTGGCATTGCTCTCATACTATTATTACTGTCTGTGTTATTCACGTTACTATCTGCTCTCATATCAACCGCTACTTTCACATCACCCTCGTTGCTAGTGCTTTTCTAGTTGCAGCTGAATTGACAACTCAGTTGTTAAGGCTTATAAGTATTCTTTACCTCCCCTTGTGTCGAATCAATAAATTTGGGTTTTACTTCCCTCGAAGACTATCGCGATCCCCTATACTTGTGGGTCATCACACATCAAATGGCGGGATCATCCAACGCCAACGCCATGGTCTCCGGTCTGAAGGTAATCCTTAACCGCCTCTTCGCCACTCGAATCAATGTTAGGATTAAACAGCAAACACCTGAATTAATGTCCTATTATGTTATTAATTTTAGGTTTCAGACATCCTGCTGCCGCATCCTTCTCTCCCAAATTCTATGTGTCTTGGCCCCCATTCTTCCGAGAGTCCCGCTCACTTAATCTCATGTGAGGCCAATAGAATCCCCTTTGTGAACCAGAACTTAGATCTGACTTCCTGGGCCGACTGCCTGGGAGCCTGGCCTAATCCTCCTGAAGGTTGGGTGGCATGGTACAGTAGAGTGTCTAAAACCCATTATGCCACCTGGGAAATGATAGGGATAGCCGATGCTTTGTCATTATCATTGTCCCCTCTTGGAAAGAATGAGAACATTCTGAAAACCATCGGCTACTTTTGGTCGGATGCAGTGAATTGCTTTATGTTCGGCCATGGCCCTATGCCACCACTCTGCTGGACGTGGCCATGATCACAGGCCTGGAAATTGCATCCTCAAGCCCCTCTGCTTTTAAGTTGCCAAAGGTCCCTTTCACCCTTTCCTCTAAAACAGAGTGTACAAGCTGGGGCGCCTACCTCAGGCGTTATATGAAAACCAAAGGCCCTGCGACAGAAAAAGAGCACACGGCCTTCTTGAACTTCTGGCTGGAGCACTTCATATTCTGTGGTCCTTCACTCGCCCCAACCAAGAATTACCTTTCCCTGGCCTATGAACTCGCCAAAGGCACTCAACTTGGCCTTGGCAAACTGTTCCTTGGAGAGGTCTATCGATCTCTTCAACTGATGTCTGTCAAGCCGCTCTCCCAAAGACAGCTTAAAACAGGAGGCCCCCGGTGGTTTATTCGGCTATGGGCTCACTGTACTTTCAGAACCAGATCCCAAACTTCCCACCTTTGGCCACCTGTACCTTCCCAGATGTTAATGGGAAGGAGATCCGATGCACTAGCTATGGCCAAGCTCTGTATAGCCTCCCAGGCAGCAGGCTGACCCCTAAGGAAGCAGCAGAGTGGTTCAAGATTTTCTTCCAAGGCCTGGGCACCCCCTGTTCTTCCCTTATACTGAATCGGAGAACTTTGAGAATCCAGTCTCCTTCCGGTTAGACAGTTTTGCCGATGACGCTAGCACCCGACACTTGTACTCTATCATGATCCGTCCTTGCTTTCTCCCAGTTGGCATGAGTACCTCTAACAGGATCATCAAGCCTGGTTATGAGTCTTACCAACCGGTGGTAGTAGCCCGGCAGCTTGGTCTCGGGCAAGCGCCCCCCACTTCTTTCTCCACCACCTCGGCGTAGCTGAACTGCCCGACATCCTTATCGGCCAAAGGTGCTATACCTTCTTTGACGCTCCGGCCATTCCAATTCCTCACAACCTCTCGTTTCACCACCACTACCGATGGTTTCGAGACTTGGTGGTCCATGTGGAAGACCCACGCCTTCGAAGAGCTTCTAGGACCGTTGCTCGAAGCAACTTGATGCCGAATATGACGTTCTCGCACACCAGGTATCATTACATATAAATTTATTGCAATGGCTCATGATGATTGTCCGAAACCCGGCTCTATCTTTGGCGAAGCAACAAGATGGCCCGAGCCCGTGGAAGCCGATGGCTCCCCCTTCAAATTCCTTCCACCAGCCCCGGTGGTTCTCTTCTCGCGAGCTCCCCACCCCCGAAGAAGGTCATAATGCAGGAGCGCCGATTTCACCGCAATCGGCTCCCAAGAGTAAAGCATCCTCGGGGCCGGTTGCCCCCGAGCCTCAACCTGTGCGAGGAAGGCAGAAGGAAAGTAGCTCGCCGAGAAGACCCGAAGCGCAAAGCTCCTGTCCAAGAAAGCTTGCATGTAAGCTGACTCGTGCCTTGACTACATTTATCTGTCCTCCCAGCCTTTTGCAACATGCTTGTACTTCTTTTACAGACTTCCACCGAAGAGAACTCCAGCGGGGAGGCACAGTCCAGCCAAGGGGACTCGAACCCGGGCAACTCCGGGAGATCCACCACACAGAGTCAGACGGACTCGCCAGCGTCGGCTTCTAGGAAAAGGTCGACTCCCGAGCCTGTTGCTCCTCAAGCTCCGATCAAAATAGGGTCACGCGTGAAGCGTCGATGCGTTAAAAGGGCTCGCAAAGACCCACGAGTTTCCTCGCCAAGCCAGGAGGTTTCAAATGTGATTACTTCACCAGTTCATCCTTCATGCCGTCCCATTGCTACTTGGATCGGCTCACCATTTCTTTTGCAGACTACTGAGCCCTCTAGCGGGGACGTTGAAGAGGTACTGATGCCATCCGCCACGCTAGACCTAGCCACCTCGACGAGCGTGGCTGACCAAGTGGCTAACCTAGCGAAGTCCACAGAAAAGCCGATTATCACAACATCGGCTGCTCCTCCTACTTTGGGAGAGGTACCCCACTCCCTTGGCTCTACCCTTTCCTTTGTTGTATACTAATACTGCTTTTGTTCGTCTGTCAGGGTTGCGATCTTTCAAGCTTGCTGACGTTCGATCCTGAATCCATCGAACCAGCTACTTCCAAGGCAGGTGAAGAGCCAAGTCCTAGCACGGTCCATGGTCCACTCCAGCGTCTCAAGGCTTTGCTCTCCTCCTCAGCTGAGACCCCGGTTGAAAACCCCGAGGCGATCAAGGGCATCCTTGAAGACATCCAGACCTCATCTCCCGGTGACACTGCAGGTGAAGCTTTGGCCAGCTGTGACTCTGTCGGTCTTCATGTCAAGGGTGCGATCGGCTCGTCAAAGAATTACCCTTCGTCACGCCCAGCTTCCGTTGAGAGCCGATATTGCGTATAAGTGTCAACGGCTCAACGAGAAAAAGGCTGCTTTAGACGCCAAACCGACACCTCGCCAATAGTGCCGAACTCGAGACCCTGCGTAAGGAACTCGGAGAACCTTGAAGAGAGGGTCGGGGTGACCAAGCAGACTTATCCAAGACAAGGAAACCCTCATTTCCTGCTCTCAAGAGGAAGCAAAGGCCTCACAGCCCGATCCGAAGACCGATCTGGCTGAAATTCGTGCCCTGAGCAGTCAGCTGGTGACGGGCAAAGACGAGGACGACGAGGCTGAGATCGCCGAGGTGGATCGTATCCGTGCTGACGCCCTCCATGCCCTTGAGGCATTCCTCCAGTAGAGCCTCTCCATGTACCTTGATAACTGCTCAATTGAGCTTGTACCTCTGCTTATAACAGTTTTATTCTAGAGTCGATGTCTGTACATCGGCTGTGCTTAAAAATTTATATTTTTTACAGCCGATTTATTTATGCATCGGCCCCCGTATTCCAATGTCCATCATCCTCGAGGAATATATCTTGAGCTGCTGGCCATTGACAGCCACTTCGTACTTAGTAGCCTCGTATCTTATCTGTTTAAGTGCCCCTGAGCCGATTTTTTCAAAGGGATTGAAGATATCGGCTCTTCGCTCATCCTCTCTTAGATCAATGCCGCACACAGTGCAAAATGCATGTCGAGGATAATTTTGGCCGATTGCTAGAATCGGCCTCCTTTTTCATTGCAATGCTTGATGAGGGTTTACAACTTCTTGGTCTTCTACTATGGCTACGTGACATGCTCGAGATGAAATTCGTGCTTTTTATTTTTTGGGGCCGATTGCAGGGATCGGCCTTGCCACGTACGTCTACTGATTTAGATCTTGCTACTCTGTCAGGCCAGTGGATAAGACCAGCCTCACCCCATTTTTTGAAGCTTCGATGCGCTCACGCGCCGTCCAAACCGATTCCAGAGAGCGGCTCTTGGTCGTCTGCATCCCAAATATTCATGGCAGCTAGTGAGATCTCGATTGAGTCATCTGCCTGAACGACCTCCACTTCATCTCCATCCCACTGTATGATGCATTGGTGCATTGTGGATGGGATGCAACAGTTAGCGTGAATCCAATCCCTTCCTAGCAAGACAGCGTAATTGCTTTTGCTGTCGACGATGAAGAACGAGGTAGGTATGGTTTTTCGGCCTACGGTCAGATCTACATTCAGAACACCTTTTGCTTCTGATGCTTGGCCGTTGAAATCGCTTAACGTGACGTTGGTCTTGATCAGATCGTCATTGGAGTGTCCCAAACGTCTTAGCATGGAATACGGCATTATGTTGACTGCCGCTCCCGTGTCAACTAACATCTTGTCGACAGAGCTGCCCATTGATATAACCTCTCGGGTATAGGGCTTTCAAATGCCCGTAGCTCCTCTCTCGTGGCTTCTCAAAGATCACTGGCCGTGGACCGCAATCAAATTGTGCCACCGATACTTCCTCGTCTTTTGGAGCACAAAACTCTGACGGGAGTATAAACACCATGTTTGTATCAGCCGATGCCTCTGCATCGGCTTTTGTCTGTTTAGGGCACCACACTTTCTTTGGCGGGCGCATCTCTGTCTCCAACGTTTGCTGAATTCTCACGGCCAGATCGGGCCGTGCCTTCCTCAACGTGTACAGGTACTGTGCTTCGGCTTCCTCCAGGTTTCGTAGCCGCTGCACCCTACGCTTCTGAGAATGGCTGAGTCCATCAGGGCACCACCTTGGCCGGTGGTACCTATCCTCTTCTTCAGCTGACTCCTCGAAGCCTTCATCTTGAGACGACTCAGCTCGTTTGTCCTGAGGTGGGAGAGGCCCGAGACGCTTGAACACTGAAACTTCATTTGTTCCCTTCCTCTGCTGTCTACACTCTGGGCAGTTCTCGATTGTAGGTAATCGGCTCATTCCTGAGTCCCACAGTGTTTAAAGAAAGGACAGTTCCAATGCCTATCCATGTCTTCTTGCTCTCTTGACTTCCCTCTAGCGTGGCGCTCGTACCCTTCATCGTCTCTATCATATCGACGATACCTCCCGTCATCTCGCATCGGACCGACAATATCTTTCGTCATCCACGTCGTAGCGCCGACGTCGGTCATACTGCTGCTCATATTTGTTAAGGAGATGCGCGGAGAGTGGTCGTTGATACCGCACGCTTCTCACTTCTTCTTCTTGTGTCAGGTACCGTCTGTTATCATGTTGGGGCCGGTCGCGTGGATCGGCCTCCCCTTTCTCCTTGCCACGGAGTGACTCGCTTCGCTTTATCTTTGCCATGGCGGCTCCCAAGCCCTGCCATGTTGACACCAAAGAGAAACCCGGCTCGTATCTTAGGGAGTGACTCGAGATCCACCTCGTTGACGCCGAGAAACGGATGTGTGTCTACTTTCATGGCAAATTGTCCGAAGATTAATCGGCCCGACTCTATCGCCATTTGAATGCGTGCGCGCAACACTTTGCGCTCGTTGGTGGCGTGGGTAAACGTGTGATGCCATTTGCGGTATGGCCTACCGTTCATCTCTTGTGACGTAGGAATTTTGTGGCCTTCGGTAACTTCGATTGTTTCTCCTTCAGCGACGAAATCAAAAATCTGCTCAGTTTTGCTTAAGTCAAAGTCAAACCCTTTTGGAGGCCCTGGTTGTTTCACCCATTTGCAGGACACGGGAACTACCGTCCGAGTCCATTCAGCCACTGCGACTTCCTGATCTTCCGCAGGGTCTTCATCCTCTTCAGCGTCGACCAGGCCTACCGTGCGCTTGAACTTGTCTTGGTACAATTCTGGGTGGCGCTGCTCATACAATGTCAGTTCTCGGACCATGTATGCCAACGAATTGTACTCCACTTGGAACGTCGGATCCTTGAGTGGCGCTGCGAGGCCTCGCCACGGCCAGCTCTCTCGCTTCTTTCTCGGATAAATGAACCGAATAACATCGGTTCTTGGACGGTTCCGAAACATTGAATGTACTCGGACACCGTCTCTCCTCGCCTTTGCCGAACCGCGTCGGATCGGCAATGCCGGCCTTCGGTAGCTTCCGAATGATATTGTATGTGAAACTCGCTCTTCCAGACCGCTTCCATGTCCGAACCGAATGCGGGGTAACGAGGTGTACCACCCAAAGGCTGGACCCGTGAGAGATGGGGCAAAGAACCTCACACGTAGCGGTTCTGATGCTGAAACCATGCCCAGCTGTGCCAAGTATCGGCTCACGTGCTCGATGGAGCTAGACCCTTCTGATCCACTGAATTTTGTGAAGTCAGGGAGCCGATATTTAGGCGGCAATGGGATCAGGTCATACTCGTTGGGGTACGGCTTGGAATAGCCGATTGTTCTCTTCTTCGGCAGGATGCCGAACTGATCTCTCAAGATTGCGCTGATCTGATCTACAGTAGGAGCTGTAGGGGTTGAGCTTTCATGACTCGTGGCAGTGGCATATTTAGTTAGCCACACTTGTTTCTCAGCATCTGCTCCAGAACTCCCCGCGGCTCCAGCAATCCCTCCTGCCGTAACAATCGCTCCTGTTCCGGCAATTCCTCCTGCTGAAGTCTGGATCGCGTGCGTCCAGTTGTTGCAGTCCGGCACGTATGTGCACACGTATCCATGTGGAATCTCCTTGGGTGGCTCATACAAGAATTGGTAGTCGCCAGGATCACCTCCAGCCTTGTAGACAACGTATGCCGGTGAACCTTGTTGCTGTGGAGCTGCCATCGCGAATGGCAGTGGTGGCCTAGTGTGGAATGGTATCTCTCCCTGGTGAGTCCCTAGAGCAGGTCCTGATGGAGAATACTGATGTTTCATGATTTCTTGCAACACACGAAGCGCAACCCGCTCAAGAGTATTCACCAGGCTCTCAGAATGCCGATGTAGAGAATGAGCCACAGCATAGTTAATATCCTGGCGCAGGGCTCTGGTACGTTCTTCCGAAGGGAGAGACAGATCTAATCCCTCGAACGCGCCTTCGGGTGTGAATCCTTTGATCCTGATGCCGTGCGAATGAGTCTTCTCAAAAGAGCCGATGAGATCGGCTTCAAAGATGGCCTTCAGCTCATCGTATTTCTTCTTATGCTCTGCAGGTAGATCCTCGTACTTGATCAGTTCGTCCGACATCTTGGCTGCCGATGTTGACGTGGTTGTTGCAGAAAGTGTCCCACCGGGCGTGCCAGAATGTGTTGCCTGCCAAAACTCACCGGCGAGCAGTGGTTAAACAACACGAAGAGCCGGGAGACTCCCAAGACCGCTAAGTGGGCCCTGGTGCCTCGCGTCGTCCCGCAAAGTCCCAGCACACGTCCTGGCGGTTGCAAGGGCGTGCCACCTGACCTATACCTGATCAGGAAGGTGTTGGATTGCTTCGATTAGTCTCCCGCATGGTAGGCACGTAAACATTAAATACGAGCCCTATCGGCTCTCGGGTTGCTCCTCGTGGATCGGCTCAAAGAGCCGATCGCCCCATAGATCACGTTGGATTTACGATGACATGGGGATCCTGCTTGATCAAAACAAAGCTAAACCAATCTACGACGCTTTAGGGTTTTCACCGCATAATCGGAACATCCTACGCGTAGTTGGGCCTAGCGAATACTGAAAGATGATGGAAACTATTCCTAAAAGAGGCCTAAAAACCAACATTAAGTCAATTCCCGGAACATCCCTTGTAAGAACGGTAAAACAACACCTCACGCACTACCGGATCATCCAACCCCAGCATAAGGCCTAATCATGCAGATATTAAACTAATCCTGGAAGAACAAGGAACGACTATAACGGACCGGATCTACTAAGTAACGAACAAGCAGGGTGCTGCCCTTACACCTAGATAGGTGTAAGGGCAGCTAGATATCGAGGGACAGCATTGCTAAGCAAATATGCGTAAGAAAAGCATCAATGCAAGCCCCAAGACATCTATGATAAGTAGTGCTACTCGCTATCAACAACGCTTCAGCACGAGTAACACCAGGTAACGAATAAACGTATCTCGCCTAGATCGCAAGATGCGATCTAGGCAGCATGATGCTTACCCGGAAGAAACCCTCGAAATAAGGGGTGGCGATGCGCCTGGTTTGTGTTTGTTGTGAACGTGATTGTCCTACTTTCTCAATAACCCTAGGTACATATTTATAGTCCAAGGGACTTTCTAAATCAGAAGTACACCTAACCGTGTACGAGCTAAACTCTATCTTTCAATTCTAACCGACACGATCTAATAATTTACAGATACACGGGCAATCCAGCCCAAACTCTTCGTGCAAGGCCATTTCAGAGACGCTCCACGTGTACATCCTTCAAGCCCATCTCAATCACGGCCCATATCCTGATTTGGCTAAAATCTGGTGATAACACATATATACACTGTTATCCCCATTTTTCTTTTCATTCAATTTGATTGATCTGTGTTACTGATTGAACAGCCTCTATCTGTTCTCATAGTTCTTGCCGCTAGATTGCTCTTATGTTATTGCCGTTGGTGCATGAAGGTCTTAATTGCTAGAAGTTGTGACTCCATCTGCATTCAGTCAAGCGATACAAGCTGGCCTTCGGTTAAAATCTTTGGTGATATGTGTTCCTTATCTGCTGGGAGTTTATCTTGTAGTATTAAACAACAGATAAAGGGTTTGGCCTAATATCAATTCTTCTATTGGGAACGATAGCCATCAGTCAGCAGAGCTTATTTGTTTCCCTGAAGAGTTAGTATCAGATAGAGATGTATCAGCAATTCATTAGAGATGGAATGGCCAGCAAGTCTTCATGCAACAGGGACTACTACAATACCAGAATAATGTGTTATGTCAAATTGTGAATATTTTTCTTGATATTTTTGTCCAGTATCTTAGCAAGCGCTCTGCAAATATGTCGAGGGATGAAATGGATACTTTTCTCAATACTTTTTTGTCCATTCTTGATTTTGTCAATACCTCTCTCCGAAAAAGTTCACGAGTTTACTTTTACAAGCTTTGTTGAGCATTTTATCTGTGAAATTAGTGGCCTTGAGAAGGAATCACTTTATTTATGTTGTGCTCTTTGGATGTCCGCTGCTAGACAAGGAAGCACTTCTTTTAATGTTGTTATATCAAGATTATATGTTCATTGTGTGGTTGCTGACTCTTGGTTATACTGATGCTATGAGTGGATGTTTCATGCCGTTAGTATTGGTCAGGATAACAATAAAAATCAAGATAAAAGGTAACGATGCAAAGCTCTATATGTACTCCAGGTGAACTTCTTTCTAGGTACTCAGTTACTGAGTAAAGTAGTGTGTGTGATAGATTAAGATTTTTTTAACGGGAATGATAGAGTAATTGTTTTTCACTTGATTGGGTGAGCGTATACCTTTTGAGAATGTATACCACTGTGTCCTACACTATACCATGATGCTAAAAACTGCTTTGATAATCAGCGATGGTTATAGAAAAAAACTTATATAGATTTGTTAACTATACTCAGTGGGGTTGAGACTAGAATTTAGGTGGTTATGAGACACAACTGCATGTTACAGCTATTGAAAATACATCTTGCTATCTATTTTTCCTATGCAATGTGTTCCTTGTTATCCATACCGAATGAGTTTTCTGTTTTCACTTGGGGTATGTTTACATGTGAGAAAATAAACTTAAGGACCGTAACAACGCACGGGCATTCAACAAGTAATTACATCATATTGGAGCTCCTCCTGGGTCCATAGAGGTTTACTCCTAGGTTCTAGGTGAACCCTACTCAACTTATACAATATAGGTCATAGCAGGTTTAACATTATCCGACTCGAGCAGTTAATTATTGTAGAGTTCGTACTGCTCGATTACTACAACTACTTTCGTTGCCTAAACTTGTTCTCCTTCAGGAACCTCTCCGGTTCCGTACACGATCAGATAGTCGACCCCCTCTACTCCTCCAGAGAGGTCTGGTTCTTTGTAGCAGATCTTATTTGCTCCGTCTTGTCCTTCGTTGGCCTCCTCAAGGTGATTCAGACAATCTAAGCAGGGGATTATAAGAGGTATGAGTACGAGCGTACTCAACAAGTTCATTATAGGAAAGAGGTGTTTAATGCACTAGCTACAGTATTAGTCTATTAGACCAGAAAGTCTAATACCAATGCAGGTTTATATAATCATTTCTTCAAAAGATTGCTTTTATTCAGAAGAACTATGTCCGTCAGCCTTCACTGGTTTACTAGAACTTCATGGAGTTCCTTTCCGGCAGCGTTCGGAGTTCCAAATCCCGGAACAAGGAGTGGCAGGTCACGATTCATTACACTCTGCAGAGGTGTGTTGCTTTCCATGAGAGATCTTAACCTTGGTGCCAACCGGGCAGCTTTCCCGTCCACACTTCCGTGGTGTGAGGCCCGGTATAATTAAGGTCCTAGTCAATGTTATATTCCTCCGAGACCTCGCACACCCATCCTTTGTTGCAATTCCGACCTTGGGTCCTCGACGGCCAGCGTATCACTTGGATACCATCCGACCTCGAATACTATCAGGTTTCCTGACCCGATACCTTCGTCGGGGTTGCAACCCATCATGGACCGCATTGCGTGGGGACTTAGGGCTCCCCAACCACTCCGGTTGTCCCTCGGTATTCAACTGACTACATTAAGCGCATCCGTTGATGTACGAGAGGAAGGAACACACTTGACTACTCCGTCCCACTCCAGATCTTATGGTTAACACGGGTATTACGACACAAGAATCACTGGACGACATTTGTTGTTTAATACTAGATGGATACAAACCCTTGCAATGGAACCTCCACCATACTCATACCATGGTTCCATTTCCCACCACATAGTCATATTCCTAGTTACGAAATTAGCATCTTTGCTTTTCATGCAAGAGTGATAAGTATAGTACTTTGCAACTAATTTGATAAAAATACTCAAAGTAACATGAGCAAGCGATGAACTTGCATGGCGACTGCAATGTAGTGCAGTTGGATTGTTTGGACTGACCCTGGTCCTCTGTTTCTGAAAGATAGCATCATTGTCCGATAAGGGCAATGGTTAAAGATTCAAATATGCATGCATTTGAATTTTAAGGTTTGGTTCTCCCCTTCCCGATGCTTAGTTATTTAATGTCGGAGGTGGTGAATAAGAATAATTTAAGGGTACTCCTTAAGAGTGAAAATATTATCTTGGAGTGTTTCCAAGTTTTTTTAAGTCCAAAATAATTTATGGACTTATTTAATCATTAAAAATATGGGGTTATTTTTAATGATCTTTTATTAAATCATTATTCTTTAAATTTAATAATGGTTCACATCTATTTGTCTCAAAAATTCTATTTCATATTTAATTATGATAGAGAATTTTATTTTGAGTGGTTTTCATATTTTTCTCTATTTTTAGAGCTATTTTCAATTTATGGTATTAATTCAAAATTCTTATTTTAATTGAATTTGTGAAATGCCCAAATTGCCCTTGGGCCCACATGTCAGGGTCAACCTGAGTGGGTTGGGCTAAACCCACCTGGCCCGGTCCGACCCACTCGGTCGCACCACTCCTTCTCCACTCCCCCTCGTCTAACCCTAGCCTCCTCGCTCTCGCGACGCCATGGTCGCCTTCGTCGTCGCCGCTTTACCCCGGCCGTCTCTGGCCGCCTCCGCTGTCATCATGGGGCGCGTTCGACGCATCTTGCGATGGCGCGTCGAACCGTCTGCGTCGATCTGACGCTCGCCTCTCCGTTCGGTCGTCCTCGACCCTGCCCGAGGCGTTTAGGGTTTCGGCTCCCGCCGCCGCTGCTCGTCGGCGATGCAGTGGTCTCGTCCTGGTGCTGATCAGGATGTGACGTGCCGCGGTGGGGTGCTGTGGTGGCCATCGTGGCATGGCTCGGCCTGGCCTGGCGCCACCGTGTGCCTGGCGTGTATCGCCGTGGCCGCCATGGCTGTGTCGGCTGTCTGCCTCCTGATACGTCTCCGACGTATCGATAATTTCTTGTGTTCCATGCCACATTATTGATGTTATCTACATGTTATATGCACACTTTATGTCATATTCGTGCATTTTCCGGAACTAACCTATTAACAAGATGCCGAAGTGCCGGTTCTCGTTTTCCGCTGTTTTTGGTTTCGAAATCGTAGTAACGAAATATTCTCGGAATCGGACGAAATCAACGCCAAAGATCTTAGAATCCCGGAAGCATCCAGAACACACCAGAGAGGTCAGAGGGGGGCCACAGGCCCACCAAACCATAGGCTGGCGCGGCCAGAGGGGGGGCCGCGCCGCCCTAGGGTTTGGGCCCCCCAGAAGCCCTCCTGCGCCGCCTCTCCGCCTATATAAAGCCCCTGACCTAAAAACCTCGGGGCGTTCGACGAAAACCACAGAAACCTTCCGCAGCCGCCGCCATCGCGAAGCCAAGATCCGGGGGACAGGAGTCTCTGTTCCGGCACCCTGCCGGAGCGGGGAAGTGCCCCGGAAGGCTTCTCCATCGACACCGCTGCCATCTCCACCGCCATCTTCATCACCGCTGCTGCTCCCATGAGGAGGGAGTAGTTCTCCATCGAGGCTCGGGGCTGTACCGGTAGCTATGTGGTTCATCTCTCTCCTATGTGCTTCAATACAATAATCTCATGAGCTGCCTTACATGATTGAGATTCATATGATGATGCTTGTAATCTAGATGTCATTATGCTAGTCAAGTGAGTTTTACTTATGTGATCTCCGGAGACTCCTCGTCCCACGTGTGTAAAGGTGACAATGTGTGCACCGTGTGGGTCTCTTAGGCCATATTTCACAGAATACTTATTCACTGTTGAAGAGCATAGTGAGGTGCTTATTTATATCTCTTTATGATTGCAATGTGTTTGTATCACAATTTATCTATGTGCTACTCTAGTGATGTGTTATTAAAGTAGTTTTATTCCTCCTGCACGTGTGCAAAGGTGACAGTGTGTGCACCGTGTTAGTACTTGGTTTATGCTATGATTATAATCTCTTGTAGATTGCGAAGTTAACTATTGCTATGATAATATTGATGTGATCTATTCCTCCTACATATGCATGAAGGTGACAGTGTGCATGCTATGCTAGTACTTGGTTTAGTCTCGTTGATCTATCTTACACTAAAGGTTACTAAAATATGAGCATTATTGTGGAGCTTGTTAACTCCGGCATTGAGGGTTCGTGTAATCCTACGCAATGTGTTCATCATCCAACAAAAGTGTAGAGTATGCATTTATCTATTCTGTCATGTGATCAATGTTGAGAGTGTCCACTAGTGAAAGTGTAATCCCTAGGCCTTGTTCCTAAATATCGCTATCGCTGCTTGTTTACTCGTTTCTATCGTGTTACTACTGCTGCATTACTACTCGCTTGTTTACTCGTTCGGGCAAAGCACTTTTCCGGTGTCGTTGCCGTTGCTACTCGCTTATTCATACCACCTGTATTTCACTATCTCTTCGCCGAACTAGTGCACCTATTAGGTGTGTTGGGGACACAAGAGACTTCTTGCTTTGTGGTTGCGGGGTTGCATGAGAGGGATATCTTTGACCTTTTCCTCCCCGAGTTCGATAAACCTTGGGTATCCACTTAAGGGAAACTTGCTCGCTGTTCTACAAACCTCTGCTCTTGGAGGCCCAACACCGTCTACAAGAATAGAAGCTCCCGTAGACATCAAGCACTTTTCCGGCGCCGTTGTCGGGGAGGAAAGGTAAAAAGGCACTCATACTACGGTCCCGGGTAAAGTATTTTTCCGGCGCCGTTGTGTGTGTGCTCAAAGCTATTTCCTTTAGATCCTGCAATTGCATCTTGTTGTTTCTTGTTTACACTAGTTTGGCATAATGTACAAGAGTGAGCTTCTTATTCTATTTCCTGATTTAAAACATGGATTGTTTGATGCGAAAATTAAAAAACCTATGAAATCTTATTTGCATGCTGGTAGTAATATTAGTATGAACGCTTTGAACACCATTGTTGATAATGATATAGAAAGTTCTAAGCTTGGGGAAGCTGGTTTTCATGATATTTTTAGTCCCCCAAGCATTGAGGAGAAAATTTTCTTTGATGATACTTTGCCTCCTATTTGTGATGATTATAATAGTGGTCTTTTGATGCCACCTACTATGGAGAGTAAATTTTGTTGTGATTATACTATGCCTCCTACACTTGATGAGAATAATAATGATAGCTACTTTGTTGAATTTGCTCCCACTACAACTAATAAAATTGATTATGCTTATGTGGAGAGTAATAATTTTATGCATGAGACTCATGATAAGAATGCTTTATGTGATAGTTATATTGTTGAGTTTGCTCATGTTGCTACTGAAAGTTATTATGAGAGAGGAAAATATGGTTGTAGAAATTTTCATGTTACTAAAATGCCTCTCTATGTGCTGAAATTTTTGAAGCTACACTTGTTTTATCTTCCTATGCTTGTTACTTTGCTCTTCATTAACTTGTTTATTTACAAGATTCCTATGCATAGGAAGCATGTTAGACTTAAATGTGTTTTTAATTTGCCTCTTGATGCTCTCTTTTGCTTCACATACTATCTCTTGCGAGTGCATCATTAAAAGTGCTGAGCCCATCTTAATGGCTATAAAGAAAAGAACTTCTTGGGAGATAACCCATGTGTTATTTTGCTACAGTACTTTGTTTTATATTTGTGTCTTGGAAGTTGTTTACTACTGTAGCAACCTCTCCTTATCTTAGTTTTGTGTTTTGTTGTGCCAAGTAAAGTCTTTGATAGTAAAGTAAGTACTAGATTTGGATTACTGCGCAGAAACAGATTTCTTTGCTGTCACGAATCTGGGTCTAATTCTCTGTAGGTAACTCAGAAAATTATGCCAATTTACGTGAGTGATCCTCAGATATGTACGCAACTTTCATTCAATTTGAGCATTTTCGTTTGAGCAATTCTGGTGGCCTAATAAAATCCATCTTTACGGACTGTTCTGTTTTGACAGATTCTGCCTTTTATTTCGCATTGCCTCTTTTGCTATGTTGGATGAATTTCTTTGATCCATTAATGTCCAGTAGCTTTATGCAATGTCCAGAAGTGTTAAGAATGATTGTGTCACCTCTGAACATGTTAATTTTTATTGTCCACTAACCCTCTAATGAGTTGTTTCGAGTTTGGTGTGGAGGAAGTTTTCAAGGGTCAAGAGAGGAGGATGATATACTACGATCAAGAAGAGTGAAAAGTCTAAGCTTGGGGATGCCCCGGTGGTTCATCCCTGCATATATCAAGAAGACTCAAGCGTCTAAGCTTGGGGATGCCCAAGGCATCCCCTTCTTCATCGATAAATTATCGGGTTCCTTCTCTTGAAACTATATTTTTATTCGGTCACATCTTATGTGCTTTACTTGGAGCGTCTCGTGTGCTTTTGTTTTTGTTTTTGTTTGAATAAATTGGATTACATCATGCTTGTGTGGGAGAGAGACACGCTCCGCTGGTTCATATGAACATATGTGTTCTTAGTTCATAATATTCATGGCGAAGTTTCCTCTTCGTTAAATTGTTATATGGTTGGAATTGGAAAATGATACATGTAGTAATTGCTATAATGTCTTGGGTAATGTGATACTTGGCAATTGTTGTGCTCATGTTTAAGCTCTTGCATCATATACTTTTCACCCATTAATGAAGAAATACATAGAGCATGCTAAAATTTGGTTTGCATAATTGGTCTCTCTAAGGTCTAGATAATTTCTAGTATTGAGTTTGAACAACAAAGAAGACGGTGTAGAGTCTTATAATGTTTACAATATGTCTTTTATGTGAGTTTTGCTGCACCGGTTCATCCTTGTGTTTGTTTCAAATAAGCCTTGCTAGCCTAAACCTTGTATCGAGAGGGAATACTTCTCATGCATCCAAAATACTTGAGCCAACCACTATGCCATTTGTGTCCACCATACCTACCTATACTACATGGTATTTTCCCGCCATTCCAAAGTAAATTGCTTGAGTGCTACCTTTAAAATTCCATCATTTACCTTTGCAATATATAGCTCATGGGACAAATATCTTAAAAACTATTGTGGTATTGAATATGTAATTATGCACTTTATCTCTTATTAAGTTGCTTGTTGTGCGATAACCATGTTTACTGGGGAACGTCATCAACTCATTGTTGAATTTCATGTGAGTTGCGATGCATGTTCGTCTTGTCTGAAGTAAGGGCGATCTACACTGAGTTGAATGGTTTGAGCATGCATATTGTGAGAGAAGAACATTGGGCCGCTAACTAAAGCCATGATTCATGGTGGAAGTTTCAGTTTTGGACAAATATCCTCAAATCTCTAATGAGAAAAGAATTAATTGTTGTCAAATGCTTAAAGCATTAAAAGAGGAGTCCATTATCTGTTGTCTATGTTGTCCCGGTATGGATGTCTAAGTTGAGAATAATCAAAAGCGAGAAATCCAAATGCGAGCTTTCTCCTTAGACCTTTGTACGGGCGGCATAGAGGTACCCCTTTGTGAAACTTGGTTAAAGCATATGTATTGCGGTGATAATCCAGGTAGTCCAAGCTAATTAGGACAAGGTGCGGGCACTATTGGTACACTATGCATGAGGCTTGCAACTTATACGATATAATTTACATGATGCATATGCTTTATTACTACCGTTGACAAAATTATTTCATGTTTTCAAAATCAAAGCTCTAGCACAAATATAGCAATCGATGCTTTTCCTCTATGAGGACCATTCTTTTACTTTCAATGTTGAGTCAGTTCACCTATTTCTCTCCATCTCAAGAAGCAAACACTTGTGTGAACTGTGCATTGATTCTTACATATTTGCATATTGCATTTGTTATATTGCTTTGCATTGACAATATCCATGAGATATACATGTTACAAGTTGAAAGCAACCGCTGAAACTTAATCTTCTTTTGTGTTGCTTCAATACCTTTACTTTGAATTATTGCTTTATGAGTTAACTCTTATGCAAGACTTATTGATGCTTGTCTTGAAGTGCTATTCATGAAAAGTCTTTGCTTTATGATTCACTTGTTTATTCATGTCATACACATTGTTTTGATCGCTGCATTCACTACATATGCTTTACAAATAGTATGATCAAGATTATGATGGCATGTCACTCCGAAATTATCCGTGTTATCGTTTTACCTGCTCGGGACGAGCAGAACTAAGCTTGGGGATGATGATACGTCTCCGACGTATCGATAATTTCTTGTGTTCCATGCCACATTATTGATGTTATCTACATGTTATATGCACACTTTATGTCATATTCGTGCATTTTCCGGAACTAACCTATTAACAAGATGCCGAAGTGCCGGTTCTCGTTTTCGCTGTTTTTGGTTTCAGAAATCCTAGTAACGAAATATTTTCGGAATCGGACGAAATCAACGCCAAAGATCTTAGAATCCCCGGAAGCATCCAGAACACACTAGAGAGGTCGGAGGGGGCCACGAGCCCACCAAACCATAGGCTGGCGCGGCCGAGAGGGGCCGCGCCGCCCTAGGGTTTGGGCCCCCGTCGGCCCTCCTGCGCCGCCTCTCCGCCTATATAAAGCCCCCGACCTAAAAACCTCGGGGCGTTCGACGAAAACCACAGAAACCTTCCGAGCCGCCGCCATCGCGAAGCCAAGATCCGGGGACGGGAGTCTCTGTTCCGGCACCTGCCGGAGCGGGGAAGTGCCCCGGAAGGCTTCTCCATCGACACCGCTGCCATCTCCACCGCCATCTTCATCACCGCTCGTTGCTCCCATGAGGAGGAGTAGTTCTCCATCGAGGCTCGGGGTCTGTACCGGTAGCTATGTGGTTCATCTCTCTCCTATGTGCTTCAATACAATAATCTCATGAGCTGCCTTACATGATTGAGATTCATATGATGATGCTTGTAATCTAGATGTTATTATGCTAGTCAAGTGAGTTTTACTTATGTGATCTCCGGAGACTCCTCGTCCCACGTGTGTAAAGGTGACAGTGTGTGCACCGTGTGGGTCTCTTAGGCCATATTTCACGTGAATACTTATTCACTCGTTGAAGAGCATAGTGAGGTGCTTATTTATATCTCTTTATGATTGCAATGTGTTTGTATCACAATTTATCTATGTGCTACTCTAGTTATGTGTTATTAAAGTAGTTTTATTCCTCCCGCACGTGTGCAAAGGTGACAAGTGTGTGCACCGTGTTAGTACTTGGTTTATGCTATGATCATAATCTCTTGTAGATTGCGAAGTTAACTATTGCTATGATAATATTGATGTGATCTATTCCTCCTACATATGCATGAAGGTGACGAGTGTGCATGCTATGCTAGTACTTGGTTTAGTCTGTTGATCTATCTTACACTAAAGGTTACTAAAATATGAGCATTATTGTGGAGCTTGTTAACTCCAGGCATTGAGGGTTCGTGTAATCCTACGCAATGTGTTCATCATCCAACAAAAGTGTAGAGTATGCATTTATCTATTCTCGTCATGTGATCAATGTTGAGAGTGTCCACTAGTGAAAGTGTAATCCCTAGGCCTTGTTCCTAAATATCGCTATCGTCTGCTTGTTTACTTGTTTTACTTGTGTTACTACTCGCTGCATTACTATCGCTTGTTTATCGTTCCGGGCAAAGCACTTTTCGGGTGTCGTTGCCGTTGCTACTCGCTTATTCATACCACCTGTATTTCACTATCTCTTCGCCGAACTAGTGCACCTATTAGGTGTGTTGGGGACACAAGAGACTTCTTGCTTTGTGGTTGCGGGGTTGCATGAGAGGGATATCTTTGACCTCTTCCTCCCTGAGTTCGATAAACCTTGGGTATCCACTTAAGGGAAACTTGCTGCTGTTCTACAAACCTCTGCTCTTGGAGGCCCAACACTGTCTACAAGAATAGAAGCTCCCGTAGACATCACCTCCCCAGGTGTGTCCTCATCCTTTCTCTTCCTCTTGCTCTCCTTTGTCTTCCTCCTCTAGATGCCTTGGCATCCCTGGCCATGCTGTACTGGGCTTGCCAGTACACCAGCAATGGTGCTACTGCTGCTGCTGCTGGGCTGTGCTGGCTACTGCTGTGCTCTCTGCTGCTATTGTGCGTGTGCTAGCTGCTGCTGCTGCTCTACTTGCCATGTATTAAGGCCATGTTGTTGCTTGTTGTATGCCCTGGATTACTACTGTTGTTCATCCTTGTTACTGTCTATGCTAATTGCCATTCAATTGCTTGCTATATATGGCACTGGTTGTGGCTATGGCTTTGCTATATATGCATGCTATCTATTTGTGCATCTCTGGCCTACTGTTGTTCGCAGTTCTTGCATATGCAAGTGCCAGTGGTGCTTGTTTATGCTGCTGTGCAGCCCCTGCTCATGCCCATGAGCATGCTGTGATGCTCATGGCTTGCCATGGTGGTCCAGCTGCTGTTATGCCACTGTCTGGTTTGTGCAATCCTGTAATCCATCCCTGGCTTGGTTGCCTTGAGCAATCCTTGCTTGAGCAAGGGCCAGTGGTGTGTGTTGTGTGCTATTCTTGTGTAAATTGATCCAGTGGTACATCATTTTCTTGATGTGCTTCTGGATACAATTATAAAGTCATATATGCAATTTCTGTTTATTTAGTTATGGACTATGTGTAATTCTTCAGTGACTGGCTAAATTATTGATGGTATGCTAGTCTCTAGCAGGTTTGAGCAAGTCCTGGTGATCATTTGATCATCAGTTGCTTGTTGTTTGCTTGCTATGCTTCTATTTGTGCCTTACTGATGATTATACCTATGTCTGTATATATAGCTCCATACCATATACTGGTATATGCTAATGCTTGTTAAAGCATACACTGATGCTTGCAGTGATCCTCTGGATCATTTGCAAGTGCTTTAGTTACTTGTTGCTTGTATAATTCATTTACCTGTAAAGCTTGTCATGATTTAAGAGATAAATGAGATGAACTGTGGTGTAGTGATGATTCTTATAAATGATTTGTCTGAGCTAGAGGGATGCCAACCATTGTTGGGAACCCTAGCTCACTTTGAACCCATCTGGGTGATGGTATCAAATGTTTGGCTAACTATCTGGATGGTTTAGTGTGGTTGAGTGGGCCTTAACAGCACTTGGCTGTTGTTATGGTATCTCCCACCATGTATGCTTGTTGTGCTAGGACAAGTGCTTGCTGGGTGTTTCCTTTTTGGATTTCCAGCAGTCTTTGGTGTTGAAATTCAAATAGGCAATATACTGTCTATATTTCTGATGGTTTAATAGACCACTAGATGCTAGGTGAGTTGGGCTAGGCTAGTGGTGTATCAAATCCTTGCTGGATCCTTTGGTTTGATGTAGTGGTGATACACACTTTAGCCAATCTTCCCTAGGATTAAACTCTACTGGCTTTTCCCATATTTTGCCAGCATCAAATGGTTTCTGCCAAATGATGATGCAACCTGGGTAATCATACCCCCTGGCTTGTGTGTGTGTGATGCACATGCTTATTTATGAGCAAAACCAGTGTTTGCTCATGGATTTATGTATACCTCACTCCAGCTCCTAGAAATTGTGTTGTTGTAGAGGTTTTTGGCTTCTGTGATGTGTTGATGCTTGCCCTGCTCCTCCTGGATAGCTGGTGCTTGGATTACTTCACCATTTCTTGATCAACAACAAATAATTCTTGGTGGAGTTGTTGATGAATGGTTTTGGTGTTCTTCCTGTTCTATCTGTTCTTGATGTTCTTACCCTGGTGAAGCTCCGTCGATGAGCAGCTAGGGTTTGGCTTGAAAAGGTTTTATACCCCCTCTCTGGTTGCTCCTTTGGTCGACAGCAAGGCTGTGTGTGTGGTGACTCCTCGATGTGCATGTGTGCCGTTGAACATGCATCTCACCTAGTGAGCTGCTTCCCTGTTCATGGTTGGTACTTGTGTATTGTGGATCAGCTCGGCAGGGTTGCTATTATCCTTCCTATTTTCACTTTTCTTGACTAACTTGCCAAGTGGCTTTGCCACTTGGCCTAATGTGCTTTTCTTCTTTGATGTTTGTATTTGCAGGGATCAAGAGATGATCAGGGATCTCTCCATGTTGATCAAGAATTCAAGATGATCATGTAACTTAGTTCAGCAAGTTCTTAGTCTATGTAATTTTCCTTTTTCTTTTTCATTTTCAATTTCTGGAATGTGTTATGTAAAATATAATTCATTTGAATATTGTAAAGACAATGTAAATTGCGTGATGATTAATAAATCTCAAATTTTTCTAATGAGCTATTTGTGATGAATTTATATTCATTTCTTATTTGTATTATCATATTATAATATTCTTATTTAAATTGTTGATTGTTTGAATAAACAATTGTTTGAAATTTGAATTGAACTTGGTTATGTTGGAGTTTGAGTTTCAACTCAATTCAATCATGCAACCTAATATAAGAGATGCAATGGTTCTCCCCTCTTCACAAAACCCTAGTTCAAAAGAGTTCATGCCCAAGTTTGTCGCACTCTCGAAACCCTAACCCTAGCTGGTGTCGAGAGAGAAATTTGTTCCCTTTTAGGTTTTATGCAATTAAGCGTGAAATTTCCCCTAGTTTTGCGATGCAATGCACATCCCTTTTCTAATTCTACACCGCAATCGTCTCGAATCCTGGGATATTACAAGGGTCTAGTTTGAACCGGTTGTAATTTTATTTTCTGTGTGGTCCTTTCTGTAAGATCTCAGCTCTATTAATATCAATCCTCTTTCCCATAAAATAATAATAATTTTGTGCTCGTTGTTTTTACGAAAACGCTTCCGTTCGGTCGATCGAACGAAGCCAGAAAATATGTCCCTTGCTCGCGCACACCGGCACCTCCTTCGCTCGCCCGAAAATCATCTGGCCCATTAGCTGGCACTGCCAAGCCTCTTTTGCTAAAAGAAAGAAGCTAGGTACAAACTGCAACGCTGCTTCTTAGTTTTTGGTAGCTTCTTTATTTTTGCTGAAAACACATGATTTTATTGTGTTAATCGTTTGCTACTTTTGTTAAAATAGATTATTATTTTTGTTGTAAATCAACCTGGAGCACAAAAAATGTTGCTACAAACATATGGTTTTTTGTTGTTTTTGTTTATGATTTTTATTAACATATTTGGTGATTTTTGTTGTAAATCAATCTCAAACAAAAAATATATTTTTTAAATAATCTTGTTTGTTGGGGGGATAACCCCCGGTATGCCAAAGGCATGCCATACCGGATGGTTTGAGCCGTCAAGATACCGGTTTAATGTTCTTACCGGAAGCAAGGTAGGAATTTAGGATAAGTGAGGCTAAGCCGGTATCCCCAAAGGGGTATGCCGGAGCCCGGTAAAGAAGATACCGGAAGGGAGGGCCTGTCGGCAGGACTGGTCAAAGATTCTCCTCAGAGCAAGAAGACAAGGATGAGCTAAGCAAAGTGACTTTAATCAGAGCCCTGGCGCCAAAGAGAGAGAGATGACGCTGAAAGAAGCCGGAGGACATCAGCATTTCTGATTAAAGAGGACTCCGGCGTCACCTATGATTAAAGTAGCTTTGTAAAGTAGCTTTGTAAAGTAGTTTGTCCAGTCAAAGATGCCATTAGGGTTTGTTCCAATGTAAGCCACCCTCTCCCCTATATAAGGAGAGGGGGTACTGCCTCTTACAGGAGCGAGACCACAGAGAGATCAGTGAATAGAACTTGTAACCATGTTGAGATCAATGAAGCTAGCGATCTAGTAAAGAGTTCTTCCTCTTGTCTCTCTTCTTGTTACCGACCTTTGGTTGTGTTCTTGAGGAAAGCATCCGGAAGTTCTTCCCATCTAATCGCAAACCCTCCCCCGAATCCTCTAGCGTCCATTCGGCCCCAATCTAAGCCATCCTATGGCATCTGTCTGTTCACCACGACGACAGTTGGCGCCCACCGTGGGGAATGAAGTGGCGCTTGAAGGAGTTCACATTCGGGCGGGCATCCTCGAGGTCGCCGGCGAGCGTACGGTGTCCGCGCTCGTGCAGCGCATCTACGCCATGGACTTCATCAACGACAACGCGGGCTGCTTCGCCAACGGCGGCGTCTTCCCCAAGAACGGCCGCATCATCGAGTTCGGCAGCCACCGCGTCTACTTCGGCACTGTCCCTGCGCGCCAGCGCCTCTCGCCGGTGCTGGTGGCACCTGACCCACCAAGATGGCTCTGTGCTGGTCGCATCGCCGGCAGCGTCGAGGTAATGATGACCGGTGTGGCTGGTGCAGGAAAGGAGGCTGTAGGTGAAGGTGCTGGTCGCGCGGTTTCGACCCGCGCGGCTAAGCCACCGCTGGAGCGCGACGCAGGCGCAGCGGGAGCATCATCCGCGCCACCGGAGACACCGCTCCAAGCGGCGATGAACGTCCTCGCCACCCCCATCGCGCAGAACGTCGATCCGGCAGCGGCTCAGGCGGAGCTGGAGGCGCAGCGGCAGAAGGTGCTCGAAAGCGGCAAGGACATCGTCCGGGCGCAGCGTGAGCTGAACCTAACCCTACGTGAGTACAACGCTGCCCATGGCTTTGCTTCTGGTAGCGCGCATGCTGCCAGGATGCCGGAAAACCGGCTAAAAGCTCGCAACCTAGATCAAGATTTGCGCAAAGATATTCTTACCGGCAAGAGTGCCTCTGCATCTGTTAGCATCGTGGAAAAACCTAAATACAGTAGCCCGGATAAAACTATAAAAGCTGCTAAGGCTGCAGTAGAACTATGCGAGTCGCTTTCCGGAGATGCTTTGGTAAAACAGCAAGAGCGTGTTAGAGAGCTGCTGGAAACTATTGAGCAGGAGAACGCTGAGCAGCTGGCTAAGCTGAACAAGGCAGCGGCCTCAAAATCCGCGCGTTCAACAAAGAATGCCGGTAGCAAGTCCCATGGGCAGGCTTCGTCCCCCCATCCGGACAGAAGAAGAGAAAAAGAGGTGAATGCGCGACAGATGACTGTGTATGATCCGGTTCTTGCCGGAAAGCAACAAGCCGGACAACATGATGCCGGTAGGAAAAGCCAAGGGGCAGAGCGAGGCTACGCCAGAGGAGGCTATGCCGGAAACAATCATGCCGGTAGATATGAGACCGGGCAAAATTATTGAGCTGCAAGGGCAGCGTACGATGAGGAGGAAATAGACCCCCCGAGGTACCGGCAGGCAAGGGCCGTGGTACCGGAATGTTATGATGAAGCTGATTCTGCAAGACCGGCAGCATACCGGAACCCATTGGGAGAACGCTTGGGAGAGATACTTACCGGAACGGGATGCGAGGCACCGTCTGGATAGAGTGTACTTGTCGGAAATGATCGAGGAAGAAGGTCCTCCAGGTCCAAAGTGCTTTGGCCCAAGGATCATGAGAGAAAAACCACCAGTACGCAACTTTACGTTGCCCCGTGACACAAAAACATACTATGGCACTACGAAGCCGGAAGATTGGCTCGCGGATTACGTGACCGCGGTATACGTCGCAGGCGGTGGAGGAACCGTAGCAGGAGGAGGAAAGAGGTGTTGGGCCGTGAGAGTCATACCATCGTTTTTGGTTGGACCGGCAAGAATTTGGCTAAACAACTTGCCGGCGGGAAGCATAAATGGCTGGCTGGATTTTGAGGAGGCTTTTGTGAGCAATTTCAGCAGCACCTATCAGAGGCCAAACAGGCCGCAGCAACTTGCTCTGTGCATACAGCGCCCGAACAAAACAGACCGGGATTATCTGGCCCGGTGGAACACTACAAGGAACTCCTGTGAAGGGGTAATCGAAGCACAGGCCATTGCTTGGTTTAGCAGTGGGTGCAGAAGAGGTTCACCGTTGTGGCAAAGGCTGCAGCGGAACATGCCGACGACGTTGGCAGAGATGATACGTGTGGCGGATAGCTATGCGTTGGGAGACCCAACGCAGCCGGCAGTACAACCTGAGCCGGAACAGCTACGCCAAGAGCAACACCAGGACAACCGGAATAACAAAAGAAGAGAAGATTTTCCGGATCGAAGGTACGGTCCGCAGCAAGTTGCTGCTGTGCAGGAAAACTCTGAGGCCAGCGGCAGTCAGAGGCAAAGAACCGGATCGCAGCCGTGGGCGGGTCCTAAGAAACAATGGGTGGAAAAGAAACCCCGGGTCCGTAAAAGAAACTGGCAGGAACCCGCAAAATACACCATGGAAGCTGCCATGGACCAACCATGCCGGTGGCACACACCGAACCCGGCACACCCGTCAAACCACTTGACGAAGGATTGTACCTGGACGAAATACTTGATGCAGAAGGGAGCGGTAAAAGATGCGCAACCGCCACAAGACATGCCGCGACAACAACAACTACCGCCACCACCGCCGCTTACCGGGGCAAACGCCTTACCGGTGCAGCCAAACCGGCAGCAGTACCAACAAGTTAACCGGGTGGAGCAAAACGATAACCAACCACCTCCACCGGCACCTTTAGGCCGGAACGTTTACGAAGACCCGCATCTGTGCTGTGTTGTCTTTGTCACTGAGCCAATGGATAGGCAAAGTGTGCATCGCCGCTCCATGGAGGTAAACGCCGTGATGCCGGCAGTTCCCAAATACATGCTATGGTCAGATCAGGAGATCACCTGGTCGTTCAAGGATCACCCCAAAATCATGCCGAATCCGGGTGGATATGCTCTGGTTGTGGACCCGATCATGAAAGGGCCGCAAGCGCGAGTGAAGTGTACAAGAGAAGCGTTACCGGTGTCCTTCAAAGATGTGTGGAACCGGAAGAAGGGAAAGAAATGCTTGAGGAAATTCACCAAGGAGAGTGTGGGCATCATGCCTCATCAAGGGCGCTGGTAGCAAAAGTATTCCGGCATGGGTTTTACTGGCCCACTGCTTTGGAAAACGCTGAGGATTTGGTAAGAAAATGCAACGGGTGCCAGAGGTACGCCAAGCAAAATCATACCCCGGCGTCCGGTTTAAAAACAATACCATTAACATGGCCGTTCGCCGTTTGGTGCCTTGACATGGTTGGCCCATTCAAGACCGCAAGAAGCAGCAGATGACCCACATCTTGGTTATGGTGGATAAATTCACCAAGTGGGTAGAAGTGAAACCTATCGCAAAATGTGATGGGCACACAGCAGTGAAGTTCTTAAAAGATGTCATTTTGCGGTATAGATACCCGCACAGCATCATCACTGACAATGGAACCAACTTTGCTCAAGGTGAGTTCAAAAGGTTTTGTGACGACAAGAATATCCGGTTGGATTTGTGCTCAGTGGCACACCCACAAGGCAATGGCCAGGTGGAAAGAATGAATGCTTTGGTACTTTCCGGTATCAAACCTAGACTCATTGATGCAGTGGAAAAATCACCGGGATGTTGGCTTGATGAGATACCATCAGTGCTGTGGAGTATAAGAACAACTCCAAACCGGTCTACCGGATACACTCCGTTCTTCATGGTTTATGGAGCGGAAGCGGTCATACCAACCGACATCATCCATGATTCACCAAGAGTACAGACTCTATACTGAGCAAGAGGTCAAAGAGGCCAGAGAAAATGATGTGGACTTGCTAGAAGAAGCAAGAGAGCTGGCTTTGGCAAGAACAACCATTTACCAGCAGAACCTCAGACGCTATCATGACCGGAAAGTTAATCCAAGAGTTTTCCGGGAAGGAGATCTTGTGCTTCGCCTAGTGCAGCGCACTGAAGGCCGGCATAAGCTCTTGCCACCATGGGAAGGTCCCTTCATTGTAAGCAAGGTGCTTCACAATGATGCATACTACTTGATTGATGCACAGGAGTGGAAAAAAGAAAAGGCGGACAAGTCCGGAGAGGAGAGCAAGCGTCCATGGAACGTAGCTCTGTTGCGTCCTTTCTACTCTTGAAGTGGTGGTGTAAGAAGTTCCTTTTTGTACCTTATATGCTATGAATAAAAGATGCCGGAACATTGAATGAATCTCGGGGACTACCCCAATAAGATTGCATGTAACTTGTCTATTTTTTCAGTTTACCGGTTGCTTATTGAACGTTTTTTCTTTCCGGTTTAGTAGTGTGCTAAACCCTACCGGAGTCTTCGACTCTGCTGCTGTCCGCAACCCGGCTTCATGGCAAGCAAGATAAACCGGTAGGGGATAAGCACATGAACTGCGGAGAGGGAGAGCAGGAAAGAACAATCCGGAAAATTTAACTAACCCCGGTTAATCCGATTTTTTGCAAAGTTTCGAAGTTATTTCTAAGTTCAAGAAAATGCTTGTTTGGTGAAAAAACCTTGTGCTCATACGCCAAAGAACGCCCAAAGAAGGCAGGCAGAGCCAAGGCAAAAGAACCAAGTGTGCATCGAATTGGATGCAGAAACAATTTGGAAATCTTTGCAGTGCAGGATAAAAGCAGAACCAAACGCAAAAATGCTAAGGCAAACTCAAGATAATTAGCTACCGGTATAACTTACCGGCATAAAATGTTGTACGGCAACCACAAGCAGACTTAAGTTTTACATCATAAGCCCCCGGCATACCGGGGCAGAATTTAACAAAACATTGTTTTAAGCCACGCAGGGCCAAACAGCACGGCAAGGTAAATTGTAAGACAGGTAATCAGGCAGCAGGGGCTTCCGGAGGAGCGTTGCCGATACCAAGCATCATCTAGAGGCTCCTCCTCGGCTTCATCCTCCTCCTCATCAAGATAATCTTCGACGTCGGAGGGGGAGGGATGAATGTGCGCATTTCGGCGTACTCCGCGATATGGTACGCACGATCCCACGCGCTTCGCGGTGAGAATCGGGTCCGGATCGGTTTCCGCGCCTTCGCGCACTCCGGTGAGGGCATCCAGGTCAAGCTCCGGGTACCAGGAACAAGCAACGCGGAGGGCGGGAATCCGCTCCAGCCGCGGGCAGCAGAGCACTGCCACTCGCGGATCCTCCTGCCGGCGCCCTTGAGACGGTCGCTGATAAGGGAGAAAGTATCCGGCACCTCCTCGCCAGGCCAAAGGGTCCTGAAGAGCTGGGTAGCTACATCAGGAATATCAGACAGATTGCGGTCTATGGCGCGCATGTGAGACACCCGCGCGTTAAGCGCGACCAGGTGGTCATTGGGCGTCCATGGCACAGCAAGATTCGCTTGGCCCTGGGCAGTGCGGCGCGCGTCAACCTTCTTGACAGCGTACGTCTGAGAGTCCGGAAAGAGGCCTGTGCAAAGAAAGAAAAAGGCTAAGGAAAAGAATCCGGGAGAAAAAGAGACCGGAATGAAAAGAATCCGGGAGAAAAAGGCACCGGAATGAAAAGAATCCGGAAGAAAAAGAGACAGGAAGGAAACATAACGAAAAGAAAATAGGGTTGGAGGAAAAAAGGCTCGTATGCAGTAGTCAAAATATATAAAGGAAAAGGACTCACGGTAGGCAAGAGCGTCAGTTTGCAGGATCAGCTGGTTGCACTCCTTGTGCTCCTCCTCCAAACGCGCGGCTTTCTCCGCGGCACCTTTCCGGGCCTTGGCCAGCTCCTCCAGCTCAGCTCGCAACACCACGGTGGCATTGCCGGCGTCCTCCAGAGCCTCGTCCATCTTGGCCGCCGCATCGGCTTCAGCCGGCTTTGAGGGCCTTGGCATGGTCAAGCCCCGCCTGAATGAGCTGGGACTTGAGCTCCTGGTGGCTGGTCTTGTAGGCGCTCAGCTCCTCCTTATGCTGCCGGATGAGCTGGTCCTTCTCCCCTGCAACCCGGAAAAGAAGATGTTAACAAGATTATGCTAGTAAACATGAGAAGAAAATCAAGTTAACAGGAGAAAGGGGGAAAGTTATACGTTGAGCGGTGGCGAGCTGCTCCTTGAGAGCGTTAATGGAAGCTTCCGGATCACCGTTAGCAGTAAATTGCGAATGTTAGGAGGAAAAAGGTTTCCGGTAAGAAAGATGCCGGTAGAACAAGAACTTACCTTGGCACTTATCGTGTGCCTCAGCGAGCTCCCGATGCTCCCATAAGAGCTCCTCAAAGAGGGCCTTCCGAGCGTCAGCCGTGAGCTGTTCAAGAAAAAGAGGTTAGTTGAGTTTTGCGCTAAGAACAAAGTTCTTAAACCGAAACTCGGGGACTGGCAGTGCCGGTTTCGCGCGTTTCTAAGATAAATTTTGCGCTAAGAACAAAGTTCTTAACCCGAAACTCGGGGACTGGCAGTGCCGGTTTCGCGCGTTTCTAAGATAAGTTTTGCGCTAAGAACAAAGTTCTTAACCCGAAACTCGGGGACTGGCAGTGCCGGTTTCGCGCGTTTCTAAGATAAGTTTTTAAGTTAAGTTTTGCGCTAAAAGCTGCGCTCTCACCACAAAACTCGGGGACTGGGAAGATAGACAAGAGCAGAAAGTTACCGGCAAAAACAACCCTAATTGCATAATCCCTTACTTCTTGGGTCGGAGGGTTAGTAGTGTTGAAGGGAAGGAGGCCCCATTCCCAGTTAAATGGCATAGCAGTTTGGCAAATCTGCTTAGCCTTGAGGACAACGTCTTTCTTGCTAAGGGGATGGCCTGTGATCTTGGTAGGATCGCCAGGGCCATACATCTCGCTCATCCTATGCGCACGGCGCTTCAAAGGAAGCACCCGGCGAGAAACGAAGGTGCGGACGATATCGTCAGAGCAGATGTTGGTGTCCTTCATCCGCTGCTTCATGAAGCGTATAATCCGGTTAGTCTCGTTGTGAGACTCCTTCGGATTGTAGCCCCAATTGGCCTTCGTGGGCGGCGCCGGATCAAAAAGAGGCAGATCAATAAGATTCGCGGCGCCGTTGTTCTTCACGTAAAAGAAAGTCCCTTGCCACAACCGGCAAGATTCGAGGCCGGAAAACTTAAAAAAGGGGCTCCCTTGCCGGGAGCCGATTATGCAAGACCCGCATTGCACGGGAGGTTTAGGTTTGGGGATATCTAAGCCCTGAACGGAGTTAATCCGAAGGGCAAAGAAGCGGGCAAAAGTCTCACAGGTGGGACGAATGTCGATATAGGCCTCCATGAAGGTGGCATAACAAGAAAGGTAAAAGATGGCATTGCCAGGAAGGTGGTGAGGTTGGACTTTATAGAAATCTAGAAACTCCCGGAAAAAAGGGGAGGCAGGAAGGCCGAAGCCACGCTCAAAGTGAGCAAGAAAAACAACATATTCGTCGGGCTCGGGGTCCGGTTCAATTTCATCATCAGGAATCCGGCAAGTGACTCCTGCCGGAATCCTGCGGGACCGGTACAACCAATCGATCTCATATTCACTGACATTGGAGCCCATCCAAGCTCCGCGGGTGACTGGGGAAGGCTCTGCGCCGGAAGATTGGCTAGAGCTGCTAGAGGCTCGGCCAGAGCTACTCGCTTCTTGGCTACCGGAAGCTTGGCTAAAGCTACCGGATTCTAGATGGCGACCGGATTCTTGATGGCTACCGGATCCCTGCTGGTTGCCGGAATCGGTCTCCATCGGATCTGGAGCGGTGGATTCACCGGGAGATTGATCACGGTGTCCAACAGAAAGGGAAGAAGAAGATGCGGAGGAAGATTCCTCGTCAGACATTGGAAGGGAAGGTAAAAGAACAGAAATCCCACACTTGGACCCCGCGTGAAGATCTACGAGTAAGAAGAAAACCAAAGAAAAAGAGGAAATAAGAACACCGTAGACCCAAGATCTGAAAAGCAAGCAAATAGCGAGCAAAGCAAGATTGGTACCAACCTTGAGCGGCGCAGTCGCTGAGGAAGGTGTTCGCCGGTGGTGGAGCGGACCTGCGGTCGCCGACGGGCACCGTCGACGGCGAGGCGGAGAAGCTCGCGAAGGAGCGAGAATGCAGCGGGCGCGGTGGAGCTGCTGCTAGAGATTCCCGCACAGCGAGGTCCGGCGGAAGCACGGCGTGGGTTCGCCGGGCGCCGGAGCTGGAGCAAGCGACGGCGGACGGAGAACGGCGGAAGTACAAAGGCAAGGAGCACTGTGCGCGAAGGATGAGGAATGCGAAGAAGAGGAAGAATAAGGAGCAGTTGTGCTTATAAAGGAGAGAGAGGATGGGCTGAAAACCGCTGGGCCGCGGCGGTTCGCCTCGCGGTCCGCGACGGTTCGCGCCGCGGGCCGCCACGTGGCAAAGAGGTACACGCGAGAAAAGAGGAGGCCACACGGAGGCGCACACGGGATCCAAAGCGGTTAGTGGGATCCGCCGTGGTGCATTAAATGGGCGCGCGGGAGTCGGAGCGAAGTGACAACTGACACTGGCGCGACAGTTACAGTGCGCATGTCACTGACAGGCGCGGGGCCCAAAATATTCTCGACTTCGCCGAGGAGGAAATAAATGCGAATGGTACCGGAGAAAAAAGGTGCCGGAACGTGCCTTGTGAAGAGAGGAGAATGAAGAAGAGTAAAAGGTGCTGGAACCGAGCTTAAGCCTAAGGGATTAAACCGGTATCCTAAAAACTCCGGAAACCTGGCATAGTCTGTGGGATAGAATCCTCCAGACTGTACCAGCTTCGGGGACTAATGTTGGGGGGATAACCCCCGGTATGCCAAAGGCATGCCAGACCGGATGGTTTGAGCCGTCAAGATACCGGTTTAATGTTCTTACCGGAAGCAAGGTAGGAATTTAGGATAAGTGAGGCTAAGCCGGTATCCCCAAAGGGGTATGCCGGAGCCCGGTAAAGAAGATACCGGAAGGGAGGGCCTGTCGGCAGGACTGGTCAAAGATTCTCCTCAGAGCAAGAAGACAAGGATGAGCTAAGCAAAGTGACTTTAATCGGAGCCCTGGCGCCAAAGAGAGAGGTGACGCTGAAAGAAGCCGGAGGACATCAGCATTTCTGATTAAAGAGGACTCCGGCGTCACCTGTGATTAAAGTAGCTTTGTAAAGTAGCTTTGTAAAGTAATTTGTCCAGTCAAAGATGCCATTAGGGTTTCTTCCAATGTAAGCCACCCTCTCCCCTATATAAGGAGAGGGGGTACTGCCTCTTACAGGCGCGAGACCACAGAGAGATCAGTGAATAGAACTTGTAACCATGTTGAGATCAATGAAGCTAGCGATCTAGTAAAGAGTTCTTCCTCTTGTCTCTCTTCTTGTTACCGACCTTTGGTTGTGTTCTTGAGGAAAGCATCCGGGAAGATTTTGTTGTGAAGGAACCTAGAGCAAAAAATATTGTTAACCACTCTTATTTGTAGCATTAAGTTTTTAAAAATATTGGAATGATTTTTGTTGTAATGGGGCAATATTTTGGTACGCGGGGTGAGAATTTTTGTTGTAATAGACTCTTTTTTTACGTGTTGTAATAGATTCTGTTATAGGCTAATATCTTGACGGTGACATATTTAATGTAAATATTGGGATGGTCAAGGCCGAAGTAGTATAGACCGCGGGTTGATTTCAGAAAATAAGAGGGGTAAATGCAAACATCGTTCCGGCTGTTTTTTGAACGTTGGATCTAAATCCAATGACACGGAGGGCAACCCGATTTTCCACCCAGATCGGGCGACCGAGGCCTAGCGCTACCCTAAAGAAAAGGAAGTAAAATGAGCTGATTGATACGGAGATCCATCCATGAATTAACGAGAGAAAATCACCCGATACTATAGAAAAGAAGCGAGCGAAAACAAAGGGTCAGCGACAACTAGCGAGGGATTAACGCGAGATTAGCTAGCTCTCCTCCTTCTACGTCGCTCTCGCACCAAGCTACGCGCCGCTACGGATCCATCTGGTTTTCAAACCTACGGATCGGTATCATCTGGTTCAGCCCCTCTATGGCCGCCACGTGCACCGCCCAGTACTAACGCTAACACTGCTCTCTTGCTCGGGAAACGCCTGTCTCCCCTCCCCCTCCCCTTGCGGCGATGGGGGGCTCCATGGCTGCTCTTATGGCGGCGGCGGCGGCGGTGTCGCTGCTGATGCTGCTGGTGTCTTTGGCGGCCACGGACAGATACGATCAGGAGACCCGTCGGATCTTCGTGGAGTGGAAGGGCAAGTACGGACAGTCCTATAAGGACGTCGGCGAGGAGGAGTGCCGGTACGCGGTGTTCAAGGACACCCGCCGCATTGTCGACCGGCACAACGCCGCCAGGATAACCTCATCCGGCCTCAACGGTCTCAGCGCCCGCAGCAGAGAGGAGATTCTTCGCGGGAAAGGTTTCCGGATGGGGGAGGTATCCTACGAGCAGGAGACCCGCCTCATGTTCGTGGGGTGGAAGGCCAAGTACGGGAAGACCTACAAAGACGCCGGCGAGGAGGAGTGCCGGTACAAGTTGTTCAAGGGCAATCGCCGCCTCGTCGTCCAGCTCAACGACGCCGCCGGGGAAACCGCATACGGCCTCAACCAATTGGGCGACCTCACCAACGAGGAGGTCCGCGCATGCTGCTACGGGCGTGGGGAGTTCCGGAACAACCCGGAGATAGATGGAAAGCTGAGCGCCAGGTGCCAGGCCGCTGCCGCCGACCTTGTGGACACCGTCGAAGGGAGGCTGAGGTCCCAGGTTATCATCTTGCTGTTTTTAGTTTCCATATTAATAATATTGCATTTCCTTAATTTAGTACTTTCTTCCTTTTAATTGCTGTGTAAAAAGTCTACTAGAATCTTGTATTTCCGTTAAGCGAATCTCTACTACTTAAAAAGACTAAAGTGGTTCCTTATTCTGCCACGATACGTTTGGTCGTCCTTGGTCGTTCGTCGTCCCGCAAACCGTGCCTCCCGAAAAAACCGCTTCGTCAAAACCATCGCTTCTCTCAACCCACCCACGACCGCACATCGGCCGCCGTCCATCTCCCTGTCTCCCATCTGCACGCCACGCCCGACCCAACCGCCAACGTTCCCACACCGCCGCTCGAGCCCTAGGACGCCGCCACACCGTCTACCATGAGTGGCTGGCTTGTTCCCGCCCGGCGACCTGCAGCCTGAGGACCACTCCGTCGCCTCGCCGCCGCCGCCCGCCGCCCGCCCGCAGCCTCTCCGATTGGATTCCTCCGCAGAATCACCCCCACACCCGAGGTGAGAACTCGTGGCCCTCCTCCGCCCCCCTGGTTTTCTTCGTCATTGTTAGCCTCGATTCGATTTGTTCGGAGCCGATCGCTTTGGTAGGTAGGAGGATCCGATCTGGATGTGCTCGCGCTCCTGGGCGTCGATTTGGTTAGCTCGCCGCTCGTTTTTGTGGACGCGGCGTGAACTAGGGTTTGGGTTAATCTGTGCTCGACATTAGGGCTCGGTTCTCTATTAGGATTCCGTGGTGTTGTTGACTTGTTGTTTCAGTTCGGTCAAAAAATCGTGGCACTGTGCGTATCGGTTGAATTAGACTACCTCTCCTTAGTGATGGAATGTTTGATTAGATTTGATGATCTCGTCGGATGGTAGTTCTGAGTATAATTCAGTGCTGTCCGTTTTGATTAGTAGCGTGTGGCCAGATTAGATGAAGGGGCGGCCCTTGCATGAATGTCTTGTGTCATTATTTCGTTTATTTTGTTGCCAGCTAATAAGCCAGTTGCGTCGGCACTCCCAGAGATTGCCCTCGTCACATGCTCATTATTTTGTTGGTGAGCTTAGCTGTAGAGCCAACCAGTAAAGTAGATTGTTCTGGCCATGATACACCATGTGTACTGATTTCTTCAATATAAATCGAATGAAATGTAATAATGGGGATGCTTTTGGTTGAGCCATTTGTGTATGAACATAGATGGGAGGTGCGTGCATAGCTGCATAGAACCCCCCATCTGCTGCAATGAGTCATCTTCGGCAAGCGGAAGACCCAATTTGGTTTGCATCTCTCCTCCTCCTCCTCTTAATTAGATTGCAATATCTATACAAGAACAGTCCTGTCAGAGGATTTCTGGCAAGATATGTGTATTTATGTTTGGAATTTTGATCGATTTGGTCTGAAATTTTGAGGCGCGCTGCTCGAATTGAGGATTCCAGCTCTGTGATTCTAGCACGGTTTTGTTTGTTTGTGTTTAGGTGATGCTGAAACAAAGATTGCCTTGCTCGTAGCAGATGGCGAGGACCCAGGGAGGAAGGAAACCATGTTGTTCCCGCATGGCGCCGGTAATTTGGGTGGCGTGCAGGATGCAGCTTCCCCTAACGCTACTAGGTATTGTTGGAACAAGCTAGCTTTCCTAGGCAAACATCGATGGTCCAAGTACAATTTATGCCAATCAGTGGTTCATGTGACATTAGCTAAACTCTATTTTGATGTTACTTTTGGTACCACTCCGATTGCTCATGTTGTCAAGGCTATTTAGTATTTAATGTTCTGATTTTGTCTCTTCTCTCATTTGTCCTTACACCTACATAATTCAGTTTTCTTGTTCAGTGTTCGCCTCATTTGAAAACGTATGCTTGCAATATCTGGCCAATAGATGGTTCTCTATGCAATTTGATTTGATATGATATGATATATGATGCTGCAGTGCGCCTCATACGCTCGTCATCAAGAATATCCCCATTTGGTATAGGTTGGTTCAGATGTTGCCCAATATTCCTTTATAAATCTATGTTGTCTTGTGTCTTATTTTTTATGTATACCAACACCGGTATTTAGTTATCTAATTTGTGTCCTTATGGGTGCAGTAATTTGGTGTTGTTCAAACAAGAAAGTTTAAGACGCCCAAGACTGAAGGTGATGGTTTTTGCAGATCAAGTGGTGGCCACTTTGTGGAGGGATGTGGTTCAGTCCATGGAAGACGTGAGGATGTGAGTCTTGCTGTGACTACATGCACTGCATCAGTATGCTTCTGTAACTAAAGCTGCCGCTATATTTTTTAGTCTTTTCACTGGTCATTTTGGGCTTGTGTTTTTAGTGGGACACAAACGATGATTTCAATGGGGTGATGTATTGCAATTGATTCTCCTTTCCATAGAAAATTTTCCAAGGTAGATCGGGACAGAATTTTTCATGCCGTATTTCTCCTCGAATCGGCATTTTGCGTGCTATTGGCAACTATTGCGGGCGTGCATCCTACCCAGTAGTTTTCATGTGGTATGGGAATACAAAACTTAGAAAGACATTATTTTTTTGGTACAATTGTTTGGTGAAGAAATATGTCCTTTATATACTCACCCAATTTTGGCTGGCGATGGTAAGCTTGTATTCCAGGAAGCGGCAAAGCGAAGCTAATCATGTTGGTTCACTGACCTTGACTTTTGGTACTAATGTGAATTGATCACTCCCAATGCATCAGATCTCTTGTTTTACAGCCAGATTGTGCTGCATTTTTTCATTCCCTTTGAAGAACTCTCATTTAGATCTTTACTTAATTGCTAGAAAAATACCATATTGATCTTGAACCACTTATTTCCCTTTTCCTAACATTTTTAAGTCTACAACTTTGTTCTGGCAGTTTGCTTGGTTAAAAATTGACAAGGTTTTGTTATTTCAAATATTATTTTTGCAGTTTTCACTCTGGCATTTTTAGAAGTTACTTTTTATTTATCTTATATGCATGAATTTATATGACCTCGCTGCATTTCATATTCTAGCTATAGTATAATCCATAGACTAAATATGAGAACGTGCTTTAGAATAGGTTAGTACTTTATTTGGAACGTATGGAGTACTTATTATTGAATGCTGATGCTGAATTCTAAATATGGTTGACCTATAGGATTATCTGATCCATATATCTTGCCTGCACCTTTTGTTACGTATGAGAATGAGATGCAAATTATCCCTTAGAACTATTGTATTGTGTCATCTTTCTTCAGAATTATCTAAACATATGTATCCATTTGATTCTATAAGGTTTCCTCTAAATCATCGCTTATGCATTCATATCAAAGGAATTATGCATGATGAAGTTATTTTGCTTTGCAGGATCAACCACCTATTTATTCACAACTTGAAGTGTCAACTATACATATAGAGTTAGTGTTCGCTGCTGGTAGTTAAATTTAAAGTTGTTTCTTGATACAACCTACAAATATAAAACATAACATCTTTCGAGTCATAGAGGCTACATTTTGGCCTCATTACTTCTAATTATCCTCATTGATACCAACTTGAACATGAGATAGAATTCCACGATTAGTATTCTGTGGCATTGTTCTTTTGTTAGGGCATATGCTGCATTGATCTCTGCTTGTACTTCTGTGCCACAAGATATTTCTGGGATCCAACTATACTTGATATTGGTACACATCCAACTGGTAATGGTTATCATTAGGACAGAAAAAAGCATAGCCCAGCTTCCCTTGATTTTTTTCAGCATAAGTTACTTCTTTATAGATGAAAGGACAAATCCACATCCCTAGGATAATTTTATAAATTAAACTTGAGTTAAAAGAATTACTTTGGATAGGAAAATATATCAAAAAACCAACTTTGTACTGAAGAATGTTCAATACATTGTCTACCCAAGCAATTATATGAATACTCATGTGTACATTTTTGTCAGCCCCATTTCTTTATTTTCCTAGGCATATGTTACGCATTTACTTGCATTATCCTACTACTGCGGTCTTAGGATCACATTTATGTCTTGTAAGCTCTGTCTGAAGAGTATGAAATATCAAATATTCATGTGACAATTAATTAGATTAGAGAATTACACCATTTCATACAAAACAAAAAGGAGAAGGATATTGTCTCTATGTTTATGTATCCTAGGAATCTTTTTTTTTCACAAGTTCAATGTTGTAAATCCAGGGAGTGAATAATCAAGAAAAAATGTCTGTATGTACAATCCAATCAATGGTTATTTGTTCCTATAGTTTACTGTTAAAAAGAATTGGACTACAAATATCCATTGTATAAAAGTCTTAAATTAGCATGGAAAGATGGCTAACAAATTTCACTCAAACTTTAGTTTAACCGTAAAGCCTCGCATTGATACCGCCAAAACCGTAAATGTCTGCAGATCGTCCTTCCAGTCATAATTGGGCTCTTGGCATTTCAATTTAATAATTTATGAGCTAATAAAGAGGATTAGTATCCTTTAGGATCTTCTTTGGAGGGTTGTCTGTTTGTAGCTTGCTAGACATACAATATCTTTCCTATCGATTTGTACAAGATGTAGAATCATATAGCTATATTGAAAATGTGCTATGCCACTCGACTTGGTATTTATAGGAGTATATGGACTGAAGTTGTCGTAAAACAACCCATGCTCATCCTCCATCTTTGCCCTGGATTCGTCTATTTGATTTGTGACCTTGCCATCTTCTTCCCGCAGGCTCTCATGTAGTACCAAGGGGCAGCTGCACGACAAAGAGTTGGGAGCAGGGACGCGAGCTGGTGCATGAGAGGCGGAAGTTCAGACGGTGAGCCTTCTCCATCTCAGCATTTGGTTTCCCTTCTATTTTCTACTTTGTAGATAATAGAACATTTAGATTTTGTTTCCATTCTATATTACCCAATTCGTAATTATCAGGGTAACTTTCTGTCATATAGGATGAGCTGCGTGATGATGTGTTGCTTGTATTTGCAAACAAACAAGATATTCCTAATGTCATGAATGCAGCTGAAATAGTTGACAAACATTGTCTGCACTCCCAACCTTCCAAATGTCTACCATCCAACTTAAACCACCGATATTGGTTTCAGCAAAAGTGCAGCATCCTCTCGTTATAATGTAGCTCTTTTGTAGCATATTTTGGAGAAAGGAAATGAAAGGAGCCAAATTATCAAGTACGTTGGCTAGGCAGGTTCCGTCCATGAGCCAATGATTTATGGTTTAGTTATCAAATGTGTCTTGAGCTGAATTTTAAAACGCCTGTAGGTGCTAGACTAATCATATCTGAGATAATTGTTGGTATCATTGTTTGCCCTTTTGGATTCATAAGGTGCACATGCTGGTGCTAAAATAAATTATTTTGTGGGGTGCAGGTTCATTCAGAGCATATACGACTTCTGTATCTTTTCTAAAGAAGAACTTCGGCATATTCCTGTTTGGGGAAGAGGTTTATATTGGAGACAATGCTTGCTCAACATACGTACTTTACCGGTTCTTCTTTGGATATGGATGTTCTAGAAAATTAATTCACCGACACTTTTTTGATGAACAAAAAAGTATTGTTATGTTCGTGTATTATTCCAGAACCATGAAATATTGTAGGAACTAACTCAAGGGCCATGGTAGTTTGTTGATAGTTTACTTCATCTTTGTTGTGCGATTTTGTACATTTTGTCTATTCAGTTCACATGTTAGATAATTTGGAAATGCAACTTTGGCAATCTGTACCAAATGTTAGGTAATAGATCGATCATTAATATTATTTATTCCCTCTCACATTATTCATTTATAAATCATATTTTCAAACACGTTTCAATCCATCACATAATTAAGCAATATGTTGTTTCTTTAATATACTCGTAACAAAGAGTTTTACTATCACTCTTTGGGCAATAAAACTGTAAAAATGGTTCTCGTGAACCAATTAGAAACATTATTTGAAAATAATTTAAATACTTATTTGTTTCCAAATATTACATGGGTTGATTATTTATTTATCCCCCAATTTGTTCTTGTGTTCATTTATTATTCACCAATGAATTCAATGTATTATTTATTATATACCGTTCATTTACTGGTAACTTCATAATTTCTATTGTAGATCTTACTCCCTCTTTGACACAGAAAAATATCCCTTTGCCTCCGTTTGCTTGGGCGTATTTGGTGGTTCTGTTGGAGATCACCCTATGGACAATTTGACTTCGCTCTATCTCAATGCACCCTATTATTCGGTCCAGCTTGTCTTCCACTGGTCCTAACTTGGGAACCGCCGCACCTGAAATGATGTCTACATGTTTTTGATAGGTTAATTTTTTTTGTGTGGTGTGTGTTGTGATAAGAAACTATTCCATCACCTTGATCTTTATGTGTCTTTGGATGGTCATTAACCAATGATCCACGATTTGGTATATGTGTGAGTTGTCTTTTCATGTATCTGAATAATAATTTATTGTAATTTTATTTATCTAAATGTCTATGAATGATCTATGCATATCACTACATCTTTGTGTAAAGTTGGAACAATATAATTTATTTTCTGGCTTTTTCATATTGCCTGAACTTTTTCTGATGTGATTGACACAAAGTAGAGTTGACTAATACAGATCGGACCAAGTATACAAATATTACATTTTAAAATTATGTTTCCAAGTACGATGATGATATAAACTTGAGGCATATACTAAAGGGATTATAGGAAAATGGAAGCAAGTTTAACACAGTTAAGCAATCATTTGAACACACATAAATTAGGACACATGCTTCAGTTTATTATCTACTAAAATTTCCTATCCCGTGGCAACGCACGGGCATTTGTCCTAGTAATAGAAAAGGGGCTAGCCCGGTTGGAAAAGAATAATTATCATTGTTTCTTTTTTTTTTGTAAAGAACGAAATTATCTTTTTAACATGTGGTTGATTGTACACATACCATTTGCATCGAATAAAAACGTAACTAGTCCTGTAATTCTGAATTTTGTTTGGTCATCTGCAGTAGTTTTGATATCAATATGAACACAAAGGATATCTCCTGCTCTCCTGCCTGCAGGTCAAACGGCAAATTGCTGCAGTTTCGAGCCCATATTTCATTGGGGAACATATTGTCTAATGGCTTCGTGTGTACAAAGAACCATGTGTCATTATGAGATTCTGCGTAGTGCCTTGGTGGGTAGATAGGGGAACAATTATGGGTCCCTGCTTCATATATAAACGAACAAAGAGAAACTTAAAAAATTTGTTATAGGACTTGTTAGCTGATTGTACAATATTCTAGAGTTAACGACAAGTATGTGAAGAATTTTATTAACCTCTGGATATGGTTAGCCTAGAAGTTCATTTAGTATAGTACATATGGTAACCGGGATACCTTCTATTCCTACATGGTTTTACTGGAACTTGTGTGACTGGAGTACAGTATGAAAGAGAATCAAGGGTTTGGTTTTATGGTCAATGAGTGTTATAGAAAAAAAAATCATTGAGTATGTTCATCCTGGACATGAAAGTTTCTCAGCATTTGGACCGAGATAAGCTTAGCTGAAGACGGCAAAAAATTATAGTGTGCTAATGGTTGATAAGCTAGTGGATCCATAAGCCGTTTTTTTCTAGTGGATGTGATCTCACCATCTGCTGTGGTCTTGGAAACATCTTATATCTGAATCATGTGTGGATGTTTCACAATCCTATTGGTAGCAGCATATACTCGTTGCCATCACTGGCATAAAACCTCCTCATAGTTTTATTCATGTACAAACACTTCAATGTATTGATTCTCATTCGTTACTTTTTACTTGCTTTATATAGGTTTGCCAGTGCATTGCCATGGAACTGGAACAAAGTACAGAGTCTGGCGGTAGCGCCATTCCTGGAGATAGAGCACACATGTGAATCTGAAAGTCACTTCTGTTTGTTGCAGGAAAATTTAAGAATAAAAATGTTGCTAATGTAATATGATAAATTTGTGATGAAAATATATGCATTTCCAACCTATGATAAAGATTGTTTCTCATGTGTGTTTTTTGGCTATTTGCTATGTCAAACTTGCGAGCATCCTAGGCCAGCCATGCCATCCATTTTTAGATTGTACATATTGTATCTATCTAGGACCTAACTGTAATTGTACCTAAACCCTAATTGGCCTATATATAAACACAGGAACCCCACGGTCTTTACCGTGCGAGGCTTCCCCCCAATACCGTTCTACATGGTATCAGCCTAAAAACCCTAAAACACCGATCCTTCTCCACCGAGCCGCCGCCGCCGGGTCTAACCCTAGCCGCCGTCGCCGCTCTTCCTTCCGCTGCCACCGATGGCCACCTACCTGAGTTCCTTCTCCCCGGCCTCTAGCGCCATCGTCTCCGCCAACAACAGCGCCCCCGCCCCCTACCCTCCGGTAGTGCCCCGCGCCACGTCGGCCCCGTTGTCCTCTCCTTCGACGTCGGGAACTACACCAAGTGGGTGATCTACATGCGCGCCTCTCTCGGTCGCACCGGGCTCATCGGCCACGTCGACGACACTACTGCGGCCGCCCCCACTAACGCCGAGTGGGCCTCCGTGGACTACACCGTCCTCAACGTGCCGCATGCCGCCATCGACGAGGACGTCGCCGACATGGTCCTCTCCCGCAACCAGACTGCGCGCCAGCTGTGGCTCGCCATCCTCGAGCTCTTCTCCGCAAACAAGGCCAGCAAAGCCATCTACTTCGACTTTCGTCAGCTGGTCCAGGGCGCCTCCTCCATCACCGAGTACTGCCGGAGCCAGAAGAACATCGCCGATGCCGTCTCCGAGAACAACTCCCATGTGTCGGATCGCGCGCTCATCCTCAATACCATGCACGGTCTCGCGCCCCGCTTCTCCTCCGCGACCACGATGATCTCCATGATGGACCCGCTGCCCACCTTCCTCCGCGTCCGGAGCATGCTCCTTATGGAGGAGATGCAGCGGGCTAACGCCGCCACCACCGCCGCTTCCACCGCCCTTGTCGCCCAAGCCCGCCCCCAACAGGTGGCATGCACCAGCCCAGGCTGCCACGGCGACTCCAATGCCGGCAAGCCCAAGACCGCCACCAAGCCCAAGGGCAAAACCGGCGGCAAGCAAGGCGGTGCTCAAAGGGCAGCGACGCGTGCCCCCACTGGACCGTGGGTGTGCTTCTCCCCGGGGGCTGTGCCCTGCGTGCATCCTCCGGCCCTGTCATCGTCGGCCCTCGGCCCCAGGTGCACTTCACCACGGTGCCCACGGCCACGCCCGTCTACCAGTCCGCACTGTGTCCTCCTCCTCGCCAACCTGGGACAACGCAGGGCAGATCGCCGCCCTCAACAGCCTCTACGAGCAGGGTGGCTGGGTCATGGACTCCGGCGCCACCTCCCACATGACCAACGACGAGGGTAACATCCTATTTTCCGCACCACTCTCCACTCCACATTTTTTTACTGTCGGCAACGGCTCGTCCGTCCCGATATCTTCCTTGGGTTACACTTCCTTTAGGTCTCCTTCAGGAAAAATCTTCAAACTCAATCATGTGCTTCTTGTTCCTCACTTAATTTGCAATCTTTTGTCTATTCGCAAATTTACTCGAGACAATTCAAGTTCTGTTGAGTTTGACGCTCTTGGTTTTTCTATGAAGGATCTGAAGACTCGTCGCCGTGATCCTTCGCTGCAATAGTGAAGGGGATCTCTACACGTTTCCTGGCCGTCCGCGTCATGCTCCACCCACCGCCATCGCCATGCTAGCCTCCGCCTCCGCTGACCTCTGGCACCAACGACTTGGACATCCCGGTCAGGATGCTATGTCGACACTGCAGAAATTATCTTTCATTCAGTGTCATAAAGTTAGGCTCACGTCCGTTTGCCACACATGTCAACTTGGCAAACCAATGCGTCTGCCGTTTAGTTCGTCAACTACAGCATCTAGTGCCAAGCTTGATTTGATACATTGTGATTTGTGGACATGGCCAATTATAAGTAATTCTGGTTTTCGCTATTATCTTGTCATTGTCGATGATTACTCTCACTTTTATTGGTCTTTTACGTTGCATAAAAAATCTTGTGCTACTCGCACCTTGGAAACTTTTTTCGCATATGCTGGCACTCAATTTGGCACCTCCATACGCTCTCTCCAAACCGACAACGGTACCGAGTTCCTCAACAAACGTGTTGATACTCTTCTCTGTACACACGGTACGACACTCCAAACGTGTTCATATACCTCTCAATAGAACGGCAAGGCGGAGCATGTGTTTTGCACCATCAACGTGCACACGCTCATGTTCCATGCTAGTTTTTCGGAGTCGTTTTGGGTAGAAATTTTGGCTACGGCCACGTTTCTCCTCAATTGCCGACCATGCAAAGCCATCGGCTCGTCCATTCTGTTCACGCGTCTCCATGGTCGTCCTCCTCCATACCAGACTCTCCGGGTCCTTGGTTGCCTTTGTTATCCCAATGTTGCATCCACGACTCGTCACAAGCTTCGGCCTCGTTCCAAGCCTTGTGTCTTCCTCGGCTACCCCTCTCAACACCGTGTATACCGCTGTTACAACATCTCCTCAGGAAAAATAATCATCTCCCGCCATGTTGTTTTCAATGAGGGTGTTTTTCCGTTTCAGCATACTCCGGCACGGTCTGCGACATCGCTGCCATATCAACGACGCCTGAACTTCCTCTTCGCCGACCTTCAGGCTCTGTCGACATTGGCTGCCCCGCGGCAGCCTCCAGTGGCCTTGTCCGCGTCCTCCGACACCGAGGCTCCCTCTGCCAGGGCTGCTGCCACGCCCCTCCGCCCGCTGCCACCACCCCGGACGTGGCTCCCGAGGTGACCCGCAGCCGTGCTCCCGTGCGTGGTGGCGCTCGCACACCACGTGTGCCGTCCACGCCGCCCGCCGTCATCACCACCCGTTCCGGCTGGTCCGTTCGCCCTAAGGACCGGCTGAACCTCTGCGCCTCGGACTCCGTCGACAAGGTGCCCACTACGGCTCGGCAAGCTCTCCAGGATCCTATCTGGCGTGCTGCTATGGCGGCTGAGCACCAGGCCCTCATCGACAACAGCACCTGGTCTCTCGTGCCCCGGCCTCCTCGTGCTAACATGGTCACGGGCAAGTGGATCTTTCGGCACAAGTTCCACTCCGATGGCTCCCTTGCTCGGCGCAAGGCGCGCTGGGTCGTCCGTGGTTACTCCCAGCGCCCCGGCATAGACTACGACGAGACTTTCAGTCTCGTCGTCATGCCCGCCACCATTCGCCTCGTTCTCCACCTCGCCGTTTCCAGCTCTTGGCCTATCACTAGTAGGAAAAGCCTCATCAGTGGCGCACGAAAATTTGATTCTGTGGCGCACCGGTGGTGCGCCACAGAAATGTCGCCACAAAAATAAGCTTTCTGTGGCGCACCTGGTCGTGCGCCACAGAAATAAGGTTTCTGTGGCGCACTTGTTCTTAGGTGCGCCACAGAAAAGCGTGCGCCACAGAATTGCTTCTTAGTGCGCCACATAATTTGCTTGTATTATACACGATTTTGTGCTGCCTGCTATACATATGCAGTTTATACACAGCAATACAGATACACAATACAGCATTCAGATATAATATAAATATCATGTACATTGCACAGATATAACATAGACATCATCATCACATTACTTAGAGCCCGATCGAGATACATATATAGTGGCAAGTGTCAAATGTTTTGCATACAACTCTTAATTCATACAAAATTCACAATTTCGAGATACAAAGTAGTCTTCATCCGGTTCCTCCTTTGCTCCGTCATCTCTACCCACCAGGCTCGCTTGCATCGGGGTCCTTCCATCCAGTTCCTACTATGATGAAAATGGAAGAAAGTGAGACCAACAAGTATCCGATGCACAAGAGAAATGGAATAAATGCCTCATACATTGTTGGTCAACAAAAATATTAACATTCAGGGACGGTGTAAGTGAGACCAAGTCCGATGCACAAGAGATTGATATTTGTGCTATCTTACCAGTGCTCACTTACGCCGCCCCGAGTGTACGGTGACCAAACATTTTAATCATCGGCATTTTGAAAATGTCAAAGCAAATGGAATGACAAAATGGAATAAGTGCCTCATACATTGTTGGTCAACACAAATATTAACATTTAGGGATGGCGTAAGTGAGACCAAGTCCGATGCACAAGAGATTGATATTTGTGCTATCTTACCAGGCTCACTTACGCCACCCCCAAGTGTACGGTGACCAAGCATTTTAATCATCGGCATTTTGAAAATCTCAAAGCAAATGGAATGACAAAATGGAATAAGTGCCTCATACATTGTTGGTCAACACAAATATTAACATTTAGGGATGGGGTAAGCGAGGCCAGGTAGGATGCACAAGAGATTGATATTTGTGCTATCTTACCAGGCTCACTTACGCCACCCCCAAGTGTACGGTGACCAAGCATTTTAATCATCGGCATTTTGAAAATCTCAAAGCAAATGGAATGACAAAATAGAATATGTGCCTCATACATTGTTGGTCAACACAAATACTTTGCGAAGGGCCCCTTTCCCTGGTCGGCGTTCCGTCAACGGGTGCTTGACGACACAACAACGCCGATCTGCATCTCCGGCGCGTGAACCACGCCGGTCCTCGCTGTCCAGCTGAACGAGTCCTTGATGCAACGACCGTGCCGGCTCTGCCCAGCATTATGCCGGGCCGTGTTGCCGCGCTTCAAGCCGTGTGTCCCGCGCCCGCATCGTTCGCCTTCTTGCCCGGTGAACCAATAGGCTGATCGTTGGAATAAGGAAACCGATGACAGCCGGTCGCAAGATTAAATTGCGATCGGCCGTCATCGGCTTCGTTATTCCAACGATTAGTCTATTCGTTCACCGGGCAAGAAGGCGAAGAGTGCAGGGCGCATGATCGACACGGCTCCGAAGCGCGACAACAGGGGTCGGCATGATGCTAGGGAGGCTGGCACCGTCTTGGCATTAAGGACTCGTTCACGCACCGGACGGCGAGAGAAGAAAAGTGGTGCTGCGCCGGAGAGGCATGTCGGCGTTGTTGTCTCATCAAGGACTCGTTCACCGAACGGCGGCCGGGAAAGGGGGGCTCGTCTACAAAGTATATTGCGGCGTATAGGTGACCAAACATTCTAATCATCGGCACTAAAATGGAAGAAAGGCCAATGCAATTAAGAAGTAGCTAGTATGAACTAAATGGAATGCCTCATACTTTGTTGGTCGAAATAAATATGAACATCCCGGGATGGCGTAAGTGAGGCCAGGTAGGATGCACAAGATATTGATATTTGTGCCATCACACCAAGCCTCACTTGCTCCACCCCCGAGTGTACGAGTGATCGACCAACCATCTAATCATCGACAAGTAAATCACTTGGGGTAATGTTAAAATGTTTGTCTCCATATTTGGGAGACATTTTTAATATTGGAGTCTAGCTAATGGAAATCAAGAACTAGTCTTGATCTCCAAATGGTGATTAGAGGGAATTTATTCATCTTAAGCAACATTAGGGACAAATGGGATCATATATGCAAGGGACTTGGGTCATTTGGATCATAAGGCATCAATTAAGGAGGCAACCAGGGACAAAGGGAAACATTTGATGATCCATTATCATAGGCAACAAATCAGCAACTTTTTCCCCTCTAATCTAGCTAGAGTCCTTAAAAGAAATCCATCATAAGCATGGTCAAATACACATATATAGCATTTGGAGAGCAAACAAGCAAGTAGCCATATCACTCAATCCAATAATATAGTAATTTGGATCATAAGGCATCAATTAAGGAGGCAACCAGGGACAAATTAAGGGAAACATTTGATGATCCAAGTAAGTGCATGACACTTTGAGCTACCCAAGAATAAAGGCCAACAAGTGGATAAACATCTCGCTCAACCATTTCTTGCACTAGAGGAAAAGTAACCAACATTGAAACTTGAATAGTCAAGTGACACTACAAGCAGCTCACACACACATACAAACACATGTGTTGACAAGAACTAATGGATATCAAGAACTAGTCTTGATCTCCAAATGGTGATTAGAGGGAATTTATTCATCTTAATTAAGCAACATTAGGGACAAATGGGATCATGCAAGGGACTTGGATCATTTGGATCATAAGGCATCAATTAAGGAGGCAACCAGGGACAAAGGGAAACATTTGATGATCCATTATCATAGGGACATAAGTCAAGATGCTCAAACACACATAGCATGCATGGAGCGAGATGCTCCAAAGGGATTATTCATCACTTGGTATATAGACCAAGTGATGCCGGCAAAAGAGAGGCCAATCAAGAACCAAGAAATCAAGTAAGTGATAGATATGCCTAAACAAGCAACAACACATAGCATATCCTAGCCTAACCGGATGAGACAAGTCTTGGTAGCCAACTCGAATCACCTAGCACCACCTAGCCTTTTAAAACCATCGAAATAGATCCTTTTTCTTCAAAGGATACCACGAGTGGCATTCATTTACATGATCCCCTACTGTGGATATCTCTATTTTCATCAAAGCCAACACAAGAAATAGAAATTTATCATTACTCAGTTGAGTTCAAAACAAAGCTAAGACATCACTGGCTGAGCTAAGACATCAAGCTTCTGGCCAGGGAGCATTCTTTATTTTTAGGGAACTATATGAACTATATGCACATGATCCAGTAAGCATCCCCACTAATCAGAGCATTATAAGCATACCATAAGCTCACAAGAATCCATCAAGTAAATCATCGTGGGTCCAAAAACTTGGGGTCCAGAAAACTAATCCCAACAGAGAATTACTTGGGGTCCGTAAAACTAATCCCAGTGCCAACCAAGAGCAACTATAAATATGTATGTATACAAGCCCACCAAGTAGCATTTCATGCATTTAAATTCCTATGAACCAGCTTAACCTCACCGAGCACAACAAGCATTTAAATGAACAAGTAGCATCAAATTCCTATGAACCCATCAAGAAAATTGTTAACAGCTAACCTCACCGAGCACAACAAATGAACCAAGTAGTAATAAGCCATCAAGATTAACGATTAACCTCACCGAGCACAACAAATGAACCAAGTGTAGCATCAAATGAACCAACCGAGCAGCAATGCATCACTAGCAGCAATGCATCCAGAGCCAACAAATGAACCAAGTAGCATCAAGATTAACGACTAAGCATCACTAGCAAGCAATGCATCAAGATTAACGACTAAGCCCACCAGTAGCATCAAGATTAACCAACCGAGCGAGCATTTCGTCGAGCACGTTGTGCTCGCGCGGGGAGGAAGAGGGAGGGGAGGGGAGGGAGCTCACCGACGATTTGGAGAGTCGTGGAGGAGCTCACCGACGACGACGGCAGGGGTGGAGGTCGCGGCGGCTCCTCCACCTTGACGCGGCGGCGGCTCCTCCACCTTGACGCCGCGCCGGCCCTCCTCCTCCACGCCGCAGCGGCTTGTGCTGCTGGTGGCGGGGATGGGTGGAGCGTGGCGGCATCCGGCCCTCGCGGAGGAAGGCGGCGGCGGCGGCGACGAGCGGACGGCAGCGCTCGCCATGGAAGGCGGCGGCGCGGGGAGAGATGGGAGAGAGGGGAGAGGAACTGTCTGGCGAGGGAGGGGTACGGCCTTGATATAGACACGTTATTTCTGTGGCGCATCCAGACAAGTGCGCCACAGAAAACAGTATTTCTGTGGCGCACCGAGGCCAGTGCACCACAGAACACGTTATTTCTGTGGCGCACCAGGTGCAGTGCGCCGTAGAAAAGGTAAGACCAATGGTTGGGCGTGACAGGATGTGGGCCCCACCAAGTTTTTGTGGCGCAGCGTTCCGTAGTGCGCCACAAAATTAAGCTATTTCTGTGGCGCACCCAGTATGGTGCGCCACAAAACAATATTCTGTGGCGCATTTTTAGTGGTGCGCCACAAAACTAAGCTTTGCCTATAAGGGTTTTCCTACTAGTGTATACGTCAGCTTAACGTCAAAAATGCCTTCCTCCATGGCACTCTTGATGAAGTTGTCTACTGCCAACAGCCTCCAGGATTCGTCGACCCTAGCAGGCCTGAGCATGCGTGTTGTTTGCACAAATCCCTCTACGGATTGAAGCAAGCTCCCCGCGCCTGGTACCAGCGGTTTGCTGCCTACATCGCCACCATGGGTTTTGTCGCCCCCATCACCGACACTTCCTTGTTCGTGCTCCGCTCTGGGCATGACACGGCTTACCTGCTCCTCTACGTCGATGATATCATCATCACCGCTTCAACCACGCCTCTTCTTCAGCAGCTGCTCGACATGCTCCACAGTTAGTTCGCCATGACGGATCTCGGTGACCTTCACTACTTCCTTGGGATCGCCATCACGTGCTCCTCCGCTGGGCTGTTCTTGCCTCAGCGACAGTACGCCGCCGATGTTCTTCAGCGTGCTGGCATGGCTGAGTGTCACCCATCCATGACCCCCGTCGACACTCAAGCCAAGCTCTCCGCAAGTGATGGTGACTTTCTTCCAGACGGTACGGAGTATTGCATTCTAGCTGGTACACTTCAGTACCTCACTCTCGCGCGCCCGAACATCTCCTACGCCGTTCAGCAGATATGCCTTCACATGCATGCTCCTCACACGTCTCCCCTCGCATTGGTGAAGCGTGTTCTTCGGTACGTGCGTGGTACCATGGACTTTGTACTGCATCTTCGCGTGTCGTCCTTGACCTCCCTAACTGCTTATTCTGACGCCGACTGGGCTGGTTGTCCGGACTCTCGTCGATCCACGTCGGGCTACTGCATCTACTATGGAGACAGTCTGATCTCTTGGTCCTCTAAGCGCCACACTACTATCTCTCGCTCCAGTGCTGAAGCTGAGTATCGAGCCGTTGCTCATGCAGTGGCTGAATGCTGTTGGCTTCGTCAACTTCTTCAGGAGCTTCATCGCCCCCTCGCCACAACCACGCTTGTCTACTGCGACAATGTCTCTGCCATCTACATGTCATCCAATCCAGTGCAACACCGCTGCACCAAGCACATTGAGATTGACATCCACTTTGTCCGAGAGCGTGTCTCTCTTGGTGAAGTTTGGGTCTTGCATGTCCCCTCTGCCCTACAGTTCGCTGATGTCATAACGAAGGGACTACCGAGCCAGCTCTTCCTCTATTTTCGGTCCAGTATCTGCGTTCGAGAACCTCCCGCTGCGACTGCGGGGGGTGTTAGATTGTACATATTGTATCTATCTAGGACCTAACTGTAATTGTACCTAAACCCTAATTGGCTGAGTGCCCAATATATAAACACAGGAACCCCACGGCCTTTACTGTGCGAGGCTTCCCCCAATACCGTTCTACATCCATGTCAATAAAATGACTTTATTATGTGGATAGGGCATATAACTCATACAATTGATAAGATATACTGACCAATCCTGCTCTCTAGAAGTACTAAGTCTGTTTACCGATAACTTTGATTATCACCATCTTTGGAGGGAGTTAGTTATTTACAAAAAGTTTCTATTGACTGTATATATATCTTAAATGTGCATTTTTTTTAAATAGATGTAATCATGTAACACTGTCACATTCATCAGAAACGGGTCAAAATTATGTTGTTGGCAGTGCACCTAGCATTGGAGACAATTGTAAATATTAAATTCAGATATTGGAGAGTACTACAATATTGGGAAAAATTCTGCGATTGACGGATCATATATGTGGACAATGTCATTATTGAAGATTTATGCAAAGTTAGGAATTCCTTAGTTTGTGATGATGTTCATTTAAGAGCAGGTGCTATTGTTGAACCTAGATGCGTACTATCATTTAAGGTAAGTCCCTACACTATTGATATTGCTATCACTACATGAAAGCCACAAGGACCCAACGGCTAGAACCTGTGCCAACGGCGACGACATTTTATCGGGGCCGTCGGCACAGAACCTGGTCCTGGCTGTCCACCAACGGAGCCGTCGTCACATCTTAGCCGTAGACACAGGTTTCTTTGTGTCGTCGGCACAAATTGGACCATCGACACAGGTTCTCGTGCCCCGAGGGTGACCGTCATCACAAATGAACCCATCGGCACAGGGTCATGCGCATGGACCTGGGAGATTGCGCCGTGACGGCGTGGCAACGGATTCAGGCCTATACTCATTTATTTATTACTCTCAATTATTTTAATGTGGTTATATTTTTTCACCAATTGTAGGGATTCGTACCATCCGAGAAATTGCGTAAGTGTTATACGTGTGATTATCTGAGAGGGTGGGAATACCCCCAAAACTTGTGTGTGTTCACATGGTATGTACACAAGTATGGTGGGATGTTGTTGGATCCAATGTTGAACCCCTCGGTGTGTCCGGCTACACGCAGATGCGCTGACGACACTTAGGCATGTTTTGAACGTACGTATATGAGGAACTCTCGGGAGGGGCCAACCCGAGGAAACTTTGAGAGCATATGGACTGATACTAATCACCACATGTCCCCATGACCAAACCAATCTCAAATGAAGGGATAAATCCACCCGGGCACCGCCGTTGGTATGTAGTTAATGTTGTAGATCGCACGGTCAACGGATTAGGGTTTCTCTAGATGCCGCATTTCGAGGGTGGAAATGCCCCCAAAACTTGTGTGTGTCCACATGGTGTGTACACAAGTGTGGTGGAGTGTTTTTAGATCCAATGTGGAACCCCGGGTGTGTGCGGCTACACACACATGCGCTGACGGCACCTAGGCATGTTCTGGACGTATAGGGGGAACTCCCGGGAGGGGCCAACCCGAGAGAACCTTGAGAAAATATGGGCTGATCCTTGTCACCACATTTCCCTATGACCTAACCAAGCTCAAATGAAGGCATAAGTCCACCATGGCACCGCCGCTGGTATGTAGTCAATGTCGTAGACCGTGCGGTCAATGGATTAGGGTTTCTGTGGATGCCACACCTCAGAGGGTGGGATGTAATGTCCCAGGTTTAGAGACGATCGAGGGGTAGATTTTAGAAAGGGATGTGCATTGCATTGTAATTTACGGGGAAATTTCGCGCTTTTAAACAAAAACTGCATCGAAGGGGGACAAGTTTCTCTCTCGACACCTTACAGGGTTAGGGTTTCGAGAGTGCGACAAACTTGTTTCCCATCTAATTAAATTAGAGTTTTGAGAAAAGAGGGGAGAGTTTACATCATAACTTAAGTTGCATGATTGAATTCAAACCTAAGTTGAATTTGAATTTCAAATTCAAACATCAAACAAATATCTCATAAATTCAATTGTGAGGAAATTCATTAAGTAAATTATAAATAATAAACAATATGAACAATTAAACTATAGTAAAGCTCATTAGAGAAAACTTTGAGCTTTATTGATTAACACACAAGATACATTGTCTTTACATTATTCATAATGGAAATAAATGAAATATTACAACACATTACAAGAATTGGAGAAATGAAAGAATAAAAGAAAATAAAAAGAAAAGTACAAGGATGAATCCTATCCTAAATACTACAAGATCATCTTCACTTGATCTTGGAATTGACGATCCCCATATCCATTTTTGATCATCATCTTGATTCCCTGCACATAAAAAGCAAAGCAACAATTATGCCAAGTGGCATTGCCACTTGGTAGGTTAGAAAGAAAATGGCAACAGAGAGGATATGCTCACAGCTCTGCCGAGCTGATCCTCTCCAAGCCAAGTGCAAAGTATCAGGAACACACACACACAGGCAGCTCACACTGCATGTGTGCATGCTCACCAGCACACACACACACAGGGGGAGTCACCAACACATGCCAGGTTAAGCTGTCGAGCAGGGAAGCAAAGGCCAGCCATATAAAAGCTTTTCCAAGCCAAACCCTAGTCACTTGTTCAGCCATCGACAAGCAGCACTGGTAAGTCATCAAGAACACAAGAACACAAGAACACATGAACAGCCACTGCTGTTCAACCAGCTAACTCACCACAGTACCGAATCAAGCTCACCAGGAGGAGCAGGGCAAGTAATCAACCACAAGAACAACACAGAAGCAATCCTCTACACCAACAAACCATCTAGGAGCTGGAGTGAGGTATAAACAAGATCAACCTAAGCAAAACCCTGTTTTGCTCATAAATAAGCATACACTTGCATCACAGAATCAAATAAGGGTAGGAAACCTGGATGTATCATCACTTGGTTGCAAAACCATTTGGTGCCAGTAAATAAAGCAAAGGCTAGAAGGAAAACAACCAAGGGAACACTGGTTGTGTCAACACAGTGACACAACCAGAGAAATCCATCATGGATTTGATCCTAATTAGCCATTCAAAGTCACCAAGCACCTAACAGTCTAGCTACACCATCGAATGGTAGAAATACTAGTTTCTACTAGTATTGTCAACATCAAAAGGCTTCCGGCAATCAAACATGATCAGCCGTAAAGCAATTGTCCATGCACAGCAAGCCATAGAAAGGGGGAGCTACCCTTGACAGCATTACAGTGCTGCCAGGGCTACCTCAACCCACAGCCAACACTTAGAACCACCACATCATCACCAGAAAGGTTCAATAGAGGGCTAGGGTATTGATGTCTACGGGAGCTTCTATTCTTGTAGACAGTGTTGGGCCTCCAAGAGCAGAGGTTTGTAGAACAGCAGCAAGTTTCCCTTAAGTGGATACCCAAGGTTTATCGAACTCAGGGGAGGAAGAGGTCAAAGATATCCCTCTCATGCAACCCCGCAACCACAAAGCAAGAAGTCTCTTGTGTCCCCAACACACCTAATAGGTGCACTAGTTCGGCGAAGAGATAGTGAAATACAGGTGGTATGAGTATATATGAGCAAGTAGCAACGGTGCCGTGAAAAGTGCTTGCCGGCGTGTAGTTGATGGTGGTAGTATTGCAGCAGATAGTAACACAGTAGAAACAAGAAACAAGCGATAGTAACTCAAGCAGTATTTAGGAACAAGGCCTAGGGATTAGACTTTCACTAGTGGACACTCTCAACTTTGATCACATAACAGAATAGATAAATGCATACTCTACACTTTTGTTGGATGATGAACACATTGCGTAGGATTACACGAACCCTCAATGCCGGAGTTAACAAGCTCCACAATAATGCTCATGTTTTAGTAACCTTTAGTGTAAGATAGATCAACGAGACTAAACCAAGTACTAGCATAGCATGCACACTATCACCTTCATGCATATGTAGGAGGAATAGATCACATCAATATTATCATAGCAATAGTTAACTTCGCAATCTACAAGAGATCATGATCATAGCATAAACCAAGTACTAACACGGTGCACGCACTGTCACCTTTGCACACATGCAGGAGGAATAAAACTACTTTAATAACACATCACTAGAGTAGAACATAGATAAATTGTGATACAAACACATTGCAATCATAAAGAGATATAAATAAGCACCTCACTATGCCATTCAACAGTGAATAAGTATTCTGTGAAATCTAGCCTAAGAGACCCACACGGTGCACACACTGTCACCTTTACACACGTGGGACGAGGAGTCTCCGGAGATCACATAAGTAAAACTCACTTGACTAGCATAATGACATCTAGATTACAAGCATCATCATATGAATCTCAATCATGTAAGGCAGCTCATGAGATTATTGTATTGAAGCACATAGGAGAGAGATGAACCACATAGCTACCGGTACAGCCCCGAGCCTCGATGGAGAACTACTCCCTCCTCATGGGAGCAGCAGCGGTGATGAAGATGGCGGTGGAGATGGCAGCGGTGTCGATGGAGAAGCCTTCCGGGGGCACTTCCCCGCTCCGGCAGGGTGCCGGAACAGAGATCCTGTCCCCCAGATCTTGGCTTCGCGATGGCGGCGGCTCTGGAAGGTTTTCGTGGGTTTCGTCAATCGTCATAGGGTTTTCTGATCCAGGGGCTTCTTATAGGCGGAGAGGCGGCGCAGGAAGGTCGAAGGGGGGCCCACACCCTAGGGGGGCGCCCCCCCCCTTGGCCGCGCCGGGGTATGGTTTGGTGGCCCTGCTCCCCTTCTCTGGCGGTTCTCGTGTGTTCTGGATGCTTCCGGGCAAAATAGGAACCTGGGCATTGATTTCGTCCGATTCCGAGAATATTTCGTTACTAGGATTTCTGAAACCAAAAACAGCAGAAAACAGGAACTGGCACTTCGGCATCTTGTTAATAGGTTAGTTCCAGAAAATGCACGAATATGACATAAAGTGTGCATAAAACATGTAGATAACATCAATAATGTGGCATGGAACACAAGAAATTATCGATACGTTGGAGACGTATCAGCATCCCCAAGCTTAGTTCTCGCTCGTCCCGAGCGGGTAAAACGATAACAAGGATAATTTCTGGAGTGACATGCCATCATAATCTTGATCATACTATTTGTAAAGCATATGTAGAGAATGCAGCGATCAAAACAATGTGTATGACATGAGTAAACAATTGAATCATAAAGCAAAGACTTTTCATGAATAGCACTTCAAGACAAGCATCAATAAGTCTTGCATAAGAGTTAACTCATAAAGCAATAATTCAAAGTAAAGGTATTGAAGCAACACAAAAGAAGATTAAGTTTCAGCGGTTGCTTTCAACTTGTAACATGTATATCTCATGGATAATTGTCAATGCAAAGCAATATAACAAATGCAATATGCAAATATGTAAGAATCAATGCACAGTTCACACAAGTGTTTGCTTCTTGAGGTGGATAGAAATAGGTGAACTGACTCAACATTGAAAGTAAAAGAATGGTCCTCCATAGAGGAAAAGCATCAATTGCTATATTTGTGCTAGAGCTTTGATTTTGAAAACATGAAACAATTTTGTCAATGGTAGTAATAAAGCATATGCATCATGTAAATTATATCTTATAAGTTGCAAGCCTCATGCATAATGTACCAATAGTGCCCGCACCTTGTCCTAATTAGCTTGGGTTAACACTGATCATCATTGCATAACATATGTTTCAACCAAGTGTCACAAAGGGGTACCTCTATGCCGCCTGTACAAGGGTCTAAGGAGAAAGTTCGCATTGGATTTCTCGCTTTTGATCATTCTTCAACTTAGACACCCATACCGGGACAACATAGACAACAGATAATGGACTCCTCTTTTAATGCTTAAGCATTCAACAACAGGTAATATTCTCATAAGAGATTGAGGTTTTATGTCCAAACTGAAACTTCCACCATGATTCATGGCTTTAGTTAGCGGCCCAATGTTCTTCTCTAACAATATGCATACTCAAACCATTTGATTGTGAAAACCGCCCTTACTTCAGACAAGACGAACATGCATAGCAACTCACATGATAACCAACAAAGAATAGTTGATGGCGTCCCCAGAAACATGGTTATCGCACAACAAGCAACTTAATAAGAGATAAAGTGCATAAGTACATATTCAATACCACAATAGTTTTTAAGCTATTTGTCCCATGAGCTATATATTGCAAAGGTGAATGATGGAATTTTAAAGGTAGCACTCAAGCAATTTACTTTGGAATGGCAGGAAAATACCATGTAGTATAGGTAGGTATGGTGGACACAAATGGCATGGTGGTTGGCTCAAGTATTTTGGATGCATGAGAAGTATTCCCTCTCGATACAAGGTTTAGGCTAGCAAGGTTTATTTGAAACAAACACAAGGATGAACGGTACAGCAAAACTCACATAAAAGACATATTGAAAACATTATAAGACTCTACACCGTCTTCCTTGTTGTTCAAACTCAAAACTAGAAATTATCTAGACCTTAGAGAAACCAAATATGCAAACCAAATTTTAGCATGCTCTATGTATTTCTTCATTAATGGGTGCAAAGCATATGATGTAAGAGCTTAAACATGAGCACAACAATTGCCAAGTATCACATTACACAAGACATTTATAGCAATTACTACATGTATCATTTTCCAATTCCAACCATATAACAATTTAACGAAGAGGAAACTTCGCCATGAATATTATGAGCTAAGAACACATGTGTTCATATGAACCAGCGGAGCGTGTCTCTCTCCCACACAAGCATGATGTAATCCAATTTATTCAAACAAAAACAAAAACAAAAGCACACAGACGCTCCAAGTAAAGCACATAAGATGTGGCCGAATAAAAATGTAGTTTCAGGGGAGGAACCTGATAATGTTGTCGATGAAGAAGGGGATGCCTTGGGCATCCCCAAGCTTAGACGCTTGAGTCTTCTTGATATATGCAGGGATGAACCACCGGGGGCATCCCCAAGCTTAGAGTTTTCACTCTTCTTGATCGTAGTATATCATCCTCCTCTCTTGACCCTTGAAAACTTCCTCCACACCAAACTCGAAACAACTCATTAGAGGGTTAGTGGACAATAAAAATTAACATGTTCAGAGGTGACACAATCATTCTTAACACTTCTGGACATTGCATAAAGCTACTGGACATTAATGGATCAAAGAAATTCATCCAACATAGCAAAAGAGGCAATGCGAAATAAAAGGCAGAATCTGTCAAAACAGAACAGTCCGTAAAGATGGATTTTATTAGGCCACCAGACTTGCTCAAACGAAAATGCTCAAATTGAATGAAAGTTGCGTACATATCTGAGGATCACTCACGTAAATTTGCATAATTTTCTGAGTTACCTACAGAGAATTAGACCCAGATTCGTGACAGACAAAGAAATCTGTTTCTGCGCAGTAATCCAAATCTAGTACTTACTTTACTATCAAAGACTTTACTTGGCACAACAAAACACAAAACTAAGATAAGGAGAGGTCGCTACAGTAGTAAACAACTTCCAAGACACAAATATAAAACAAAGTACTGTAGCAAAATAACACATGGGTTATCTCCCAAGAAGTTCTTTCTTTTTAGCCATTAAGATGGGCTCAGCAGTTTTAATGATGCACTCGCAAGAAATAGTATTTGAAGCAAAAGAGAGCATCAAGAGGCAAATTCAAAACACATTTAAGTCTAACATGCTTCCTATGCATAGGAATCTTGTAAATAAACAAGTTCATGAAGAGCAAAATAACAAGCATAGGAAGATAAAACAAGTGTAGCTTCAAAAATTTCAGCACATAGAGAGGCATTTTAGTAACATGAAAATTTCTACAACCATATTTTCCTCTCTCATAATAATATCCAGTGGTATCATGAGCAAACTCAACAATATAACTATCACATAAAGCATTCTTATCATGAGTCTCATGCATAAAATAATTACTCTCCACATAGGCATAATCAATTTTATTAGTTGTAGTGGGAGCAAATTCAACAAAGTAGCTATCATTATTATTCTCATCAAGTGTAGGAGGCATAGTATAATCACAACAAAATTTACTCTCCATAGTAGGTGGCACCAAAAGACCACTATCATTATAATCATCATAAATAGGAGGCAAAGTATCATCAAAGAAAATTTTCTCCTCAATGCTTGGGGGACTAAAAATATCATGAAAACCAGCTTCCCCAAGCTTAGAACTTTCTATATCATTATCAACAATGGTGTTCAAAGCGTTCATACTAATATTACTACCAAGCATGCAAATAAGATTTCATAGGTTTTTTAATTTTCGCATCAAACAATCCATGTTTTAAATGAGGAAACAGAATAAGAAGCTCACTCTTGTACATTATGCCAAACTAGTGTAAACAAGAAACAACAAGATGCAATTGCAGGATCTAAAGGAAATAGCTTTCAGCACACACACAACGGCGCCGGAAAAATACTTTACCTGGGACCGAAGTATGAATGCCTTTTACCTTTCCTCCCCGGCAACGGCGCCAGAAAAGTGCTTGATGTCTACGGGAGCTTCTATTCTTGTAGACAGTGTTGGGCCTCCAAGAGAAGAGGTTTGTAGAACAGCAGCAAGTTTCCCTTAAGTGGATACCCAAGGTTTATCGAACTCGGGGAGGAAGAGGTCAAAGATATCCCTCTCATGCAACCCCGCAACCACAAAGCAAGAAGTCTCTTGTGTCCCCAACACACCTAATAGGTGCACTAGTTCGGCGAAGAGATAGTGAAATACAGGTGGTATGAATATATATGAGCAGAGTAGCAACGGTGCCGTAAAAGTGCTTGCCGGCGTGTAGTTGATGGTGGTAGTATTGCAGCAAGTAGTAACACAATAGAAACGAGTAAACAAGCAAGTAGTAACTCAGCAAGTATTTAGGAACAAGGCCTAGGGATTAGACTTTCACTAGTGGACACTCTCAACTTTGATCACATAACAGAATAGATAAATGCATACTCTACACTTTTGTTGGATGATGAACACATTGCGTAGGATTACACGAACCCTCAATGCCGGAGTTAACAAGCTCCACAATAATGCTCATGTTTTAGTAACCTTTAGTGTAAGATAGATCAACGGACTAAACCAAGTACTAGCATAGCATGCACACTCGTCACCTTCATGCATATGTAGGAGGAATAGATCACATCAATATTATCATAGCAATAGTTAACTTCGCAATCTACAAGAGATCATGATCATAGCATAAACCAAGTACTAACACGGTGCACGCACCGTCACCTTTGCACACATGCAGGAGGAATAAAACTACTTTAATAACACATCACTAGAGTAGCACATAGATAAATTGTGATACAAACACATTGCAATCATAAAGAGATATAAATAAGCACCTCACTATGCCATTCAACAAGTGAATAAGTATTCTCGTGAAATCTAGCCTAAGAGACCCACACGGTGCACACACTCGTCACCTTTACACACGTGGGACGAGGAGTCTCCGGAGATCACATAAGTAAAACTCACTTGACTAGCATAATGCCATCTAGATTACAAGCATCATCATATGAATCTCAATCATGTAAGGCAGCTCATGAGATTATTGTATTGAAGCACATAGGAGAGAGATGAACCACATAGCTACCGGTACAGCCCCGAGCCTCGATGGAGAACTACTCCCTCCTCATGGGAGCAGCAGCGGTGATGAAGATGGCGGTGGAGATGGCAGCGGTGTCGATGGAGAAGCCTTCCGGGGGCACTTCCCCGCTCCGGCAGGGTGCCGGAACAGAGATCCTGTCCCCCAGATCTTGGCTTCGCGATGGTGGCGGCTCTGGAAGGTTTTCGTGGGTTTCGTCAATCGTCATAGGGGTTTTCTGATCCAGGGGCTTCTTATAGGCGGAGAGGCGGCGCAGGAAGGTCGAAGGGGGGCCCACACCCTAGGGGGGCGCGCCCCCCCCCTTGGCCGCGCCGGGGTATGGTTTGGTGGCCCTGCTCCCCTTCTCTGGCGGTTCTCGTGTGTTCTGGATGCTTCCGGGTAAAATAGGAACCTGGGCGTTGATTTCGTCCGATTCCGAGAATATTTCGTTACTAGGATTTCTGAAACCAAAAACAGCGTAGAAAACGAGGAACTGGCACTTCGGCATCTTGTTAATAGGTTAGTTCCAGAAAATGCACGAATATGACATAAAGTGTGCATAAAACATGTAGATAACATCAATAATGTGGCATGGAACACAAGAAATTATCGATACGTTGGAGACGTATCAGGTATCCAACCAGTGGTTGGCATCCAGCTAGCCCTAACAAATTCATTGAAATGATCATCACTGAATCACAGTTCACATCATTCATCCATATAGCAAGGCAAAATAAACATATAAATGAAATAGACAAGCTACTAATGTACAGAACCTTGCAGATGATCCAATGGATCATTGCAAGCATCCACTGATGCTTGGGCAAGCACCAGCACACCCAGGCCAAGCCTGTTGGATGCACACATAGCACCAGATGAGCACCAGTTAGCCAAAGAGAGGAGCACACACTTTCTCACAAGCAATTACTGATCAATTGGTCAACAGAGCACCACTAGCTCTTGCTACGGATTGCCTCATCTAAGTACAAGCAACAGGAAATAACCGAGTCATCGAAGAAAACCAACCATGTCATAACTGAATTCACAGATAATCACATAAATGATTTATGATTGTATCCGAAGCACATTAAATGCTTGATGAACCACTCGGATCATAATACACAAGCAAAGCACATATTAAATCATCACTGAATCACACTGATAAGCCAACAGTAATGCTCAATTGAGCATAATAATGAATTTGAACACAATGAACTAGCCCAGAGGCACTGGTACTTGCAAATATGCAAGGATTAACTACAACAATCAAGCTAGGGGCAAGAACCAAGGCTACACATGGTTATCCAGTAACAGCAACCACAGTTGGAGCAACATGGCAAGCCATGAGCATCAAAACTTGCTCATGAGCAAGTATAGAGGCGGCACAGAAGAAGAACTCGCATGAATATGAGCATAGGCTTAGCAGCACAAGCATAAGCTAGAGAGGGGAGAGCATCAGTACAAGCACAAGACTAGAGCGAGGCCATGGCAAGCATAGCGCAGCAGCAGCACACCCTAGGGCAAGCATAGTAGCTAGGTCGCAGCACATAGCCACAGCAGCATGGCACCTCATGGCATCTCCATGAAAGGAGACAGCCGTAGCTCAGCTAGGAGAAGGACTAGAGGAAGAAGAAGGAGGGAAGCACTTACAGGCGTAACGGAGGAAGGCACGGCCATGGCGGCACGGCGGCACACGTCGGGCGAACGACGGCGCCAAGCCATGGCCAATCCAGGCAGTCGTCGGGGCGCAGGGACTCCAGTGCAACCATGGCGGGGCACACGACCACGCCACGGCGCCAGGCTCGTCGGCAAGGACGAGATCGCGGCGATTCCCCCGCGGCCTTGTCACATGGGTGCTGGGGAAGAACGGTGGCGGCGAGGGAGAGCAAATCGACGCGGACCAATCGGTGCACCGTCGAACGGCGGTTCGGGTGGCACCACTCTCGTCGCCGGAGCTGGTCGGAGACGGCCGGCTGAACTCGGCGACGGCGAGGCGACCACGGCGTCGCGAGAGCGAGAGAGAGAGGTTAGGGTTTCCGCGCGAGGAGAGAGGAGAGGGCAAATGGGCCGACCGAGCCCAAAGGGTGGCTCGGGTTCGACCTAACCCGTTGGGCCACCTCACAGGTGGGGCCCAAGGGTATTTCAGTCATTTCACAAATTCAGATAAATGCAGAAACTTTAAAATTAAATAAGAAATTCCTAGAAGCTCAAAAAAATAAATTAAAAATATGAAAAAGGATCAGCATAAAATTCTCTATCTAAATAAAATATCAAAGAGAATTTTTGAAGACAATTAAGAATAAGTCTTAATTTGAGGATTTAAATAATGATTTAAATCACACATATTATTTTCAACAATAAAAAAATAAGTCCATTAATGCAATTGGACTTTAAAAACACCTTGACAATATTTCAAGGTTGTATTTATCCTAAATAGAGTATCTCCAAATCTATCTTAGTATTAACCTCTCATAAAATAACAACGTCATCGGAAGGGGGGAAGAAACCCTAAAAATGGAATCATACATAATTGCTTCTTTAACCATTGCCCTTATCGGACAATGATGCTATTTTTCAGAAACAGAGGACAAGGGTCAGTCCACACCTTCCAACTGCAAAACTTTGCAGTTGTTCGGGCAAGTTCATCACTTGCTCATGTCATTTGAGTATTTCTATCAAATTACTTGCAAAGTATTATGGTTATCACTATTGCATAAAAACCAAAACCACTACTTTCATAACTATGAATATGACTATGTGGTGGGCAATGGAACCATGGATTGTGTTGATATGGTGGAGGTTCCATTGCAAGGGTTAATATCCATCTAGGATTAAACAACAAATGTCGCCAGTGATTCTTGTGCCGTAATACCCGTGTTAACCATAAGATCCGGAGTGGGACGGAGTAGTCAAAAGTGTTTCCACCTCTCGTACATCAACGGATGCGCTTATCGTAGACACTTGACCCAGGTTGGGCAAGCGGTGGGGTGGGGATCCCATTCTAATTCCCCACGGTAAGTGGTCTATGATGGGTTGCAGCTACCGGCGAAGGAGTTTGGTTAACGAGTCCCAAACTGTTGTCGTGGTCGGGGTCCATCCTTAATTGGTGTAAGAGGACCGACGAGGACCCAGGGTCGGGGTATGCAACAAAGGGTGGGTGTGCGAGGCAGCGGAGGAACATGATTGGCTAGACCTTAGTTATACCGGGCCTCACACCGAAGGAAGTGTGGACGGGAAAGCTGCCCGGTTGGCACCAAGGTTAAGATCTCTTATGGGTAAAGCAACACACCTCTGCAGAGTGTAAAGAACTGTGACCTGTCACTCCCTGTTCCGGGATAAGGAACTGCGAACGCGGCCGGAAAGGAGCTCCATGAAGTTCTAGTAAGCCGGTGAAGGCTGACGGACATAGCTCTTTGAAATAAAAGCAATCTCTTGAAGAAATGTTTATCAAAACTTGCATTGGTATTAGACTTTCTGGTCTAATATCGTAGCTAGTGCATTAAACACCTCTTATCTATAATGAACTTGTTGAGTACGCTCGTACTCATACCACTCTTAAATCCCATGCTTAGATTGTCCGAATCGTCCGGAGGAGGACTACGACAAGCAATGAAGGAGCCGAGATCATCGGCTACGATGAACCAGACCTCTCAGGAGGTGTTGAAGGCGTAGACTATCTCATAGTCTACGGATCCGGGGAGGCTTCCGGAGGAGATCAAGCCTAGAGATATCCGATAGTAGTAGTAACCGAGCAGCCCGAACTCTTAGTATTTAGCTGCTCGATGAAATAAATGTATAGTTTAATGAGACTCTTATATTGTAAGCTAAGTTGGGTTCACCTCGAACCCAGGAGTATCCCTCTGAGGACCCAAGAGGAGCTCCAAGACAATATATGTTTGATGCTTGTAATAATAAGTGAATGAGTTATGGACCCTGCTATGTTCTGTTGTACTACTCTGAGGGATGTAATATTTGCGGAATGGTACTTCGTGAATGTTATATCAATGACTGGCATACTACAACATGCAGTGGTATGCAGGGTCACCACATGGGAATACCCCCAAAAATTGTGTGTGTCCACATGGTGTCTACACAAGTGTGGTGGGGTGTTGGTGGATCCAATTTTGAACCCCCGGGTGTGTCCGGATACACGCACATGCACTGACGACACTTAGGCATGTTATGAATGTATAGGGGGAACTCCCGGTAGGGGCCAACCTGAGGGAACCTTGAGAGCATATGGGCCGATCCTTGTCACCACATGTCCCTATGACCTAACCAAGCTCAAATGAAGGCACAAGTCCACCGGGGCATCGCCGCTGGGATGTAGTCAATGTTGTAGACCACGCGGTTGATACGTCCAATTTGCATCACTATTTTGTATCATAATTTGCTGTTATTCATTGATATATTTCATATTGGGACACAATACTTATGTTATTTCATCTACTTTGCATGTTTCATGATTATTTGGAGATCGCGCACCGGAGCCGGGATTCTCGCTGGAAAAAGCACCGTCGGGATGCAATATTTCGGAAGATCAACTGTGGAAGGAAATTTCACCAAAAATCCTATTTTTCCGGATGACGAAGGAAGCCGAAGGGGGAGCCAGCTGGACCCAAGGTGGGCCCACACCATAGGGCGGCACGGCCCATGGCCTGGCCGCGCCACCATGTGGTGTGGGGCCCCAACAGCCCCTTTCGCCTCCTTTTCTTCGCGAAACCCTTCGTCCCGAAGACCAAAGCCACAGAGGAATCCTCACGAAGGGTTACAGCCGCCTCTGCGGGGCGGAGAACACCAGAGAGAAAGAGCTCTCCGGCGGGCAGGAATCCGCCGGGGAAATTCCCTCCCGGAGGGGGAAATCGACGCCATCGTCACCGCCATCGAGCTGGACATCATCTCCATCACCATCATCATCATCTCCACCATCATCACCGCCATCTCCACCGCTGGACATCGTCACCGCTGTAGCAATTTGGGTTTGATCTTGATTGTTTGATAGGGGAAACTCTCCCGGTATCGATTTCTACTTGTTATTGATGCTATTGAGTGAAACCATTGAACCAAGGTTTATGTTCAGATTGTTATTCATCATCATATCACCTCTGATCATGTTCCATATGATGTCTCGTGAGTAGTTCGTTTAGTTCTTGAGGACATGGGTGAAGTCTAAATGTTAGTAGTGAATTATGGTTGAGTAATATTCAATGTTATGATATTTAAGTTGTGGTGTTATTCTTCTAGTGGTGTCGTGTGAACGTCGACTACACGACACTTCACCATTTATGGGCCTAGGGGAATGCATCTTGTACTCGTTTGCCAATTGCGGGGTTGCCGGAGTGACAGAAACCTAAACCCCCGTTGGTATATCGATGCAAGAGGGATCGCAGGATCTCAGAGTTTAAGGCTGTGGTTATATTTATCTTAATTACTTTCTTGTAGTTGCGGATGCTTGCAAGGGGTATAATCACAAGTATGTATTAGTCCTAGGAAGGGCGGTACATTAGCATAGGTTCACCCACACAACACTTATCAAAACAATGAAGATTAATCAGCTGCATGTAGCGAAAGCACTAGACTAAAATCTCGTGTGTCCTCGAGAACGCTTGGTCATTATAAGTAAACAAACCAGCTTGTCCTTTGTGCTAAAAAGGATTGGGCCACTCGCTGCAATTATTTCTCTCGCATTTTACTTGCTTGTACTTTATTCATCTGTTACATCAAAACCCCCTGAATACTTGTCTGTGAGCATTTACAGTGAATCCTTCATCGAAACCGCTTGTCAACACCTTCTGCTCCTCGTTGGGATCGACATTCTTACTTATCGAAGATACTACGATACACCCCCTATACTTGTGGGTCATCAAGACTATTTTCTGGCGCCGTTGCCGGGGAGTGAAGCGCTATTGGTAAGTGGAATTGGTAAGGAAAACCTTACTGTTTGTGCTGATTTTATTTTCGCCTGTCTGCTATAAGTCATTATGGAGAGATCTTCTCTTCAATTTCTATTTGGGAAATCTACTACTACTGCAACGGTAGTGGATGAGGCGCCAGTGAGGAAGTGATACCATATAAAATACCTATGAAAATTATTGAACGTGTTATGGATAACCGCTATGAAGGGGATGGAAGCTGTCCATCCTGGTGATCATTTACTGTTTTTGCATGAATTATGCGGGTTATTCAAATGTGCAGGTATTGCTATGAATGAAGTTAGATAGAAACTATTCTCTATATCGCTCGTGCGGTAAAGCGGCGCATTGGTATAAATTGTCTGAAGAATGGTGATTCTCTTGATTGGGAGGACATTGTGCCTTTATTTTATTCCAAATTTTATCCTCCAAGTGAAATTCACAAAGATCGGAACCGCATATATAATTTCCGGCCTCATGATGGAGAGAGTATTGCCCAAGCTTGGGGGAGATTGAAGTCTTTAATGCTCAAATGCCCCATTCATGAGCTTCCTGGTAATGTTATTATTGATAATTTCTATGCAAGACTTTCTTTTCAAGACAAGACCTTGCTGGATACTTCTTGTTCTGGATCATTTACGCGCAATAAATAAGAGTTTAAAAGGGACCTTCTTGATCGGATCCAAGAAAATACTGAAGGTTGGAAGAACGACAAGGATAGAGAATCAGGTATAATTTATGATTATAAATGCATTGAAGCTTTTATGGATACCGATAAATTTCGTAATATGAGTGCTACATATGGTCTTGATTCTCAAGTTGCTGCAAATCTTTATAAAGCTTTTGCCTCTCATTATGAATTGCCTAAGAAGAATTTTGACAAGTATCATGAACCGTATAAAGATAAAATTGATTCATCTATTAATAAATGTGTTGTAGTTGAAACTGCCGATCATGTTATTCCCGAAGCTTATATTGAAAAAACTCCTTTTCCTGCTAAAATGAAGGAGTACTCGTTATAAATAGTGTGGTTCATAAAAGTGAAAAGAAACCTATAGAACCTGAAGAACAAATAAAAGTTGAACTTCGTCGTTGCAATAGTTAAAGATCTTGTGACTGAAAATGTAGAGGATGGTCATATTATTTTCTCGTGAAGATGCTTCTAATATTGTTTCACATCCTAATAAACCCAAACAAGTTAGTGTTCCTATGCTATCTCGTTAGAATTGGTGATCATTGCTATTATGGTTTATGTGATATTGGTGCAAGTGTTAGTGCTATACCTTATGAGCTTTACACGAAGATTATGCACGAAATTGATTCTTGTGAACTTGAAGATATTGATGTGGTTATTCAGCTGGCTAATAGAGAAACTATTTCTCCAATTGGTATTGTTCGAGATGTGGAAGTGACAAGGGATTAACTTGTCAATGCCTACGGGTTATAGGCTAGGGTTTAGTTGGAAGTAGAGGGCAAATAGATCTCGAAGGTTTCAGCCGAAAAGTACTCGACGATTATGAAAACTAGGGTTTGTGAACAATGATTCGATGATCTCTTCGTCCCTCGACCCCCCCTTTATATAAGAGGTGGAGCCGAGGGTTTCGTTTGGTACAAGTTACAGAGTCCGGGACGGTTTCTAACTCGTCCCGCCAAATTTACAAACAACACTTCCTATTACAATTCTACTTTCCTTAATATATCTTGGGCTCTCGAACCTTCTTATTCTTCGGGTAGTGGGCCTTCGTTAAACCCCGGGTACTATCTTTGGCAGGCCCATTTGGGATGCCTATGTCGATAGCCCCCGAGATTTTGCTTGAATCGTAGAATCGGGGAAAATCTCCACCGTTTATTTTTATTTGACAACTTTAAACTGTTCTATATTTCTTCATATAAATTTCTATATTGTACAGGGATACCGGTAGTTGGGGCTAGTTCATCCGACGGATCGGTACTAGTTAACCGCTCTAGTGGCAATCCGCAAAAACCTACTTCAAGATCACGTCCCCGGACATGATCTCGGGATACCGGTGTAAACTCCGACGAGTGCCGCTTAAGGTCTTACCATTCTGTCGAGTCCCAGTTAAATTTATCGGGTACCTAACGCGTCCGTTAGGATTTTTCTTCGTATCTGTTGATACAGATAAAAGTAGCAGAGCGCAGTCTTCGGCGATGCCACGCACAGCAGAATGAATCTGGGGTCTTACCTTCGCAAATTTGCGGCATTCAGAAATTGATCGCAACTTTGGCGTTCTGAGAATATATTGTCGAGTGCTTTTCCGGCTGTTGGAATGGCACATTTTATCGAGTCAAATATGACTTGTATTATTCTCCCGATGGGAGTATATGTAGAGTTAATTATAACTCGAAATATACTCTCTTGCTTTTCTATCTTTATTTCTTCTTCCTTTTTAAATTTCATCGGGCACGCGAACAGCGTTCCCGATGGGAGTAGCCCCCGAGGCTACAGCCAAGAACTTGTGCTTGGTTGTAGGCTCAACATTTTAGTCCATCTTGTCGCTATATTGCCATTACATCCGATATTCTTTCTCTTTTTCTTTCTCCTTCTTTCTCTCTTTTCTTTCTTTTTTTTTTATCTCTCGGGCGCGCGAACAGCGCTCCCGATGGGAGTAGCCCCCGAGGCTACAGCCAAGAACTTGTGCTTGGTTGTAGGCTCTACAATTTCTATATTTGCCATAGTCGAATTTTTACTTTCATCGAAGTAGCCCCCGAGCATTTGGGCAAAAACTTGTTTCTGACCAAAGGCTCCCGAAGTATGCAAATAACTTATCCTGTCGCCATTCTCTTTTTATTTTTCATGTCGACATATTTTCCCTTGTCAAATTCTCTTCAACTCTATTAATGATCGAGATTTTTCTGCCTTGTGGGTCCATTGTTTCCACCGCGTTGACACGTCGTGCGAGTGGGGGACACACGTCCTCCGCTTTTCCTAGCGCACGTACAATAACGCCTGTTCCGTTCCATCCTAGTAAAAATACCTTTTTACCCTTCTTATTTACTAGATCCTTTTCACCGCACGATCTCTTCATCCAACGGTTGATTACCTCTCCCGAAGCCTATATAAACCTTTCTTCAACCTCTGTCTACTCCCTCGCTTGCGCCGCACATCTGTTCCTCTCTGCGAAAACTCCCCTGCGCCCAACTCTTTCTGATCTTCCGCACGCACGAACACTACTTTTCCAGTGCTGTAGATGCCACCGCGTACGCGACTCACCCGCCACAGCACTCCGGAATCCAAGATGGCCGCTGAGGATCTTGAGTGGGAGAGATCCAAAATCTCCAACCAAGATGTCAATGTGCTGAAGAAGCTCGGCCTGATGAAGAAGGAAGACACCATCCGCTTTCCTAGTGAAGAAAGCTACCCCAATCCTCCAATGGAGTACCGGGTTAGTTTTGTTGACCATCTCATCCGCGGCCTTTCTACTCCAATCCACGATTTCCTCCGCGGTCTTCTCTTTGTTTATGGGATTCAGCTGCACCAGCTGACCCCCAATTCCATCCTTCACATTTCTATTTTTATCACGCTTTGCGAATGCTTTCTTGGAGTCGCTCCTAATTGGGCTCTTTGGAAGCGCATTTTCTGCCTTCGCCGCAATGGCGCTCACAACGCCACCTACAACATAGGTGGTGTAGTTATCTGTGTCCGAACCGATGTCGATTATTTCGACGTCAAGTTTCCTGACTCCGTCCAAGGCTGGCGCAAAAGGTGGCTCTATATACACGAAGAAAGTGCCAATTCCGTGGAACACAACATAGTTCCTTTCGACGGAAACGCAAAAATTCAACGCCGTTACTCCTGGGACGCTGAAGCTTCCGAAGAAGAGAAGAAGGCGACAGAAGCTCTTATGTCTCGAATTCATCAGCTCCAAAATACTCGAGGCAAAGAGTTATCTGGTGTCCAAATCACTGCCTATTTTCTTAGGATTAGAGTGCAGCCTCTTCAGGCTCGCAAAAATCCCCTTTGGACGTATTCTGGTGTCAATGACGCCAATAGGCTCTCCAATGATCTTTCTGTGAAGGACTTGGAGAAGCTTATTCGAAGAATCACCTCGCTGAGCAAGAAGGATCCTATTCCTTCCTCTTGTCGCGTGGAGCCATACAGTTCCACCAATCCACTCCCCGAGGTATTTTGCCTTCTCGAGTTTTTATTTTGTTCTGAATTTTCTCTGCATCTCATTGTGTTGATATTCCGCTATTTTCCCTTTGCCACTATTTTCCTGCAGGATCATCCTACTATGGCTTCCCTTCCTCCTCTTCCTGAGGATGGAGAAGTCGAGGAAATGGGCATTATTACTGACGATAATCAAGAAGCTCCATCCTTTGTGAATGATCCCGTGGATTCTCGAAAATCTGCGGGATCTTCCGAGGACACTGCGTCAGTCCAATCTCCTCCTCCCGCTGTTTCCCCTCAAAGGAAAAGGAAGAGGAACGATGTCGAAGATTCCGGCACATCCAAAGCCGAAGAAGTTGTTCCTTCTCATCCGAAGGCGACTTATGATCCTTATGTTGCATCCCTCGTCAGCTCGTAAGTTACCTTGGTTCTCTTTTTCCTGTAGTCGAAATTTTCTTTTCTTGTCTTTGCTTTTTATACTATTGATCCTTACTTGCAGTGATGACGAGGAAGAAGTACCAACTCGTGACGTAGCTCCTCGGACGAGCACGTCACACACTTTAGTTATTTCGGAGAAACCCGTTGAAGGAGAAGAATCGTCGCCTCCTCAACAAAATGTTGATACATCTACTCCTCCTTCGAGCCCCCTTGTCCCTTCGCCAAAAAGGGCAAGGGTTGAAATGATTGTTGAGCCTCCTCCTCAATTGAGCAGCTCTTCGTCGCAGCTCTTGGATGATGTAAGTTTGTCGATGTCTATATTTCTTCTATTTTGCTTTTGTAAACCCTTACTTTTTTTAATGCCGATGTTTTCCCCTTCGTTCTTCTTCTTCGACAGCCTATGATCAAGGATCTTATCCGCATCGGGTCCCAATTTATTGGGTACCGCGAGTATGCCAGCAGAGCCGAAGGTAATAACTTTTATATTTACTGTTCTTCCTGAATTTTGCTCCTTTTTGTTTGTCGCAATTTTTTGATCTTTCTTTCTCCTTTTTGATCTTGATAGAGAAACTTGCAGAGGCCAACAAGCGTGCCGACGTACTTGCTCAAAAACTGGAGCAAAGTGAGGCGGCTCGCAAGAAAGCCGAACTTGTCGCTAGCGAAGCTAAAGCTGAGGCTGATGATGCCAAAGCAAAGGCTGCTAGTGTCGAGGAACTGCAGAAAAGGCTCAAAGATGCTGAATCTGCCTTAGACGAGCAAAAAGCTGCACAAGCTGCTCGTGAGCAAGGGATCCTCAAACGTCTGAAGTCGCAAAGTCGACGTACTCTGAGTAATATTATCGATCCTTTCTGTTTTATTGTACTTCCTGTTTCTTGGTTTGTGACTAATGTTCTTGTCTCGTGTGGCAGCTCAAACAAACCAGGATTTTGATCTGGATAATCCCGTCAATGATCCTCTCCTTGACGCACTTTCTCTTATGGAGTTTCATGGGCGCGAAATTCGTGAAGGCGTGGCCAATGCCAGTGCAGGTTTGTCGGCGTTGTTCCCCTACTTCTTCCCGAAGAAAGAGGAACCTTCGACTTTCCTTGCCCTTGCCAAGCTTTTCAATTCATCGGAAGACCTTGGACCGAAGATGCGTCATGAAAATATGAAGGTGGCTCGTCGAAAATAATGTTGCTTTGGTTGCCGACAGCCAACGGACTCTTGACTGGATGAAGGTTGGCGACACCGATCAAATAGAACAGTCGAGATGGAAGTCACTGATTAAAGCGGCCAAGCCCAACACGAAGAAGATCCTGGCATATCTCGGGATCAAGCCATCTTCGACTCCTAGCTCGTCGAGGCCGGAGGTCTAGTTGCATGCCTCCTTGTTTCTTTTTCTGTTTCTTTTGTTCTTGTCGCCATTTTAGTCTTGGCGACAATTACCCTCTTAGTCCCCCTGGAGAACTTTCTTTTGTAATGTCTGTGTAAATTTTCTAGCAAGTAATGAAATTGCCCTTCGTGCTTTTCATTGATCCAGGGCCTTTCTTTTCCGAGTTAATATTTGATAATTACTCGACCCCTCCTTGTTCTGCTGCTGCTTCACCTGCATCTTCCTTCTCGAAGAAAGTACTAGTCGACCATAATCTCCTCGAGAGTTCATCAAGCGGACATTTGTCGGAAGATTTGCAAGAACTTCGACAACAACTTCAATCTATGAAGAAACAAACTTTGGCCATGATGGAACAGTCTCGGAAAGCATCTGAACGAGAACAACTTGCTTTTCAGCAAGCCCAAGAAGCTATGGCTGCCAAGGATGCTGCTGTCTTAGAAGCGAAAGGAGCCACAACCCGAGAAAATAGTATGCTCGAGCTGATGCTGGAGGCTAGCACAGATATGTTGGGTACGTTTTTGCGATCTCATGATGCTTTCTCCTTATTTTGCCGTTCCTTCCTTCAAGCCTTTTTCCTTGGTGCTTAATAGGCTCGGTTCTTGATACTGCTGCCGAAGATCAAAGGGTAATTGTCGTTGCCTAATCGACGGTACCTCGGAGGAGGGATCCTCACGAGGGGGAGAAGAAGTAGGGGCCATAGGGCGGAGTGCACACGGGACGGTGGTACGCGAGTTACCCAGCTTCGGAACACCCGCACGATGACGGGGCCTAGTGCTGCTTGTCCGGAATTATCTGGGCGCTTTCGCGTTGTTACAATGAGTTGTGGTTGTGCCGCTAGGGCTCCCGAGATCCGGCTTATAAAGGCGCACGGATCTAGGGTTTACATGGAGAGTCCTAGCCGGATTACAGATAGCCTAACTACGGTACAATATCTTGCCGTGCACGTCACGGGTCCGCCTTCCATATACGTCGTACTGGATCCGGGTC